>NC_054474.1:109746609-110069106 GCF_017639515.1 Carcharodon carcharias | reverse complement strand
GCAGCACTCTCTCCGTCTCATCAATTCTCTCTCCATCTCATCAACGCACTCTCTGTCTTGTCAACTCTCTCTACGTCTCATCAATTCTCTCCCTCTGTCTCATCTGCTCTCTCTCCATCATGTCAAGTCTCCCTCCATCACGTCAAATCCTTCACTGTCTCCTCAACTCTCACTCCATCTCGTCAGCTATCTCTCCATCTCGTCAGCTTTCTCTGCATCTCGTCAAATCTCTCTCCATCTCGTCAGCTCTCTCTACATCTCCTCAGCACTCTATTCATCTCTAGTCCCTCTCCATCTCATCAACTCACTCTGCTACTCGTCAACTCTCCCTCCATCTCGTCAGCTTTCTTTCCATCTCGTCACTTTGCTCACCATCTCGTCAACTCTCCCTCCATCTCGTCAACTCTCTCTCGATCTCGTCAACCTCTCTCCATCTCGTCAACTCTCTCTCCATCTCGTCACCTCCCTCAACGTCTCACCAGCTCTCTCTCGATCTTGTCAGCTCCATCTCCATCTTGTCAGCTCCCCCTCCACCTCGTCAATTCACTCTCCATCTCGTCAACTCTCTCTCCATCTCGTCAAATCCCTCAACGTCTCACCAGCTCTCTCTCTTGATCTCGTCAGCCCCCTCTCCATCTCGTCAGCTCCACCTCCACCTCGTCAATTCACGCTCCAGCTCGCCAACTCTTTCTAAATCTCGTCAGCTCTCTCCCATTCTCGTCAGCTCTCTCTTGATCTCGTCAACCTCTCTGCATCTCGTCAACTCTCTCTCCATCTCATCTACTCCTTCTCCTTCTCCTCAACTCACTCTCCATCTCGTCAGGTCTCTCTCCATCTCCTCAGCTCTCGCTCTGTCGCGTGAAATCTCTCTCAATCTCGTCAGCTAACTCTTCGTCTCGTCAACCTCCTCTCCGTCTCATCAACTCTTCCTCCATCTCATCAAATCTCTCTCCATCACGTCAACTCATTCCCCGTCACATCAACTCTCTCTCCATCTCGTCAGGTCCCTCTTCATCTCATTAGCTCCCTGTCCATCTCGTCAGCTCTCTCTCCATCTCATCAACTCCCTCTCCATCTCGTCAACTCTCTCGCAATCTCGTCAACTCTCTCTTCATCTCGTCAGCATTCTCTCCATCTCAACTCCGACTCAATCTCATCAACTCCCTCTCCATTTCGACAACTGTCTCTCCAGCTCGTCAGCTCCCTCTTCGTCTCAAGTCTCACCCCGTCTCATCAATTCTCTCTCCATCTAATCAACTCTCTCTCAATCTAGTCAAGCTCTCTCCCTCTCGTCAGCTCCCTCTCCATCTCGTCCGATCTCTCTCCATCTCGTCAGCTCCCTCTGCGTCTCATGAACTCCCTCTATATCTCGTCAACTCTCTCCCTATCTCGTCAACTCTCTCTCGATCTTGTCAGCTCTCTCTCCGTCTCATCAACTCTCTCCCCCTGTCTCATCTGCTCTCTCTCTCCATCTCACCAAATCCCTCAACATCTCGCCAACTCTCTCTGAATCTCGTCAGCTCTCTCCCAATCTTGTTAGCTCTCTCGCCATCTCATCAACAATGTCTCCATCTCAAATCCCTCTCCATTTCAACAGCTCTCTGTCCATCTCATCAATTCACTCTCCATCTCGTCAACTCTCTCTCCATCTCGTCAACTCTCTCTCCATCTCGTCAGGACTCTCTTCATCTCATCAATGTCTCTCCGTCTCATCAAGTCTCTCTCCATCTCGGTAACTCACTCTCCATCTCGTCAACTCTCTCTCCATCTCATCAATTCTCCCTCTCTGGCTCATCTGTTCTCTCTCCATCACATCAACTCTCTCTCCATCATGTCAAATCCCTCACTATCTTGTCAACTCTCACTCCATCTCGTCAGCTCTCTCTGCTCCTTGTCAAATCTGTCTCCATCTCATCAGCTATCCCTCCATCTCGTCAGCTCTCTCTACATCTTGTCAGCACTCTATTCATCTCAACACCCTCTCCATCTCATCAACTTCCCCTGCTAATTGTCAACTCTCCCTCCATCTCGTCAGCTCTCTTTCCATCTCCTCACTTCTCTCTCCATCTTGTCAACTCTCCCTCCATCTCGTCAACTCTCTCTCAATCTCGTCAACCATCTCTCCATCTCGTCAACTCTCTCTCCATCTCTTCAACTCCCTCATCATCTCGTCAACTCTCACTCAATCTCGTCAACTCTCTCTCCATTTCGTCGAACCCTCTCTAAATCTCAACTCCCACTCCATCTCATCAACTCCCACTTCGTCTCGTCCAGTCTCTCTCCATCTCGTCAGCTCACTCTCCATCTTATCTCTCTCTCCACCTCGTATTCTCCCTCTCCATCTCGTCAACACTCTCTCCATCTCGTCAACTCACTCTCCGTCTCATCAACTCTCTCTCTGTCTCATCTGCTCTCTCTCCATGTTGTCAACTCTTACTCCATCTCGTCAAATCTCTGGCCATCTCGTCAACTCTTCCTCCATCTCGTCAACTCCCTCTCCATTTTGTCTATTCTCTCTCCATCTCGTCAGCTCACTCTCCATCTCATCAACTCCCTCTCCATTTCGACAACTCCCTCTCCACCTCGTCAAGCTCTCTCCCTCTCTTCAGCTCCCTCACCATCCCATTAGCTCCCTCTCCAACTCGTCCGATCTTTCTCCATCTCGTCAGCTCCCTCTGCGTCTCATCAACTACCTTTATATCTCATCAACTCTCTCCCTATCTCGTCAAATCTCTCTCGATCTTGTCAGCTCTCTCTCTGTCTCATCAACTCTCTCCCCCGTCTCATCTGCTCTCTCACTCCATCTCGCCAATTCCCTCAACGTCTCGTCAGCTCTCTCTCGATCTCGTCAGCTCCCTCTCCATGTCGTCAGCTCCCTCTCCATCTCGTCAACTCTCTCTCCATCTCGTTAACTCTCTGGCCATCTCATCAACTCCCTCTCCATTTCGTCTATTCTCTCCATCACTTCAACTCCCTCTCCATCTCGCCAACTCTCTGTCTGTCTCGTCCACTTACTTTCCATCTCGTCAGCTCTCTCTCCATCTCATCATCTCTCTCTCTCCATCTCAACTCCCTCTCCATCTCATCAAATTCCTCTCCATCTCGTCAACTCTCTCTCCATCACATCAACTCTCTCTCCGTCTCGTCAGGTCCCTCTTCATCTCATCAGCTCTCTGCCCATCTCGTCAGCTCTCTCTCCATCTCATAAGCTCCCTTCTCCATCTCGTCAACTCTCTCGCAATCTCATCAACTCTCTCTCCATCTCGTCAGCTTTCTCTCCATCTCAACTCTGTCTCAATCTCATCAAATCCCTCGCCATTTCATCAACTCTCTCTCCAGCTCGTCAGCTCCCTCTTTGTCTCAACTCTCACCCCGTCTCATCAACTCTCTCTCTGTCTAATCAACTCTCTCTCCATCTCGTCAAACTCTCTCCCTCTCGTCAGCTCCCTTGCCATTCCGTCAGCTCTCGCTCCAACTCATCCGAACTCTCTCCATCTCGTCAGCTCCCTCTGCATCTCAACATCTCCATCTCCATCTCGTCAACTCACTCTCCAACTCGTCAACTCTCTCTCGATCTTGTCAGCTCTCTCTCCGTCTCATCAACTCTCTCCCTCCAACTCATCTGCTCTCTCACTCCATCTTGGCAATTCCCTCAACATCTTGTTAGCTCTCTCTTGATCTCGTCAGCTCCCTCTCCATCTCGTCAACTCACTCTCCAACTCGACAACTCTTTCTAAATCTCGTCCACTCTCTCTCCATCTCATTAACACCCTCTCCATCTCGTCAACTCTCTCGCAATCTCATCAACTCTCTCTCCATCTCGTCAGCTTTCTCTCCATCTCAACTCCATCTCAATCTCATCAAATCCCTCGCCATTTCATCAACTCTCTCTCCAGCTCATCAGCTCCCTCTTTGTCTCAACTCTCACCCCGTCTCATCAACTCTCTCTCCGTCTAATCAACTCTCTCTCCATCTCGTCAAGCTCTCTCCCTCTCGTCAGCTACCTCACCATTCCGTCAGCTCTTGCTCCAACTCGTCTGATCTATCTCCATCTCGTCAGCTCCCTCTGCGTCTCATCAACTCCCTCTCCATGTCATCAAATCACTCTCCAACTCTTCAACTCTCTCTCGATCTAGTCAGCTCTCTCTCCATCTCATCAACTCTCTCCCTCTATCTCATCGGCTGTCTCACTCCATCTCGCCAATTCCCTCAACGTCTCATTAGCTCTCTCCCTCCATCTCGTCAGCTCCATCTCCATCTCATCAACTTCCTCTCCAACTCGTCAACTCTCTCGCAATATCGTCAACTCTCTCTCCATCTCGTCAGCTTTCTCTCCATCTCAACTCCGTCTCCATCTCATCAACTCCCTCTCCACTTTGTCAACTCTCTATCCATCTCGTCAGCTCCCTCTTCGTCTCAACTCTCACCCCGTCTCATCAACTCTCTCTCCTTCTAATCAACTCTCTCTCCATCTTGTCAAGCTCTCTCCCTCTCGTCAGCTCCCTCGTCGTCCCGTCAGCAACCTCTCCATCTCTTCAACTCTCTCCCTATCTCATCAACTCACTCTCCAACTCGTCAACTCTCTCTCGATCTTGTCAGCTGTCTCTCCGTCTCATCAACTCTCTCCCTCTGTCTCATCTGCTCTCTCTCTCCATCTCGCCAAATCCCTCAACGTCTCGCCAGCTCTCTCTCGATCTCGTCAGCTCCCCCTCCATCTCGTCAATTCACTCTCCAACTCATCAACTCACTCTGAATCTCGTCAGCTCTCTCCCATTCTCCTCAGCTCTCTCTACATCACGTCAGCACTCTATTCATCTCAACTCCCTCTCCATCTCACCAACTTCCTCTGCTACTCGTCAACTCTCCCTCCATATCGTCAGCTCTCTTTCCATCTCGTTACTTCTCTCTCCATCTCGTCAACTCTCCCTCCATTACGTCAACTCTCTCTCGATCTCGTCAACCATCTCTCCATTTCGTCAACTCTCTCTCCATCTCGTCAACTCTCCCTCCAGCTCAACTCCCACTCCATCTCGTCAACTCCCACTTCGTCTCTTCTAGTCTCTCTCCATCTCGTCAACTCTCTCTCCATCTGGTCAATTCTCTCTCCATCTGATCTCTCTCTCCACCTCGTATTCTCCTTCTCCATGTAGTCAAATCTCTCTCCATCTCGTCAACTCTATCTCCGTCTCATCAACTCTCTCTCTGTCTCATCTGCTCTCTCTCCATCTGGGCAACACTCTCCACAACTTCAACTCCATCAACGTCTTGTCAACTCACTCTCCATCTCGTCAACTCATTCTCCATCTCGTTAGCTCCCTCTCCATGTCATCAACTCTCTTTCCATCTTGTCAAAGCTCTGGCCATCTCGTCAGCTCTTCCTCCATCGCGTCAACTCCCTCTCCATTTTGTCTATTCTATCTCCATCTCGTCAACTCATGCTCCATCTCGTTAACTGTTTCTCCATCTCGTCAGCTCACTCTCCATCTCGTCAACTCTCTCTCCATCTCGTCAACTCTTTCTCCATCTCATCAGCTCTCGCTCCATCTCGTTAACTGTTTCTCCATCTCGTTAGCTCCCTCTCCATGTCAACAACTCTCTCTCCATCTCGTCAAATCTATGGCCATCTCGTCAACTCTTCCTACATCTCGTCAACTCCCTCTCCATTTCGTCTATTCTCTCTCCATCTCACCAACTCACTCTCCATCTCGTCAACTGTCTCTCTGTCTCGTCAACTTACTTTCCATCTCGCCATCTCTCTCTCCATCTCAACTACCTCTCCATCTCATCAAATTCCTCTCCATTTCGTCAAATCTCTCTCCATCTCATCAGCTCAGCCTTCGTCTCGTCAACTCTCTCTCCATCTCATCAACTCTCAGTCCATCTCGTCAACTCTCAGTCCATCTCGTCAACTCTCTCTCCATCTCAACTCCCACACCATCTCGTCAACACCCTCTTTGTCTCATCAACTCTCTCTCCATCTCGTCAACCCTCTCTACATCTCGTCAAATCTCTCCCCATCTGAACTCTCTCTCCCTCTCGTCAACTCCGTCTCCATCTCATCCACTCCCTCTCCATCTCGTCAACTCTCTCTCCATCTTCTCAATTCGATCTCCATCTCGTCAACTCTCCCTACAACTCGTCAGATCTCTCTCAATGTCAACATTCTTTACATCTCATCAAATCTGTCTCCATCTCGTCAACTCCCTCTCCATCTCATCTATACCTTTTCCCTCTCCTCAACTCACTCTCCATCTCGTCAGGTCTCTCTCCAACTCCTCAACTCTCTCTCTGTCGCATCAAATCTCTCTCCATCTCGCCAGCTTCCTCCGTCTCGTCAACTCCCTCTCCATGTCGTCAAATCGCTCTCCATCACATCAACTCTCTCTCCGTCTCGTCAGCTCCCTCTTCGTCTCGTCAACTCTCTCTCCAACTCATCAACTCTCTCTCCATCTAATCAACTCTTTCTCCATCTTGTCAATTATTTCTCCATCTTGTCAGCTCCCTCTCCATCTAGTCAACTGTCCGGCCATCTCGTCAAATCTCTCGCTATCTCGTCAACTCTCTCTCACTCTCGTCAACTCCCTCTCCATCGTGTCAAATCCCTCTCTATCTCGTCAAATCTCTCTCCATCTTGCCAACTCCCTCTCCATCTCGTCAACTCTCCCTACAACTCGTCAGATCTCTCTCAATCTCAACACTCTCTACATCTCAACAACTCTCTCTCCATCTCATCAACTCTCTCTCCATCTCGTCAACCCACTCTCCATCTCATCACCTCTCTCTACGTCTCGTCAGGTCCCTCTTCATCTCGTCAGCTCTCTGTCCATGTCGTCAGCTCTCTCTCCATCTCAACTCCCTCTCATCTCATCAAATTCATCCCAATTTCGTCAAATCTCTCTCTATCTCATCAGCTCCCTCTTCGTCTCGTCAACTCTCTCTCCATCTCATCAACTCTCCCTCCATCTAATCAACTCTCTGTCCATCTTGTCAACTATTTCTCCATCTCGTCAGCTCCCTCTCCATCTCGTAAACTCTCCGGCCATCTCGTCAAATCTCTCGCCATCACGACAACTCTCACTCACTCTCAATAACTCCCTCTCCATCGCGTCAACTCCCTCACAATCTCGACAACTCTCCCTACAACTCATCAGATCTCTCTCAATCTCAACACTCTCTACATCTCAACAACTCTCTCTCCATCTCATCAACTCTCTCTCCATCTCGTCAACTCACTCTCCATCTCGTCAACTCACTCTCCATTTCATCACCTCTCTCTACATCTCGTCAGGTCCCTCTTCATCTCGTCAGCTCTCTGTCCATGTCGTCAGCTCTCTCTCCATCTCATCAAAACCCTCTCCTTTTCGTCAACCCTCTCTCCATCTCGTCAGCTCCCTCTTCATCTTATCAACTCTGTCCATCTCATCTGCTCTCTCTCTATCACGTCAACTCTCTCTCCATCACGTCAAATCTCTCAATGTCTCGTCAACTCTCATTCCATCTCATCAGCTATCTCTCCATCTTGTCAGCTCTCTCTCCATCTCTCAGTTCTCCCTGCATCTCGTCAAATCTCTTTGTCCATCTCGGCAGCTCTCCCTCCATCTCGTCAGCTGTCTCTCCATCTCATCACTACTCTCTCCATCTTGTCAACACCCTCTGCATCTTGTCAACACTCAATCCATCTCGTCAACTCTCTCTCCATCTCGTCAAGTCTCTCTCCATCTCGTCAAATCTCTGGACATCTCGTCAACTCTTCCTCCATGTTGTCAACTCCCTCTCCATTTCGTCCATTCTCTCTACATCTCGTCAGCTCTCTCCGTCTCATCAAGTCTCTCTCTGCCTCGTCAAATCGCACTCCATCTTGTCAACTCTCTCTCCGTCTCATCAATTCTCCCTCTCTGTCTCATCTGCTCTCTCACCATCACGTCAACTCTCTCTCCAGCACGTCAAATCCCTGACTGTCTCCTCAAATCTCACTCCATCTCGTCAGCTATCTCTCCATCTCGTCAGCTCCCTCTCCATCTCGTCAGCTTTCTCTGCATCTCGTCAAATCTCTCTCCATCTCGTCAACTCTATCTATATCTCGTCAGCACACTATTCATCTCTACTCTCTCTCCATCTCATCAACTCACTCTGCTACTCTTCAACTCTCCCTCCATCTCGTCAGCTTTCTTTCCATCTCGTGACTTCTATTTCCATCTCATCAAGTCTCCCTCCATCTCGTCAACTCTCTCTCCATCTCGTCAACTTCCTCTTCATCTCGTCAACTCTCACTCAATCTCGTCAACTCTCTCTCCATCTCATGAACTCTCTCTCCATCTCAACTCCCAATTCATCTCAGCAACTCTCACTTCGTCCCGTCAATCTCTCTCCATCAGGTCAAATCTCTCTCCATCATCTCTCTCTCTCTGTCTCATCTGCTCTCTCTCCAACTGGGCAACACACTCTCCATCACTACAAATCCCTCAACGTCTCCTCAACACACTCTCCATCTCGTCAGCTCACTCTCCATCTAGTCAGCTTCTATCCCATCTCGTCAACTCATTCTCCATCTCTTTAGCTCCCTCTCCATGTCCTCAACTCTCTCTCCATCTCATCAAATCTCTGGCCATCTCGTCAACTCCCTCTCCATCTCATCAACTCTCCCTCCATCTCGTCAGATTTCTCGCCAACTCAACTCTCTCTCCATTGGTCAACTCTCTCTCCATCTGATCTCTCTCTCCACCTCGTAATCTCCCTCTCCATCTCATCAACACTCTCTCTGTCTCATCTGCTCTCTCTCCATCTGGGCAATGCTCTCTCCATCATGTCAACTCCCTCAACGTCTCGTCAACTCACTCTCCATCTCGTCAGTTCTCTCTCCATCTCATCATCTCTCTCTCCATCTCGTCAGCTTCTTTTCCATCTCGTCAACTCTTTCTCCATCTCGTTACCTCCCTCTCCATGTTGTCAACTCTCTCCATCTCGTCAAATCTCTGGCCATCTCGTCAACTCTTCCTCCACCTCATCAACGCCCACTCCATTTTGTCTATTCTCTCTCCATCTCGTCAACTCGCTCTCCATCTTGTCAACTCTCTCTCCGTCTCGTCAACTTACTTTCCATCTCGTCAGCTCTCTCTCCATCTCGTCAGCTCTCTCTCCGTCTCAACTCCCTCTCATTTTCATCAAATTCATCCCAATTTCGTCAAATCTTTCTATCTCATCAGCTCCCTCTTCGTCTCGTCAACTCTCTCTCCGTCTCATCAACTCTCCCTCCATCTAATCAACTCTCTCTCCATCTTGTCAACTAGTTCTCCATCTCGTCAGCTCTCTCTCCATCTCGTAAACTCTCCGGCCATCTCGTCAAATCTCTCGCCATCACGACAACTCTCACTCACTCTCGTCAACTCCCTCTCCATCGCGTCAACTCCCTCACAATCTCGTCAACTCGCCCTACAACTCGTCAATCTCTCTCAATCTCAACACTCTCTACATCTCAACAACTCTCTCTCCATCTCGTCAACTCCCTCTCCATCTAATCTACTCTCCCTCCATCTCATCAGATTTCTCGCCAACTCACCACTCTCTCCATCTGGTCAACTCTCTCTCTATCTCGTCAAATCTCTCACCATCTCATCTGTTCCTTCTCCTTCTCCTCAACTCTCTCTCCATCTCGTCAGGTCTCTCTCCATCTCATCAAAACCCTCTCCTTTTCGTCAACCCTCTCTCCATCTCGTCAGCTCCCTCTTCATCTTATCAACTCTGTCCATCTCATCTGCTCTCTCTCTATCACGTCAACTCTCTCTCCATCACGTCAAATCTCTCAATGTCTCGTCAACTCTCATTCCATCTCATCAGCTATCTCTCCATCTTGTCAGCTCTCTCTCCATCTCTCAGTTCTCTCTGCATCTCGTCAAATCTCTTTGTCCATCTCGGCAGCTCTCCCTCCATCTCGTCAGCTCTCTCTACATCTCGTCAGCACTCTATTCATCTCAACTCCCTCTCCAACTCTTCCACTCCCTCTGCTACTGGTCAAATCTCCCTCCATCTCGTCAGCTGTCTCTCCATCTCGTCACTACTCTCTCCATCTTGTCAACACCCTCTGCATCTCGTCAACTCTCACTCCATCTCGTCAACTCTCTCTCCATCTCGTCAAGTCTCTCTCCATCTCGTCAAATCTCTGGACATCTCGTCAACTCTTCCTCCATGTTGTCAACTCCCTCTCCATTTCGTCCATTCTCTCTACATCTCGTCAGCTCTCTCCGTCTCATCAAGTCTCTCTCTGCCTTGTCAAATCGCACTCCATCTTGTCAACTCTCTCTCTGTCTCATCAATTCTCCCTCTCTGTCTCATCTGCTCTCTCACCATCACGTCAAAACTCTCTCCAGCACGTCAAATCCCTGACTGTCTCCTCAAATCTCACTCCATCTCGTCAGCTATCTCTCCATCTCGTCAGCTCCCTCTCCATCTCGTCAGTTTTCTCTGCATCTCGTCAAATCTCTCTCCATCTCGTCAACTCTATCTATATCTCGTCAGCACACTATTCATCTCTACTCCCTCTCCATCTCATCAACTCACTCTGCTACTCTTCAACTCTCCCTCCATCTCATCAGCTTTCTTTCCATCTCGTCACTTCTATTTCCAGCTCATCAACTCTCCCTCCATCTCGTCAACTCTCTCTCGATCTCGTCAACCTCTCTCCATCTCATCAACTCCCTCTCCATCTCGTCAACTCCCTCAACGTCTCGACAGCTCACTCTTGATCTCGTCAGCTCCCTCTCCATCTCGTCAGCTCCACCTCCATCTCGACAATTCACTCTCCAACTCGTCAACTCTCTTTGAATCTCGTCAGCTCTCTCCCATTCTCGTCAGCTCTCTCTCGATCTCGTCAACCTCTCTCCATCTCATCAACTCCCTCTCCATCTCGTCAACTCCCTCAACATCTCGACAGCTCTCTCTCGATCTCATCAACCTCTCTCCATCTCGTCAACTCTCTCTCCATCTCGTCAACTTCCTCTTCATCTCGTCAACTCTCACTCAATCTCGCCAACTCTCTCTCCATCTTGTGAACTCTCTCTCCATCTCAACTCCCAATTCATCTCGGCAACTCTCACTTCGTCCCGTCAATCTCTCTCCATCAGGTCAAATCTCTCTCCATCATCTCTCTCTCTCTGTCTCATCTGCTCTCTCTCCATTTGGGCAACACTCTCTCCATCACTTCAAATCCCTCAACGTCTCCTCAACTCACTCCCCATCTCGTCAGCTCTCGCCATCTCGTCAGCTTCTATCCCATCTCGTCAACTCATTCTCCATCTCTTTAGCTCCCTCTCCATGTCCTCAACTCTCTCTCCATCTCGTCAAATCTCTGGCCATCTCGTCAACTCCCTCTCCATCTCATCAAATCTCCCTCCATCTCGTCAGATTTCTCGCCAACTCAACTCTCTCTCCATTGGTCAACTCTCTCTCCATCTGATCTCTCTCTCCACCTCGTAATCTCCCTCTCCATCTCATCAACTCTCTCTCCATCTCGTCAACTCACTCTCCATCTCATCACCTCTCTCTACGTCTCCTCAACTCACTCTCCATCTCGACAGCTCCCTCGCCATCTCGTCAGCTTCTATCCCATCTCGTCAACTCATTCTCCATCTCTTTAGCTCCCTCTCCATCTCCTCAACTCTCTCTCCATCTCGTCAAATCTCTGGCCATCTCGTCAACTCCCTCTCCATCTCATCAACTCTCCCTCCATCTCGTCAGATTTCTCGCCAACTCAACTCTCTCTCCATTGGTCAACTCTCTCTCCATCTGATCTCTCTCTCCACCTCGTAATCTCCCTCTCCATCTCGTCAACTCTCTCTCCATCTCATCAACACTCTCTCTGTCTCATCTGCTCTCTCTCCATCTGGGCAACACTCTCTCCAACACGTCAACTCCCTCAACGTCTCGTCAACTCACTCTCCATCTCGTCAGTTCTCTCTCCATCTCGTCAACTCTTTCTCCATCTCATTACCTCCCTCTCCATGTTGTCAACTCTCTCCATCTCGTCAAATCTCTGGCCATCTCGTCAACTCTTCCTCCATCTCGTCAACGCCCAGTCCATTTCGTCTATTCTCTCTCCATCTTGTCAACTCGCTCTCCAACTTGTCAACTCTCTCTCCGTCTCGTCAACTTAGTTTTCATCTTGTCAGCTCTCTCTCCATCTCAACTCCCTCTCATTTTCATCAAATTCATGCCAATTTCGTCAAATCTCTCTCTATCTCATCAGCTCCCTCTTCGTCTCGTCAACTCTCTCTCCATCTCATCAACTCTCTCTCCATCTAATCAACTCTCTCTCCATCTTGTCAACTATTTCTCCATCTCGTCAGCTCCCTCTCCATCTCGTTAACTCTCCGGCCATCTCATCAAATCTCTCGCCATCACGACAACTCTCACTCACTCTCGTCAACTCCCTCTCCATCGCGTCAACTCCCTCACAATCTCGTCAACTCGCCCTACAACTCGTCAATCTCTCTCAATCTCAACACTCTCTACATCTCAACAACTCTCTCTCCATCTCGTCAACTCCCTCTCCATCTAATCTACTCTCCCTCCATCTCATCAGATTTCTCGCCAACTCACCACTCTCTCCATCTGGTCAACTCTCTCTCTATCTCGTCAAATCTCTCACCATCTCATCTGTTCCTTCTCCTTCTCCTCAACTCTCTCTCCATCTCGTCAGGTCTCTCTCCGTCTACTCAACTCTCTCTCTGTCTCATCTGCTCTCTCTCCATCTCGACAGCTTCCTCTCCATCTCATCAACTCTCTCTCCATCTCATCAACTCTTCTTCCGTCTCATCAACTCTCTCTCCATCTCATCAACTCTTTCTCCATCTCGTTAGCTCCCTTTCCATGTCGTCAACTCTCTCTCCATCTCGTCAACTCTTCCTCCATCTCGTAAATGCCCTCTCAATTTCGTCTATTCTCTCTCCATCTCGTCAACTCTCTCTCCGTCTCGTCAATACTTTCCATCTCGTCAGCTCTCTCTCCGTCTTGTCAGCTCTCTCTCCATCTCAACTCCCTCTCATCTCATCAAATTCCTCCCAATTTCGTCAAATCTCTCTCTATCTCGTCAGCCCCATCTTTGTCTCGTCAACTCTCTCTCCATCTCATCAACTCTCTCTCCGTCTAATCAACTCTCTCTCCATCTTGTCAACTATTTCTCCATCTTGTCAGCTCCCTCTCCATCTAGTCAACTCTCCGGCCATCTCGTCAAATCTCTCGCCATCTCGTCAACTCTCTCTCACTCTCGTCAACTCCCTCTCCATCGTGTCAACTCGCTCTCTATCTCGTCAAATCTCTCTCCATCTTGCCAACTCCCTCTCCATCTCATCAACTTTCCCTACAACTCATCAGATCTCTCTCAATCTCAACACTCTCTACATCGCAACAACTCTCTCTCCATCTCGTCAACTTCCTCTCCATCACATCAACTTTCCCTCCATCTCATCAGATTTCTCGCCAACTCAAATCTCTCTCCATCTGGTCAACTCTCTCTCTATCTCATCAAATCTCTCACCATCTCGTCTATTCCTTCTCCTTCTCCTCAACTCTCTCTCTATCTTGTCAGGTAACTCTCTGTCTACTCAACTCTTTCTCTGTCTCATCTGCTCTCTCTCCATCTCGATAGCTTCCTCTTTGTCTTGTCAACTCACTCTCCATCTCATCAACTCTTCTTCTGTCTCGTCAACTCTGTCTCCATCTCGTCAACTCTCTCCATCTCATCACCTCTCTGTACGTCTCGTCAGGTCCCTCTTTATCTCATCAACTCTGTCCATCTCATCTGCTCTCTCTCCATCACGTCAACTCTCTCTCCATCACGCCAAATCCCTCAACGTCTCGTCAACTCTCTCTCCATCTCATCAGCTATCTCTCCATCTTGTCAGCTATCTCTCCATCTTGTCAGCTCTCTCTCCATCTCTCAGCTCTCTCTGCATCTCGTCAAATCTCTTTGTCCATCTCGGCAGCTTGCCCTCCATCTCGTCAGCTCTCTCTACATCTCGTCAGCACTCTATGCATCTCAACTCCCTCTCCATCTCTTCCACTCCCTCTGCTACTCGTCAAATCTCCCTCCATCTCGTCAGCTGTCTCTCCATCTCGTCACTACTCTCTCCATCTCGTCAACACCCTCTTCATCTCGTCAACTCTCACTCCATTTCGTCACCTGTCTCTCCATCTCGTCAACACTCTCTCCATCTCAACTCCCACTTTGTCTCGTTTAGTCTCTCTCCATCTCTGCAGTTCTCTCTGTTTCATCTGCTCTCTCTCCATCCCGGCAACACTCTCTGCATCACTTCAACTCCCTCAACGTCTCGTCAACTCTCTCTGCATCTCGTCAGTTCTCTCTCCATCTCATCATCTTCCTTTCCATCTCGTCAATTCTTTCTCCATCTCGTTAGCTCCCTCTCCATCTTGTCAACTCTCTCTCCATCTCGTCAAATCTCTAGCCATCTCGTCAACTCTTCCTCCATCTCGTCAACTCCCTCTCCATTTCATCTATTCACTCTCCATCTCGTTATCTCCCTCTTCATCGCATCAACTCTCTCTCTGTCTCGTCAAATTCCTCTCCATTTCATCAAATCTCTCTCCATCTTGTCAGCTCCCTCTACGTCTCATCAACTCTCACTCCGTCTAAGCAGCTCTCTGTCGATCTCGTCAACTATTTCTCCATCTCGTCAGCTCACTCTCCATCTCATCAAATCTCTCGCCAACTCATCAACTCCCTCTCCATCGCCTCAAATCTCTCTCCATCTCGTCAACTCCCTCTCCATCTCGTCATCTCTCCCTACAACTCGTCAGATCGCTCTCAATCTCAACACTCTCTCCATCTCGTCATCTCTCCCTCTATCTCGTCAAATCTCTCGCCATCTCATCAACTCTATTTCCATCTCGTCAACTCCCTTTGCATCTCGTAACTCTCTCTCCACCTCGTCAACACCGTCTCCATCTCGTCAACACTTTCACCGTCTCCTCAACTCTCTCTCCACTCGTCAGCTCTCTATCCATCTCGTCAGCTTTCACTCCATCTCAACTCCCTCTCCATCTTGTCAACTCCCTTTCCATCTCGTCAATTCTCCCTACAACCCTTCAGATCTCTCTAAATCTCAACACTCTATACATCTCATCAATTCTCGCACCATCTCGTCAACTCTCCCTCCATCTCGTCAACTCCCTCTTCATCTCGTCAACTCTCTCCCCCTCTCATCAACTCTCTCTCCGTCTAATCAACTCTCACCATCTCGTCAGCTCTATCTCCCTCTTGTCAGCTCCCTCTCCATCTCGTCTGATCTCTCTCCATCTTGTTTGCTCGCTCTCCGTATCATCAACTCCCTCTATATCTCGTCAACCCTCTCTCCATCTAGACAAATCCCTCTCCATCTCATCATCTCTCTCTACGTCTCATGAACTCTCCCTCTCCATCTCATCTGCTCTCTCCCCATCTCGTCAACTCTCTCTCCATCAAGTCAAATCCCTCAAAGTCTCGTCAACTCTCTCTCCATCTCGTCAGCTCCCTCTCAATCTCGTCAGCTCCCTCTCCATCTCGTCAACTCCCTCTCCATCTTGTCAAATCCCACTCCATCACGACAACTCTCTCTCCATCTCGTCAGCTGCCTCTCCATGTCGTTAACACTCTCTCCATCTCCTCAGCTCTTTCTCCATCTCGAAAGCTCTCTCTCCGTCTCAACTCCCTCTCCATCTGGTCAACCCCCTCTCCAATTCGTCAACTCTATCTCCATCTCATCAACTCCCTCTCTATCTCGTCAAGTCACCCTCCATCCCATCAGCTCTCTCACCATCGCGACAATTCTCTCAGCATCTCGTCAATGCTCCCTCCATAGATTGACCTCTCTCTCCATCTTGTCAGCTCCCTCTCCATCTCGTCAGCTCACACTTCATCTTGTCAAATCTCTCTCCTTCTCATCAACTCTCTCTCTGTCTAATCAAATCTCTTTCCATCTCATCAACTCCCACTTTGTCTCGTCAAGTCTCTTACCACCTCGTCAACTCTCCATCTCGTCAATTCTCTCTACATCTAGGCAGCTCTCTCTCCATCTCGTCAACTCTCTCTCTGTCTCGTCAGCTCCCTCTCCATCTCGTCAACGCTCTCTCCATCTCATCAACTCTCTCTCAATCTTTTCAATTCCCTCTCCATCTCGTCAACTCTCCCTACATCTCGTCAGATCTCTCTCAATCTCAACATTCTCTACATCTCATCAACTCTCTCTACATCTCGTCAACTCTCTCTCCATTTCATCAGCTATCCCACCATCTCTGCAGCTCTCACTTCATCTCGTCTAATCTCTCTCCATCTCGTCAAATCTCTCTCCATTTGGTCAACTCTCTCTCCATCTGATCTCTCTCTCCACCTCGTATTATCCCTCTCGATCTCCTCAAATCACTATCCATCTCGCCAACTCTCTCTCCATCTCATCAAAACTGTCTCTGTCTCATCTGCTTTCTCTCCTTCTGGACAACACTCTCTCCATCACTTCAAATCCCTCAACGTTTCGTCAACTCACTCTCCATCTCGTCAGTTCTCTCTCCATCTCGTCAGTTCTCTCTCCATCTCGTCATCTCTCTCTCCATCTCGTCAGCTTCTTTTCCGTCTCGTCAACTCTTTCTCCATCTCGTTAGCTCCATCTCCATGCCCTCAACTCTCTCTCCATCTCATCAAATCTCTGTCCATCTCATCAACTCTTCCTCCATCTCATCAACGCCCTCTCCATTTCGTCTATTCTCTCTCCATCTCGTCAACGCTCTATCCGTCTCGTCAATATTTTCCATCTCGTCAGCTCTCTCTCCATCTTGTCAGCTCTCTCTCCATCTCAACTTCCTCTCACCTCATCAAGTTCCTCTCCATTTCTTCAAATCCCTCTCTAACTCGTCAGCTCCCTCTCCATCTCGTCAACTCTCTCTCCATCTCATCAAATCTCTCTCCATCTAATCAACTCTCTCTCCATCTTGCCAACTATTTCTCCATCTCGTCAGCCCCCTCTCCGTTCCGTCAACTCTCCCGCATCTCGTCAAATCTCTCGCCATCTCGTCAACTCCCTCTCACTCTCGTCAAATCCCTCTCGATCGCGTCAACTCCCTCTCTATCTCGTCAAATCTCTCTCCATCTTGTCAACTCTCTCTCCATCTCGTCAACTCTCCCTAAAACTCATCAGATCTGTCTCAATCTCAACACTCTCTACATCTCAACAACTCTCTCTCTATCTCGTCAACTCCCTCTCCATCTCATCAACTCTCCCTCCATCTCGTCAGATTTCTCGCCAACTCAACTCTCTCTCAATCTGGTCAACCCTCTCTCTATCTCGTCAACTCTCTCACCATCTCGTCTACTCCTTCTCCTTCTCCTCAACTCCCTCTCCATCTTGTCAGGTCTCTCTCCGTCTCCTCAACTCTCTCTCTGTCTCATCAAATCTCTCACCATTTCGACAGCTTCCTCTTCGTCTCGTCAACTCTCTCTCCGTCTCATCAACTCTTCTTCCGTCTTGTCAACTCTCTCTCCATCTCATCACCTCTCTCTACGTCTCGTCAGGTCCCTCTTCATCTCGGCAGCTCTGTCCATCTCTTCAGCTCCCTCTTCATCTCATCAACACTCTGTCTGACTCATCTACTCTCTCTCCATCACGTCAACTCTCTCTCCATCATGTCAAATCCCTCAACATCTCGTCAACTCTCACTCCATCTCATCAGCTATCTCTCCATCTTGTCAGCTCTCAATCCATCTCTCAGCTCTCTCTGCATCTCCTCAAATCTCTCTCTCCATCTCATCAGCTCTCCCTCCATCTCGTCAGCTATCTCTCCATCTCGTCAGCTCTCTCTCTATCTCATCAGCTTTCTCTGCATCTCGTCAAATCTCTCTCCATCTCGTCAGCACTATCTACATCTCGTCAGCACACTATTCATCTCTACTCCCTCTCCATCTCATCAACTCACTCTGCTATTCTTCAACTCTCCCTCCATCTCGTCAACTCTCTGTCGATCTCGTCAACCTTTCTCCATCTCGTCAACTCACTCTCCATCTCGTCAACTCCCTCAAAGTCTCAACAGCTCTCTCTCGATCTCATCGGCTCCCTCTCCATTTCATCAGCTCCACTTCCATCTCGACAATTCACTGTCCAACTCGTCAACTCTCTTTGAATCTCGTCAGCTGTCTCCCATTCTCGTCAGCTCTCTCTCAATCTTGTCAACCTCTCTCCATCTCGTCAGCTCTATCTCCATCTCGTCAACTCCCTCTTCATCTCGTCAACTCTCACTCAGTCTGGTCAGCACTCTCTTCATCTCGTCAACTGTCTCTCCATCTCAACTCCCACTTCATCTCGTCAACTCTCACTTCGTCCTGTCTAGTCTCTCTCCATCTTGTCAAATCTCTCTCCATCTGGTCAACTCTCTCTCCATCTCATCAACTCTCTCTCTCTCCCATCTGCTCTCTCTCCTACTGGGCCACACTCTCTCCATCACTTCAACTCCCTCAATGTCTCGTCAACTCACTCTCCATCTTGTCAGTTCTCTCTCCATCTCGTCATCTCTCTCTCTCCATCTCCTCAGCTTCTTTTCCATCTCGACAACGCTTTCTCCATCTCGTTAGCTCGATCTCCATGTCGTCAACTCTCTCTCCATCTTGTCAAATCTCTGGCCATCTCGTCAACTCTTCCTCCATCTCGTCAATGCCATCTCCATGTCGTCTATTCTCTCTCCATCTCATCAACTCGCTCTCCATCTCGTCAACTCTCTCTCCGTCTCGTCAACTTACTTTCCATCTAGTCAGCTGTCTGTCCATCTCATCAGCTCTCTCTCCATCTCAACTCCCTCTCATCTCATCAAATTCCTCTCCATTTCGTCAAATCTCTCTATATCTCGACAGCTCACTCTTCGTCTCGTCAACTCTCTCTCCGACTCATCAACTCTCTCTCTGTCTAATCAACTCTCTCTCCATCTTGTCAACTATTTCTCCATTTCGTCAGCTCCCTCTCCAACTCGTCAACTCTCCCGCCATCTCGTCAAATCTCTCGCCATCTCGTCAACTCTCCCTCACGCTCATCAACTCCCTCTCCATCGCGTCAACTCTCTCTCCATCCCGTCAACTCTCTCTCCATCTCATCAACTCTCTCTCTCTCCATGTGAACTCTCTCTCCATCTCGTCAACTGAAGCTTCATCCCGTCAATTGTCCCTCCAACTTGTCAGCTCTCTCTCCTTCTCCACAGCTCTCTCTCCGTCTCATCATAACCCTCTCCATCTCGTCAACTCTCTCTCCATCTCGTCAGCTCCCTGTCCATCTCGATAATTCTTTCTCCATCTCGTCAGCACTCTCTCCATCTCATCAGCCCTCTCTCCATCTTGTCAGCTCCCGCTCCATCTCATCAACTCTCTCTCCATCCCGTCAGCTTTCTCTCCATCTCGTCAGCACCCTCTCCATCACGTTAATTCTATCTCCATCTCGTCAGCACTCTCTCCATCTCGTCAGCACTCTCTACATCTCAAGTTCCTCACCATATCATCAACTTCCACTCCATCTCGTGAACTCTATCTGCATCTCATCAGCTCTCTCTCCATCTCGTCGGTTCTCTCCCCAGCTCGTCAACTCTTTCTCCATCTTGTCAACTCACTGTCCGTCTCGTCAAATCTCTCTCCATCTCGTGAGTTCTCTCTCCATCTCATCAGCTCTCTCTCTGCCTCATCTGCTCTCTCTACATCTCAACTCCCACTCCATCTCGTCAACTCCCACTTTGTCTCGTCAAGTCTCTCTCCATCTCGTCAACTCTCTCTCCATCTCATCAATTCTCTCTACATCTAGGCATCTCTCTCTCCATCTCGTCAACTCTCTCTCTGTCTCGTCAGCTCCCTCTCCATCTCTTCAACACTCTCTCTGTCTCATCTGCTTCCTCCCCTTCTGGGCAACACTCTCTCCATCACTTCAACTCCCTCAATGTCTCGTCAACTCACTCTCCATCTCATCAGTTCTCTCTCCATCTTGTCATCTCTCTCTCAATCTCGTCAGCTTCTTTTCCATCTCATCAACTCTTTCTCCATCTCGTTAGCTCCCTCTCCATGTCGTCAACTCTCTCTCCATCTCATCAATTCTCTGGCCATCACGTCAACTCTTTCTCCATCTCATCAACGCCCTCTCCATTTCGTCTATTCTCTCTCCATCTCATCAACTCGCTCTCCATCTCGTCAACTCTCTCTCCGTCTCGTCAATACTTTCCATCTCGTCAGCTCTCTCTCCATCTCGGCAGCTCTCTCTCCATCTCAACTGCCTCTCATCTCATCAAGTTCCTCTCCATTTCGTCAAATCTCTCTCTATCTCGTCAGCTCCCTTTTCATCTCGTCAACTCTCTCTCCATCTCATCAACTCTCTCTCCGTCTAATCAACTCTCTCCATCTTGCCACCAATTTCTCCATCTCGTCAGCTCCCTCTCCATCTCGTCAGCTCTCTCTCTGTCCCATCTGCTCTCTCTCCATCTGGGCCACGCTCTCTCCATCACTTCAACTCCCTCAATGTCTCGTCAACTCACTCTCCATCTCGTCAGCTCTCTCTCCATCTCGTCATCTCTCTCTCCATCTCGTCAGCTACTTTTCCATCTCATCAGCACTTTCTCCATCTCGTTAGCTCCCTCTCCATGTCGTCAAATCTCTCTCCATCTCGTCAAAACTCTAGCCATCTCGTCAGCTCTCTGTCCATCTCGTCAGCTCCCTCTTCATCTCATGAGCACTCTGTCTGACTCATATGGTCTCTCTCCATCACTTCAAATCTCTCCCCATCACGTCAAACCCCTCAACATCTCAACTCTCACTCCATCTCATCACCCATCTCCCCATCTTGTCAGCTCTCAATCCGTCTCTCAGCTCTCTCTGCATCTCATCAAACTCTATCTCCAACTCGTCAGCTCTCCCTCCATCTCATCAGCTATCTCTCCATCTTGTCAGCTCTCTCTCCATCTCGTCAGCTTTCTCTGCATCTCGGCATCTCGTCAAATCTATCTCCATCTCGTCCGCTCTATCTACATCTCGTCGGCACACTATTCATCTCTACTCCCTCTCCATCTCATCAACTCACTCTTCTACTCTTCAACTCTCCCTCCATCTCGTCACCTTTCTTTCCATCTCGTCAGTTCTCGCTCCATCTCATCAACTCTCCCTCCTTCTCGTCAACTTACTCTCCATCTCGTCAACTCCCTCAACGTCTCAACAGCTCTCACTCGATCTCGTCAGCTCCCTCTCCATTTCGTCAGCTCCACCTCCATCTCGACAATTCACTCTTCAACTCATCAACTCTCTTTGAATCTCGTCAGCTGTCTCCCATTCTCGTCAGCTGTCTCTCGATCTTGTCAACCTCTCTCCATCTCGTCAACTCTCTCTCCATCTCATCAACTCCCTCTTCATCTCGTCAACTCTCACTCAATCTCGTCAGCACTCTCTCCAACTCGTCAACTTTCTCTCCATCTCAACTCCCACTTCATCTCGTCAACTCTCACTTCGTCCTGTCTAGTCTCTCTCCATCTCGTCAAATCTCTCTCCATCTGGTCAACTCTCTCTCCATCTCGTCAGCTCTCTCACTCTCCCATCTGCTCTCTCTCCATCTGGGCCACACTCTCTCCATCACTTCAACTCCCTCAATGTCTCGTCAACTCACTCTCCATCTCGTCAGTTCTCTCTCCATCTCGTCATCTCTCTCTCCATCTCATCAGCTTCTTTTCGATCTCGTCAACTCTTTCTCCATCTCGTTAGCTCCCTCTCCATGTCATCAACTCTCTCTCCATCTCATCAAATCTCTGGCCATCTCGTCAACTGTTCCTCCATCTCGTCAATGACCTCTCCATGTCATCTATTCTCTCTCCATCTCATCAACTCGCTCTCCATCTCGTCAACTCTCTCTCTGTCTCGTCAAATTACTTTCCATCTAGTCAGCTCTCTCTCCATCTCGTCAACTCTCTCTCCATCTCAACTCCCTCTCATCTCATCAAATTCCTCTCCAATTCGTCAAATCTCTCTCTATCTCATCAGCTCCCTCTTCGTCTCGTCAGCTCTCTCTCCGACTCATCAACTCTCCCTCCGTCTAATCAACTCTCTCTCCATTTGTCAACTATTTCTCCATCTTGTCAGCTCCCTCTCCAACTCATCAACTCTCCCGTCATCTCGTCAAATCTCTCGCCATCTCGTCAACTCTCACTCTCGTCAACTCCCTCTCCATCACGTCAACTCCCTCTCCATCTCGTCAACTCTCCCTACAACTAGTCAGATCTCTCTCTATCTTAAAACTCTCTACATCTCAACAACTCTCTCTCCATCTTGTCAACTCCCTCTCCATCTCATCAACTCTCCCTCCATCTCGTCAGATTTCTCAACAACTCAATTCTCTCTCCATTTGGTCAACTCTCTCTCTATCTCGTCAAATCTCTCACCATCTCGTCTACTCCTTCTCCTTCTCCTCAACTCTCTCACCATCTCGTCAGGTCTCTCTCCGTCTGCTCAACTCTCTCTATGTCTCATCTGCTCTCCTCCATCTCGACAGCTTCCTCTCCAGCTCGCCAACCCTCTCTCCGTCTCATCACCTCTCACGACGTCTCGTTCGGTCCCTCTTCATCTCGTCAGCTCTCTGTCCATGTCGTCAGCTCTCTCTCCATCTCATCAACACCCTCTCCTTTTCGTCAACCCTCTCTCCATCTCATCAGCTCCCTCTTCATCTCATCAACTCTGTCCATCTCATCTGCTCTCTCTCCATCACATCAATTCTCTCTCCATCACGTCAAATCCCTCAACGTCTCGTCAACTCTCACTCCATCTCATCAGCTATCTCTCCATCTTGTCAACCCTCTCTCCATCTCGTCAGTTCCCTCTTCATCTCATCAACTCTGTCCATCTCATCTGCTCTCTCTCCATCACGTCAACTCTCTCTCCATCACGTCAAATCCCTCAACGTCTTGTCAACTCTCACTCCATCTCATCAGCTATCTCTCCATCTTGTCAGCTGTCTCTCCATCTCTCTGCTCTCTCTGCATCTCGTCAAATCTCTTTGTTCATCTCGGCAGCTCTCCTTCCATCTCGTCAGCTCTCTGTACACCTCGTCAGCACTCTATTCATCTCAATCCCTCTCCATCTCTTCCACTCCCTCTGCTACTCGTCAACTCTCCCTCCATCTCGTCAGCTGTCTCTCCATCTCGTGACTACTCTCTCCATCTCGTCAACACCCTCTTCATCTCGTCAACTCTCTCTTCATCTCGTTAGCTCCCTGTCCATCTCGATAATTCTTTCTCCATCTCGTCAGCACTCTCTCCATCTCATCAGCCCTCTCTCCATCTTGTCAGCTCCCTCTCCATCTCATCAACTCTCTCTCCATCTCATCAGCTTTCTCTCCATCTCGTCAGCACCCTCTCCATCGCGTTAGTTCTATCTCCATCTCGTCAGCACTCTCTCCATCTCGTCAGCACTCTCTACATCTCAAGTTCCTCACCATATCATCAACTTCCACTCCATCTCGTGAACTCTCTCTGCATCTCATCAGCTCTCTCTCCATCTCATCGGTTCTATCCCCATCTCGTCAACTCTTTCTCCATCTCGTCAACTCACTCTCCGTCTCGTCAAATCTCTCTCCATCTCGTGAGTTCTCTCTCCATCTCATCAGCTCTCTCTCTGCCTCATCTGCTCTCTCTCCATCTCAACTCCCACTCCATCTCGTCAACTCCCACTTTGTCTCGTCAAGTCTCTCTCCGTCTCGTCAACTCTCTCTCCGTCTCATCAATTCTCTCTACATCTAGGCATCTCTCTTTCCATCTCGTCAACTCTCTCTCTGTCTCGTCAGCTCCGTCTCCATCTCTTCAACTCTCTCTCTGTCTCATTTGCTTTCCCCCCTTCTGGGCAACACTCTCTCCATCACTTCAACTCCCTCAATGTCTCGTCAACTCACTCTCCATCTCGTCAATTCTCTCTCCATCTTGTAATCTCTCTCTCCCTCTCGTCAGCTTCTTTTCCATCTCGTCAACTCTTTCTCCATCTCGTTAGCTCCCTCTCCATGTCGTCAACTCTCCCTCCATCTCGTCAATTCTCTGGCCATGGCGTCAACTCTTCCTCCATCTCGTCAACGCCCTCTCCATTTCGTCTATTCTCTCTCCATCTCATCAACTAGCTCTCCATCTCGTCAACTCTCTCTCCATCTCGTCAATACTTTCCATCTCTTCAGCTCTCTCTCCATCTCATCAATTCTCTGGCCATCACGTCAACTCTTTCTCCATCTCATCAACGCCCTCTCCATTTCGTCTATTCTCTCTCCATCTCATCAACTCGCTCTCCATCTCGTCAACTCTCTCTCCGTCTCGTCAATACTTTCCATCTCGTCAGCTCTCTCTCCATCTCGGCAGCTCTCTCTCCATCTCAACTGCCTCTCATCTCATCAAGTTCCTCTCCATTTCATCAAATCTCTCTCTATCTCATCAGCTCCCTTTTCATCTCGTCAACTCTCTCTCCATCTCATCAACTCTCTCTCTGCCGAATCAACTGTCTCTCCATCTTGCCACCTATTGCTCCATCTCGTCAGCTCCCTCTCCATCTTGTCAACTCTCTCTCCATCTCGTCAAAACTCTAGCCATCTCGTCAGCTCTCTGTCCAAATCGTCAGCTCCCTCTTTATCTCATCAACACTCTGTCTGACTCATCTGGTCTCTCTCCATCACGTCAAATCTCTCTCCATCATGCCAAATCCCTCAACATCTCGTCAACTCTCACTCCATCTCATCTGCTATCTCTCCATCTTGTCAGCTCTCAATCCATCTCTCAGCTCTCTCTGCATCTCGTCAAACTCTCTCTCCATCTCGTCAGCTCTCCCTCCATCTCGTCAGCTCTCTCTCCATCTCGTCAGCTCTCTCTCCATCTCGTCAGCTTTCTCTGCATCTCGTCAAATCTCTCCATCTCGTCCGCTCTATCCAAATCTCGTCAGCACACTATTCATCTCTACTCCCTCTCCATCTCATCAACTCACTCTGCTACTCTTCAACTCTCCATCTCGTCAGCTTTCTTTCCATCTCGTCACTTCTCGCTCCATCTCATCAACTCTCCCTCCATCTCGTCAACTCTCTCTCGATCTCGTCAACCTTTCTCCTTCTCGTCAACTCTCTCTCCATCTTGTCAACTCCCTCAACGTCTCAACAGCTCTCTCTCCATCTAGTCAACTGTCTCGCCATCTCATCAACTCCCTCTTCATCTCGTCAACTCTCACTCAATCTCGTCAGCACTCTCTCCATCTCGTCAACTGTCTCTCCATCTCAACTCCCACTTCACCACGTCAACTCTCACTTCGTCCTGTCTATTCTCTCTCCATCTCGTCAAATCTCTCTCCATCTGGTCAACTCTCTCTCCATCTCATCAACTCTCTCTCTGTCCCATCTGCTCTCTCTCCATCCGGGCCACACTCTCTCCATCACTTCAACTCCCTCAACGTCTCGTCAACTCACTCACTATCTCGTCAGTTCTCTCTCCATCTCGTCATCTTTCTCTCCATGTCGTCAGCTTCTTTTCCATCTTGTCAACTCTTTCTCCATCTCGTCAACTCTTTCTCTATCTCGTCAGCTCCCTCTCCATGTCGTCAACTGTCTTGCCATCTCATCAACTCCCTCTTCATCTCGTCAACTCTCACTCAATCTCGTCAGCACTCTCTCCATCTTGTCAACTGTCTCTCCATCTCAACTCCCACTTCATCACGTCAACTCTCACTTCATCCTGTCTATTCTCTCTCCACCTCGTCAAATCTCTCTCCATCTGGTCTACTCTCTCTCCATCTCATCAACTCTCTCTCTGTCCCATCTGCTCTCTCTCCATCCGGCCACACTCTCTCCATCACTTCAACTCCCTCAACGTCTCGTCAACTCACTCACCATCTCGTCAGTTCTCTCTCCATCTCGTCATCTTTCTCTCCATGTCATCAGCTTCTTTTCCATCTTATCAACTCTTTCTCCATCTCGTCAGCTCCCTCTCCATGTCGTCAACTCTCTCTCCATCTCGTCAACTGTCTCGCCATCTCATCAACTCCCTCTTCATCTTGTCAACTCTCACTCAATCTCGTCAGCACTCTCTCCATCTTGTCAACTGTCTCTCCATCTCAACTCCCACTTCATCACGTCAACTCTCACTTCGTCCTGTCTATTCTCTCTCCATCTCGTCAAATCTCTCTCCATCTGGTCAACTCTCTTTCCATCTCATCAACTCTCTCTCTGTCCCATCTGCTCTCTCTCCATCCGGGCCACACTCTCTCCATCACTTCAACTCCCTCAACGTCTCGTCAACTCACTCACCATCTCGTAAGTTCTCTCTCCATCTCGTCATCTTTCTCTCCATGTCGTCAGCTTCTTTTCCATCTTGTCAACTCTTTCTCCATCTCGTCAGCTCCCTCTCCATGTCGTCAACTCTCTTTCCATCTCGTCAAATCTCTGGCCATCGCGTCAACGCTTCCTCCATCTCGTCAATGTCCTCTCCATTTCGTCTATTCTCTCTCCATCTCGTCAACTCTCTCTCCGTCTCGTCAATACTTTCCATCTCGTCAGCTCTCTCTCCATCTCGTCAGCTCTCTCTCCATCTCAACTGCCTCTCATCTCATCAAGTTCCTCTCCATTTCGTCAAATCTCTCCCTATCTCGTCAGCTCCCTTTTCATCTGGTCAACTCTCTCTCCATCTCATCAACTCTCTCTCCGTCTAATCAACTCTCTCTCCATCTTGCCACCTATTTCTCCATCTCGTCAGCTCCCTCTCCATCTCGTCAACTCTCCCACCATCTTGTCAAATCTCTCACCATCTCGTCAACTCCCTCTCACTCTCGTCAAATCCTTCTCCATCGCGTCAACTTCCTCTCTATCTCGTCAAATCTCTCTCCATCTTGTCAACTCCCTCTCCATCTCGTCAACTCTCCCTAAAACTCGTCAGATTTCTCTCAATCTCAAAACTCTCTACATCTCAACAACTCTCTCTCTATCTCGTCAACTCCCTCTCCATCTCATCAACTCTCCCTCCATCTCGTCAGATTACTCGCCAACTCAACTCTCTCTCCATCCGATCAACTCCCTCTCCATCTCGTCAACTCTCCCTACAACTCGTCAGATTTCTCTCAATCTCAAAACTCTCTACATCTCAACAACTCTCTCTCCATCTCATCAACTCCCTCTCCATCTCATCAACTCTCCCTCCATCTCATCAGATTTCTCGTCAACTTAACTCTCTCTCCCTCTGGTCAACTGTCTCTATATCTCGTCAAATCTCTCACCATTGCTTCTACCCCTTCTCCATCTCCTCAACTGTCTCACTGTCTCATCAAATCTCTCACCGTCTCGACAGCTTCCATCTTTGTCTCGTCAACTCTCTCTCCATCTCATCAGCACCCCCTCCTTTTCGTTAACCCTCTCTCCATCTCGTCAGCTCCCTCTTCATCTCAACAACTCTCTGTCCGACTTATCTACTCTCTCTCCATCACATCAACTCCCTCTTCATCTCGTCAACTCTCACTCAATCTTGTCAGCAGTCTCTCCATCTCGTCAACTGTCTCGCCATCTCAAGTCCCACTTCATCTCATCAACTCTCACTTCATCCTGTCTAGTCTCTCTCCATCTCGGCAAATCTCTCTCCATCTGGTCAACTCTCTCTCCATCTCATCAACTCTCTCTCTGTCCCATCTGCTCTCTCTTCATCCGGGCCACACTCTTTCCATCACTTCAACTCCCTCAACGTCTCGTCAACTCACTCACCACCTCTTCAGTTCTCTCTCCATCTCATCATCTTTCTCCCCATCTCGTCAGATTCTTTTCCATCTCATCAACTCTTTCTCCATCTCGTCAGCTCCCTCTCCATGTCGTCAACTCTCTCTCCATCTCGTCAAGTCTCTGGCCATCGCGTCAACGCTTCCTCCATCTCGTCAACATCCTCTCCATTTCGTCTATTCTCTCTCCATCTCGTCAACTCACTCTCCATCTCGTCAACTCTCTCTCCGTCTCGTCAATACTTTCCATCTCGTCAGCTCTCTCTCCATCTCGTCAGCTCTCTCTCCATCTCAACTCCATCTCATCTCATCAAGTTCCTCTCCATTTCGTCAAATCTCTCTCGATCTCGTCAGCTCCCTTTTCATCTCATCAACTCTCTCTCCGTCTAATCAACTCTCTCTCCATCTTGCCACCTATTTCTCCATCTCGTCAGCTCCCTCTCCATCTCGTCAACTCTCCCGCCATCTCGTCAAATCTCTCACCATCTCATCTACTCCCTCTCACTCTCGTCAAATCCCTCTCCATCGTGTCAACTCCCTCTCTATCTCGTCAAATCTCTCTCCATCTTGTCAACTCCCTCTCCATCTCGTCAACTCTCCCTAAAACTCGTCAGATCTCTCTCAATCTCAATACTCTCTACATCTCAACAACTCTCTCTCTATCTCGTCAACTCCCTCTCCATCTCATCAAATCTCCCTCCAGCTCGTCAGATTTCTCGCCAACTCAACTCTCTCTCCATCTGGTCAACTCTCTCTCTATTTTGTCAACTCTCCTACCATCTCGTCTACTCCTTCTCCTTCTCAACTCTCTCTCCATCTTGTCAGGTCTCTCTCCGTCTCCTCAACTCTCTCTCTGTCTCATCAAATCTCTCACCATCTCGACAGCTTCCTCTTCGTCTCGTCAACTCTCTCTCCATCTCATCAACTCTTCTTCTGTCTCGTCAACTCTCTCCATCTCGTCAACTCTCTCTCCGTCTCATCACCTCTCTCTACATCTTGTCAGGTCCGTCTTCATTTCGGCAGCTCTCTTTCCATCTCGTCAACTCCCTCTTCATCTCATCAACACTCTGTCTGACTCAGCTGCTCTCTCTCCATCACGTCAAATCTCTCCCCATCACGTCAAATCCCACAACATCTCGCCAACTCTCACTCCATCTCATCAGCTATCTCTCCATCTTGTCAGCTCTCAATCCATCTCTCAGCTCTCTCTGCATCTTGTCAAATCTCTCTCTCCATCTCGTCAGCTCTCCCTCCATCTCGTCAGCTATCTCTCCATCTCGTCAGCTCTCTCTCCATCTCGTCAGCTCTCTCTCCATCTCGTCAGCTTTCTCTGCATCTCGTCAAATCTCTCTCCATCTCGTCCGCTCTATCTACATCTCGTCAGCACACTATTCAAATCTACTCCCTCTCCATCTCATCAACTCACTCTGCTACTCTTCAACTCTCCCTCCATCTCATCAGCTTTCTTTCCATCTGGTCACATCTCGCTCCATCTCATCAACTCTCCCTCCATCTCGTCAACTCTCTCTCGATCTCGTCAACCTTTCTCCTTCTCGTCAACTCACTCTCCATCTCGTCAACTCCCTCAACGTCTCGACAGCTCTCTCTCGATCTCATCAGCTCCCTCTCCATTTCATCAGCTCCAGCTCCATCTCGACAATTCACTCTCCAACTCATCAACTCTCTTTGAATCTCATCAGCTGTCTCCCATTCTCGTCAGCTGTCTCTCGATCTTGTCAACCTCTCTCCATCTCGTCAACTCTCTCTCCATCTCGTCAACTCCCTTTTCATCTTGTCAACTCTCACTCAATCTCGTCAGCACTCTCTCCATCTCATCAACTGCCTCTTCATCTCGTCAACTCTCACTCAATCTCATCAGCACTCTCTGCATCTCGTCAACTGTCTCTCCATCTCAACTCCCACTTCATCTCGTCAACTCTCACTTCGTCCTGTCTAGTCTCTCTCCATCTCGTCAAATCTCTCTCCATCTGGTCAACTCTCTCACCATCTTGTCTACTCCTTCTCCTTCTCCTCAACTCTCTCTCCATCTTGTCAGGTCTCTCTCCGTCTCCTCAACTCTCTCTCCGTCTCATCAAATCTCTCACCATCTCGACAGCTTCCTCTTCATCTCGTAAACTCTCTCTCCGTTTCATCAACTCTTTTTCCGTCTCGTCAACTCTCTCCATCTCGTCAACTCTCTCTCCGTCTCATCACCTCTCTCTACATCTTGTCAGGTCCCTCTTCATCTCGGCAGCTCTCTGTCCATCTCGTCAGCTCCCTCTTCATCTCATCAACACTCTGTCTTACTCAGCTGCTCTCTCTCCATCACGTCAAATCTCTCCCCATCACATCAAATCCCTCAACATCTCGTCAACTCTCACTCCATCTCATCAGCTATCTCTCCATCTTGTCAGCTCTCAATCCATCTCTCAGCTCTCTCTGCATCTCGTCAAATCTCTCTCTCCATCTCATCAGCTCTCCCTCCATCTCGTCAGCTATCTCTCCATCTCGTCAGCTCTCTCTCCATCTCGTTAGCTTTCTCTGCATTTCGTCAAATCTCTCTCCATCTCCTCCGCTCTATCTACATCTCGTCAGCTCACTATTCAAATCTACTCCCTCTCCGTCTCATCAACTCACGCTGCTACTCTTCAACTCTCCCTCCATCTCCTCAGATTTCTTTCCATCTCGTCACTTCTCGCTCCATCTCATCAACTCTCCCTCCATCTCGTCAACTCTCTCTCGATCTCGTCAACCTTTCTCCTTTTCGTCAACTCACTCTCCATCTCGTCAACTCCCTCAACGTCTCGACAGCTCTCTCTCGATCTTGTCAGCTCCCTCTCCATTTCATCAGCTCCACCTCCATCTCGACAATTCACTCTCCAACTCATCAACTCTCTTTGAATCTCGTCAGCTGTCTCCCATTCTCATCAGCTCTCTCTCGATCTTGTCAACCTCTCTCCATCTCGTCAACTCTCTCTCCATATCGTCAACTCCCTCTTCATCTCGTCAACTCTCACTTCATCCTGTCTAGTCTCTCTCCATCTCATCAAATCTCTCTCCATCTGGTCAACTCTCTCTCCATCTCATCAACTCTCTCCTTGTCCCATCTGCTCTCTCTCCATCTGGGCCACACTCCCTCCATCACTTCAACTCCCTCAATGTCTCGTCAATTCACTCACCATCTCATCAGTTCTCTCTCCATCTCATCATCTCTCTCTCCATCTCGTCAGCTTCTTTCAATCTTGTCAACTCTTCCTCTATCTCGTTAGCTCCCTCTCCATGTCGTCAAATCTCTCTCTATCTCGTCAAATCTCTGGCCATCTCGTCAACTCTTCCTCCATCTCGTCAACGCCCTCTCCATGTCATCTATTCTCTCTCCATCTCGTCAACTCGCTCTCCATCTCGTCAACTCTCTCTCCGTCTCGTCAACTTACTTTCCATCTAGTCAGTTCTCTCTCCATCTCGTCAGCTCTCTCTCCATCTCAACTCCCTCTCATCTCATCAAATTCCTCACCATTTCGTCAAATCTCTCTCTATCTGGTCAGCTCCCTCTTCGTCTCGTCAACTCTCTCTCCGACTCATCAATTCTCTCTCCGTCTAATCAACTCTCTCTCCATCTTGTCAACTATTTCTCCATCTCGTCATTTCGCTCTCCACCTCGTCCACTCTCCCGCCATCTCGTCAAATCTCTCGCCATCTCGTCAACTCTCTCTCACTCTCGTCAACTCCCTCTCCATTGCGTCAACTCCCTTTCTACCTCGTCAAATCTCTCTCCATCATGTCAACTCCCTCTCCATCTCGTCAACTCTCCCTACAACTCGTCAGATCTCTCTCAGTCTCAACACTCTACATCTCAACAACTCTCTCTCCATCTCATCAACTCCCTCTCCATCTCATCAACTCTCCCTCCATCTCGTCAGATTTCTCGCCAACTCAACTCTCTCTCCATCTGGTCAACTGTCTCTCTATCTCGTCAAATCTCTCACCATCGCTTCTACTCCTTCTCCATCTCCTCAACTCTCTCTCCATCTCGTCAGGTCTCTCTCAATCTCCTCAACTCTCTCTCTGTCTCATCAAATCTCTCACCATCTCGACAGCTTCCTCTTCGTCTCGTCAACTCTCTCTCCATCTCATCAACTCTTCTTCCGTCTCGTCAACTCACTCTCCATGTCGTCAGCTCTCTCTCCATCTCATCAACACCCACTCCTTTTCGTCAACCCTCTCTTCATCTCGTCAGCTCCCTCTTCATCTCCTCAAATCTCTCTCCATCACGTCAAATTCGTCAACGTCTCTTCAACTCTCACTCCATCTGATCAGCTAAATCTCCATCTTGTCAGCTCTCTCTCCATCTCTCTGCTGTCTCTGCATCTCGTCAAATCTCTTTGTTCATCTCAGCAGCTCTCCCTTCATCTTGTCAGCTCTGTCTACATCTCCTCAGTACTCTATTCATCTCAACTCCCTCTCCATCTCTTCCACTCCCTCTGCTACTCGTCAACTCTTCCTCCATCTCGTCAGCTGTCTATCCATCTCATCACAACTCTCTCCATCTCATCAACACCCTCTTCATCTCGTCAACTCTCACTCCATCTCGTCAACTCTTTCTCCATCTCGTCAACACTCTCTCCATCTCAACTCCCACCGTCTCGTCTAGACTCTCTCCATCTCGTCAGTTCTCTCTGTCTCATCTGCTCTCTCTCCATCTGGGCAACACTCTCTCCATCACTTCAACTCCCTCAAAGTCTTGTCAACTCTCTCTGCATCTCGTCAGTTCTCTCTCCATCTCATCATCTTCCTTTCCATCTCGTCAATTCTTTCTCCATCTCGTTAGCTCCCTCTCCATCTCGTCAACTCTCTCTCCATATCGTCAAATCTCTGGCCATCTCGTCAACTCTTCCTCCAGCTCGTCAACTCCCTCTCCATTTCGTCTATTCACTCTCCATCTCATTATCTCCCTCTTCATCGTGTCAAATCTCTCTCCGCCTCATCAAATTCCTCTCGATTTCATCAAATCTCTCTCCATCTTGCCAGCTCCCTCTTCATCTCGTTAGCTCCCTCGACGTCTCATCAACTCTCACTCCATCTAATCAGCTCTCTCTCGAGGTCGTCAGCTATTTTTCCATCTCGTCATCTCACTCTCCATCACATCTAATCTCTCTCCATCTTGTCAATTCCCTCTCCAGCTTGTCATCTCTCCCGACAACTCGTCAGATCTCTCTCAATCTCAACACTCTCTACATCTCATCAACTCTCCTTCCATCTCGTCAAATCTCTCGCCATCTTATCAACTCTCTCTCCATCTCGTCAACTCCCTCTGCATCCCGTAACTCTCTCTCCATCTCGTCAACACCGTCTCCATCTCGTCAACTATTTCTCCATCTCGTCAGCTCACTCTCCATCTCGTCAAATCTCTCGCCATCTCGTCAACTCCCTCTCCATCACATCAAATCTCTCTCCATCTTGTCAACTCCCTCTCCATCTCATCATTTCTCCCGACAACTCATCAGATCTCTCTCAATCTCAACACTGTCTACATCTCATCAACTCTCTCTCCATCTCGTCAACTCTCCCTCCATCTCGTCAACTCCCTCTCCATCTCAGCAACTCTCTCCCCCCTCATCAACGCTCTCTCCGTCTAATCAACTCTCTCCATCTCGTCAACTCTATCTCCCTCTCGTCAGCTCCCTCTCCATCTCGTCCGATCTCTCACCATCTCGTTTGCTCGCTCTCCGTATCATCAGCTCACTCTATATCGCATCAACCCTCTCTCCATCTAGACAACTCTCTCTCCATCTCATCAACTCTCTCTCCATCTCATGAACTCTCCCTGTCCATATCATCTGCTCTCTCCCCATCTTGTCAACTCTCTCTCCATCATGTCAAATCCCTCAAAGTCTTGTCAACTCTCTCTCCATCTCGTCAGCTCTCTCTCAATATCGTCAGCTCCCTCTCCTTCTCGTCAACTCGTTCTTCATCTCGTCAAATCTCTCTCCATCTCGTCAGCTCTCTCTCCATCTCGTCAGCACTGTCTCCATCTCAACTCCCTCTCCATCTTGACAAATCCCACTCCATCACGACAACTCTCTCTCCATCTCGTCAGCTGCCTCTCCATGTCATTAACACTCTCTCCATCTCGTCAATGCTCTCTCCAACTCTACAGCTCTCTCTCCCTCTCAAATCCCTCTCCATCTGGTCAAACCCCTCTCCAATTCATCAACTCTATCTCCATCTCATCAACTACCTGTCCATCTCGTCAACTCAACCTCAATCTCGTCAACTCTCTCACCATCGCTTCAATTCTCTCTGCATCACGTCAATGCTCTCTCCATATAATCAACTCTCTCTCCATCTTGTCAGCTCTCTCTTTGTCTCGTCAAATCCCTCAAAGTCTCGTCAACTCCTTCTTCATCTCGTCAAATCTCTCTCCATCTCATCATCTCTCTCTCCATCTCGTCAGCTCTGTCTCCATCTCAACTCCCTCTCCATCTTGTCAAATCCCACTCCATCACGACAACTCTCCCTCCATCTCATCAGCTTCTTTTCCATCATGTCAACTCTTTCTCCATCTCGTTAGCTCCCTCTCCATGTCGTCAACTCTCTCTCCATCTGGTCAACTCTCTCTCTATCTCGTCAACTCTCTCACCATCTCATCTACTCCTTCTCCTTCTCCTCAACTCTCTCTCCATCACGTTAGGTCTCTCTCTGTCTACAGAACTCTCTCGCTGTCTCATCAAATCTCTATCCATCTCGACTGCTTCCTCTTCATCTCGTCAACTCTCTCTCATCTCATGAACTCTTCTTCCATCTCATCAACTCTCTCTCCATGTCGTCAACTCTCTCTCCATCTCATCACCTCTCTCTACGTCTCGTCAGGTCCCTCTTTCATCTCGTCAGCTCTTTGTCCATGTCGTCAGCTCTCTCTCCATCTCATCAAATTCTTCTCCTTTTCGTCAACCTTCTCTCCATCTCATCAGCTCCCTCTTCATCTCATCAACTCTCTGTCCGTCTCATCGGCTCTCTCTCCATCACGTCAACTCTCTCTCGATCACGTGAAATCCCTCAACGTCTCGTCAACTCTCACTCCATCTCATCAGCTATCTCTCCATCTTGTCAGCTCTCAATCCATCTCTCAGCTCTCTCTGCATCTCTTCAAATCTCTCTCTCATCTCGTCAGCTAACTCTCCATCTCGTCAGCTTTCTCAGCATCTCGTCAAATCTATCTCCACCTCGTCAGCTCTATCTACATCCGGTCAGCACAGTATTCATCTCTACTCCCTCTCCATCTCATCAACTCACTCTGCTACTCTTCAACTCTCCCTCCATCTCGTCAGCTTTCTTTCCATCTCGTCACTTCTCTCTCCATCTCGTCAACTCTCCCTCCATCTCGTCAACTTACTCTTCACTCGTCAACTCTCACTCAATCTCGTCAACCCTCTCTCCATCTCGTCAACTGTCTCTCCATCTCAACACCCACTTCATCTCGTCAATGCTCACTTCGTCTCGTCTTGTCTCTCTCCATCTCGTCAAATCTCTCTCCATCTGGTCAGCTCTCTCTCCATCTGATCTCTCTCTCCACCTTGTATTCTCCCTCTTCATCTTGTCAATTCTCTCTCCATCTCGTCAACTCTCTCTCTATCTCATCAACTCTCTCTCTGTCTCATCTGCTCTCACTCCAACTGGGCAACACCCTCTCCATCCCGTTAGCTCCCTCTCCATGTCCTCAACTCTCTCTTCATCTCGTCAAATCCCTGGCCATCGCGTCAACTTTTCCTCTCCATCTCGTCAACCCCCTCTCCATTTTTTCTATTCTCTCTCCCATTCTCGTCAACTCGCTCTCTATCTCGTCAACTGTCTCTCCATCTCGTCAACTTAATTTCCATCTTGTTAGCTCTCTCTCCATCTCTTCAGCTCTCTCTCCATCTCAACTCCCTCTCATCTCATCAAATTCCTCTCCATTTCGTCAAATCTCTCTCTATCTCGTCAACTGACTCTTCGTCTTGTTAACTCTCTCTCTGTCTCATCAACTATCTCTCCTTCTAATCAAATCTCTCTCCATCTAGTCAACTGTTTCTACATCTCATCAACTCTCCCGCCATATCATCAAGTCTCTGGCCATCTCGTCAAAACTCTCTCACTCTCGTCAACTCCCTGTCCATCACATCAAGGCCCTCTCCATCTCGTCAAATCTCTCTCCATCTTATCAACTCCCTCTCAATCTCGTCAACTCTCCCTACAACTCGTCAGATCTCTCTCAATCTCAACACTCTCTACATCTCATCAACTCTCTCTCCATCTCGTCAACTCCCTCTCCATCTCATCAACTTTCTCTCCATCTCGTCAGATTTCTCGCCAACTCAAATCTCTTTCCATCTGGTCAACTCTCTCTCAATCTGATCTCTCTCTCCAACTCGTAATCTCCCTCTCCATCTCGTCTACTCTCTCTCCATTTCATCAACTCTCTCTCCATCTCATCAACTCTCTCTCTGTCTCATCTGCTCTCTCTCCATCTGGGCAAAACTCTCTCCATCACTTCAGCTCCCTCAACATCTCGTCAACTCACTCCCTATCTCGTCAGTTCTCTCTCCATCTAGTCATCTCTCTCTCCATCTTGTCAGATTCTTTTCCATCTCGTCAACTCTTTCTCCATCTCGTTAGGTCCCTCTCCATGTCTTCAACACTCTCTCCATCTCATCAAATCTCTGGCCATCTCGTCAACTCTTCCTCCATCTCGTCAATGCCCTCTCCATTTCATCTATTCTCTCTCCATCTTGTCAACTCACTCTCCATCCCGTCAACTCTCTCTCCGACTCGTCGACTTACTTTCCCTCTCGTCAGCTCTCTCTCCATCTCATCAATCTCTCTCCATCTCAACTCCCTCTCATCTTATCAAATTCCTCTCCATTTCGTCAAATCTCTCTCTCTCGTCAGCTCCCTCTTCGTCTCGTCAACTCTCTCTCCGTCTCATCAACTCTCTCTCCATCTAATCAACTCTCTCTCCGTCTTGTCAAATATTTCTCCATCTCGTCAGCTCCATCTCCATCTCATCAACTCTCTGTCACTCTAGTCAACTCCCTCTCCATTGCGTCAACTCGCTCTCTATCTATTCAAATCTCTCTCCATTTTGTCAACTCGCTCTCCATCTCGTCAAATCTCCCTACAACTCGTCAGATCTCTCTCAATCTCAACACTCTCTACATCTCGACAATTCTCTCTCCATCTCGTCAACTCCCTCTCCATCTCATCAACTCTCCCTCCATCTCGTCAGATTTCTCGCCAACTCAACTCTCTCTCCATCTGGTCAAATTTCTCTCTATCTCGTCAAATCTCTCTCCATCTCGTCAGATTCTTTTCCATCTCGTCAACTCTTTCTCCATCTCGTTAGGTCCCTCTCCATGTCTTCAACACTCTCTCCATCTCATCAAATCTCTGGCCATCTCGTCAACTCTTCCTCCATCTCGTCAACGCCCTCTCCATTTCATCTATTCTCTCTCCATCTTGTCAACTCGCTCTCCATCCCGTCAACTCTATCTCCGACTCGTCAACTTACTTTCCCTCTCGTCAGCTCTCTCTCCATCTCGTCAATCTCTCTCCATCTCAACTCCCTCTCATCTTATCAAATTCCTCTCCATTTCGTCAAATCTCTCTCTCTCGTCAGCTCCCTCTTCGTCTCGTCAACTCTCTCTCCGTCTCATCAACTCTCTCTCCATCTAATCAACTCTCTCTCCGTCCTGTCAAATATTTCTCCATCTTGTCAGCTCCATCTCCATCTCGTCAACTCTCTGTCGCTCTAGTCAACTCCCTCTCCATTGCGTCAACTCGCTCTCTATCTATTCAAATCTCTCTCCATTTTGTCAACTCGCTCTCCATCTCATCAAATCTCCCTACAACTCGTCAGATCTCTCTCAATCTCAACACTCTCTACATCTCGACAATTCTCTCTCCATCTCATCAACTCCCTCTCCATCTCATCAACTCTCCCTCCATCTCGTCAGATTTCTCGCCAACTCAACTCTCTCTCCATCTGGTCAAATTTCTCTCTATCTCGTCAAATCTCTCTCCATCTCGTCAGATTCTTTTCCATCTCGTCAACTCTTTCTCCATCTCGTTAGGTCCCTCTCCATGTCTTCAACACTCTCTCCATCTCATCAAATCTCTGGCCATCTCGTCAACTCTTCCTCCATCTCGTCAATGCCCTCTCCATTTCATCTATTCTCTCTCCATCTTGTCAACTCACTCTCCATCCCGTCAACTCTCTCTCCGACTCGTCGACTTACTTTCCCTCTCGTCAGCTCTCTCTCCATCTCGTCAATCTCTCTCCATCTCAACTCCCTCTCATCTTATCAAATTCCTCTCCATTTCGTCAAATCTCTCTCTCTCGTCAGCTCCCTCTTCGTCTCGTCAACTCTCTCTCCGTCTCATCAACTCTCTCTCCATCTAATCAACTCTCTCTCCGTCTTGTCAAATATTTCTCCATCTCGTCAGCTCCATCTCCATCTCATCAACTCTCTGTCACTCTAGTCAACTCCCTCTCCATTGCGTCAACTCGCTCTCTATCTATTCAAATCTCTCTCCATTTTGTCAACTCGCTCTCCATCTCGTCAAATCTCCCTACAACTCGTCAGATCTCTCTCAATCTCAACACTCTCTACATCTCGACAATTCTCTCTCCATCTCGTCAACTCCCTCTCCATCTCATCAACTCTCCCTCCATCTCGTCAGATTTCTCGCCAACTCAACTCTCTCTCCATCTGGTCAAATTTCTCTCTATCTCGTCAAATCTCTCACCATCTCGTCGACTCCTTCTCCTTCTCCTCAACTCTCTCTCCATCTCGTCAGGTCTCTCTACATCTCCTCAACTCTCTCTCTGTCTCTTCAAATCTCTCTCCATCTCGACAGCTTCCTCTTCATCTCGTCAACTCTCTCTCTGTCTCATCAACTATTCTTCCTTCTTGTCAAGTCTCTCACCATCTCATCAACTCTCTCTCCGTCTCATCACGTCTCTCTACGTCTCGTCAGGTCCCTCTTCATCTCGTCAGCTCTCTCTCCATGTCGTCAGCTCTCTCTCCATCTCATCAACACCCTCTCCTTTTCATCAACCCTCTCTCCATCTCGTCAGCTCCCTCTTCATCTCATCAACTCTGACCGTCTCATCAGCTCTTTCTCCATCTGGGCAACACTCTCTCCATCACTTCAACTCCCTCAATGTCTCGTCAACTACTCTCCATCTCGTCAGTTCTCTCTCCATCTCGTCATCTCTCTCTCCATCTCGTCAATTCTCTGGCCATCTCGTCAACTCTTCCTCCATCTCGTCAACTCTTTCTCCATCTCGTTAGCTCCCTCTCCATGTCTTCAACTCTCTCTCCATCTCATCAATTCTCTGGCCATCTCGTCAACTCTTCCTCCATCTCGTCAACGCCCTCTCCATTTCGTCTATTCTCTCTCCATCTCGTCAACTCGCTCTCCATCTCGTCAACTCTCTCTCCGTCTCGTCAACTTACTTTCCATCTCGTCAGCTCCCTCTCCGTCTCGTCAGCTTTCTCTCCATCTCAGCTCCCTCTCATCTCATCAAATTCCTCTCCATTTCATCAAATCTCTCTCTATCTCGTCAGCTCCCTCTTCGTCTCATCAACTCTCTCTCCGTCTAATCGTCTCTCTCTCGATCTTGTCAACTACTTCTCCATCTTGTCAGCTCCCTCTCCATCTCATCAACTCTCCCGCCATCTCGTCAAATCTCTCACCATCTCGTCAACTCTCTCTCGCTCTTGTCAACTCCCTCTCCATCGCGTCAACTCCCTCTCTATCTTGTCAAGTCTCTCTCCATCTGGTCAACTCTCTCTCTATCTCGTCAAATCTCTCATCATCTCGTCTACTCCTTCTCCTTCTACTTAACTCTCTCTCCATCTCGTCAGCTGCCTCTCCATGTCATTAACAATCTCTCCATCTCCTCAGCTCTCTCTCCATCTCGACAGCTCTCTCTCCCTCTCAAATCCCTCTCCATCTGGTCAACCCCCTCTCCAATTCATCAATTCTACCTCCATCTCATCAACTCCCTCTCCAACTCGTCAACTCACCCTCCATCCCATCAGCTCTCTCGCCATTGCGACAATTCTCTCTGCATCTCGTCAACGCTCCCTCCATATACTCAACTCTCTCTCCATCTTGTCAGCTCCGTCTCCATCTCGTCAGCTCCCTCTTGCACTTGTCAACTCTCTCAAAGTCACTTCTCCGTCTCATCAGCTCTCTCTCTATCTAATCAAATCTCTCTCCATCTCGGCAACTCACTCTCGTCTCATCAACTCTCTCAAAGTCACTTCAACTCTCTCTCTGTCTCATCTGCTCTCTCACCATAACGTCAACTCTCTCTCCATCACGTCAAACCAACAACGACTCATCAAGTCTCTCTGCATCTCGTCAGCTCTCTCTCCATCTTTTCAACTCACTCTCCATCTCGTCAACTCTCTCGCCATCCCATCAACTCTCTCTCCATCTCATCAACTCTCTCTCTCTCCATGTGAACTCTCTCTCCATCTTGTCAACTCGAGCTTCATCTCTTCAACTGTCCCTCCAACTCGTCAGCTCTCTCTCCTTCTCCACAGCTCTCTCTCTGTCTCATCATAACCCTCTCCATCTCGTCACCTCTCTCTCCATCTGCCAGCTATCCCTTCATCTCTCAGCTCTCTCTACATCTGATCAGCACTCTATTCATCTCCACTCCCTCTCCATCTCATCAACTCCCTCTGCTACTCGTCAAATAACCCTCCATCTCGTCAACTCCCCCTCCATCTCGTCAACTCACTCTCGATCTCGTCAACCATCACTCCATCTCCTCAACTCACTCTCCATCTCATCAGGTCTCTCTCCATCTCCTCACCTCTCTCTCTGTGGCATCTCGTCAACTCTCACTTTGTCTCGTCTATTCTCTCTCCATCTCGTTAAATCTCTCTCCATCTGGTCAACTCTCTCTCCATCTGATCTCTCTCTCCACGTCGTATTCTCCCTCTCCATCTCATCAAAGCTCTCTCCATCTCGTCAACACTCTCTCCATCTCATCAACTCTCTCTCTGTCTCATCTGCTCTCACTCCATCTGGGCAACACTCTCTCCATCTCGTTAGCTCCCTCTCCATGTCCTCAACTCTCTCCATCTCGTCAAATCTCTGGCCATCACGTCAAATCTCTGGCCATCTTGTCAAAACTCTCTCACTCTCGTCAAATCCCTCTCCATCGCATCAAGGCCCTCTCTATCTCGTCAAATCTCGCTCCATCTTATCAACTCCCTCTCCATCTCATCAACCCCCTCTCCATTTCGTCTATTCTCTCTCCCATTCTCGTCAACTCGCTCTCTATCTCGTCAACTCTCTCTCCGTCTCGTCAACTTAATTTCCATCTCGTCAGCTCTCTCTCCATCTCTTCAGCTCTCTCTCCATCTCAACTTCCTCTCATCTCATCAAATTACTCTCCATTTCGTCAAATCTCTCTCTATATCGTCAACTCGCTCTTCGTCTCGTCAACTCTCTCTCCGTTTAATCAAATCTCTCTCCATCTAGTCAACTGTTTCTACATCTCGCCAGCTTCCTCTCCATCTCGTCAACTCTCCCGCCATCTCGTCAAATCTCTGGCCATCTCGTCAAAACTCTCTCACTCTCATCAGCTCCCTCTCCATCACATCAAGGCCCTCTCTATCTCGTCAAATCTCTCTCCATCTTATCAACTCCCTCTCAATCTCGTCAACTCTCCCTACAACTCATCAGATCTCTCTCAATCTCGACACTCTCTACATCTCATCAACTCTCTCTCCATCTCGTCAACTCCCTCTCCATCTCATCAACTCTCTCTCCATCTCGTCAGATTTCTTGCCAACTCAACTCTCTTTTCATCTGGTCATCTCTCTCTCAATCTGATCTCTCTCTCCAACTCGTAATCTCCCTCTCCATCTCGTCTACTCTCTCTCCATTTCGTCAACTCTCTCTCCATCTCATCAACTCTCTCTGTCTCATCTGCTCTCTCTCCATCTGGGCAACACTCTCTCCATCACTTCAACTCCCTCAACATCTCATTGACTCACTCTCTATCTCATCAGTTCTCTCTCCATCTCGTCATCTCTCTCTCCATCTCGTCAGCTTCTTTTCCTTCTTGTCAACTCTTTCTCCATCTCGTTAGCTCCCTCTCCATGTCTTCAACACTCTCTCCATCTCATCAAATCTCTGGCCATCTCGTCAACTCTTCCTCCATCTCGTCAATGCCCTCTCCATTTAGTCTATTCTCTCTCCATCTTGTCAACTCGCTCTCCATCTCGTCAACTCTCTCTCCGTCTCGTCAACTTACTTTCCATCTCGTCAGCTCTCTCTCCATCTCGTCAGCTCTCTCTTCATCTCAACTCCCTCTCATCTTATCAAATTCCTCTCCATTTCGTCAAATCTCTCTCTCTCTCTCGTCAGCTCCCTCTTCGTCTCGTCAACTCTCTCTCCGTCTCATCAACTCTCTCTCCATTTAATCAACTCACTCTCCATCTTGTCAAATATTTCTCCAACACGTCAGCTCCCTCTCCATCTCATCAGATCTCGCTCACTCTCATCAACCTCCTCTCCATCACGTCAACCCGCTCTCTATCTACTCAAATCTCTCTCCATCTTGTCAACTCCCTCTCCATCTCGTCAAATCTCCCTACAACTCGTCAGATCTCTCTCAATCTAAACACTCTCTACATCTCAACAATTCTCTCTCCATCTGGTCAACTCCCTCTCCATCTCATCAACTCTCCCTCCATCTCGTCAGATTTCTCGCCAACTCTACTCTCTCTCCATCTGGTCAACTCTCGCTCCATCTGATCTCTCTCTCCATCTCGTAATCTCTCTCTCTCCATCACGTCAACTCTCTCCCCATTTCGTCAACTCTCTCTCCATCTCGTCAACACCTTCTTCATCTTGTCAAATCTCACTCCATCTCGTCAAATTTCCCTACAACTCGTTAGATCTCTCTCAATCTCAACACTCTCAACATCTTATCAACTCTCTCTCCATCTCGTCAGATGTCTCGCCAACTCAACTCTCTCTCCATCTGGTCAACTCTCTCTCTATCACGTCGAATCTCTCACCATCTCGTTGATTCCTTCTCCTTCTCCTCAACTCTCTCTCCATCTCGTCAGGTCTCTCTCCGTCTCCTCAACTCTCTCTCTGTCTCATCAAATCTCTCTCCATCTCGACAGCTTCCTCTTCGTCTCGTCAACTCTCTCTCTGTCTCATCAACTCTTCTTCCGTCTCGTCAACTCTCTCTCCATCTGATCAACTCTCTCTCCATCTCATCACCTCTCTCTACGTCTCGTCAGGTCCCTCTTCATCTCGTCAGCTCTCTGTCCATGTAGTCCGCTCTCTCTCCATCTCATCAACACCCTCTCCTTTTCGTCAACCCTCTCTCCATCTCGTCAACTCCCTCTTCATCTCATCAACTCTATCTGTCTCATCTGCTCTCTCTCTGCATCTCGTCAAATCTCTTTGTCCATCTCGTCAGCTCTCATCCATCTCGTCAGCTCTCTCTGCATGTCATCAGCACTCTATTCATCTCAACTCCCTCTCCATCTCATCCACTCCCTCTGCTACTCGTCAACTCTCTCTCCATCTCATCAGCTGTCTCTCCATCTCGTCACTACTCTCTCCATCTCGTCAACACCCTCTTCATCTCATCAACTCTCACTCCATTCTTGTCAACTCTCTTTCCATCTCGTCAACACTCTCTCCATCTCAACTCCCACTTCGTCTCGTCTAGTCTCTCTCCCTCTCGTCAGTTGTGTCTGTTTCATCTGCTCTCTCTCCATCTGGGCAACACTCTCTCCATCACTTCAACTCCCTCAACATCTCGTCAACTCTCTCTGCATTTCATCAGTTCTCTATCCATCTCATCAGCTTCCTTTCCATCTCGTCAATTCTTACTCCATCTCGTTAGTTCCCTCTCCATCTTGTCAACACTCTCTCCATCTCGTCAAATCCCTGGCCATCTCATCAACTCTTCCTCCATCTCGTCAACTCCCTCTCCATTTCGTCTATTCACTTTCCAACTCGTTATCTCCCTCTCCATCACGTCAAATCCCTCTCCGTCTTTTCAAATTCCTCTCCATTTCATCAACTCTCTCTCCATCTTGTCAGCTCCCTCTTCGTCTCGTCAACTTCCTCTACGTCTCATCAACTCTCACTCCATGTAATCAGCTCTCTCTCGATCTCGTCAACTATTTCTCCATCTCGTCAGCTCACTCTCCATCTCGTCAAATCTCTCGCCTTCTCGTCAACCCCCTCTCCATTACGTCAAATCTCTCTCCATCTTGTCAACTCCCTCTCCATCTCGTCAACTCTCCCTCCATCTCGTCAAATCTCTCGCCATCTCCTCAACTCTCTCTCCATCTCATCAACTCCCTCTGCATCTTGTAAATTTCTCTCCATTTCGTCAACACCGTCTCCATCTCGTCAACACTTTCTCCATCTCCTCAACTCTCTCTCCATCTCGTCAGCTCTCTCTCCATCTCGTCAGCTTTCACTCCATCTCAACTCCCTCTCCATCTTGTCAACTCCCTCTCCATCTCGTCAATTCTCCCTACAACCCGTCAGATCTCGCTGAATCTCAACACTCTGTACATCTCATCAACTCTCTCACCATCTCGTCAACTCACCCTCCATCTCGTCAACTCCCTCTTCATTTCGTCAACTCTCTCCCCCTCTCATCAATTCTCTCCATCTAATCAACTCTCTCCATCTCGTCAACTCTATCTCCCTCTAGTCAGCTCCCTCTCCATCTCGTCCAATCTCTCTCCATCTCGTCAGCTCACTCTCAATCTCGTCAGCTCCCTCTCCATCTCGTCAACTCCTTCTTCATCTCGTCAAATCTCTCTCCATCTCGTCAGCTCTCTCTCCATCTCGTCAGCTCTCTCTCCATCTCGTAAGCACTGTCTCCATCTCAACTCCCTCTCCATCTTGTCAAATCCCACTCCTTCATGACAACTCTCTCTGCATCTCGTCAGATGCCGCTCCATGTCATTAACACTCTCTCCAACTCGTCAGCTCGCTCTCCCTCTCGACTGCTCTCTCCCTCTCAACTCCCTCTCCATCTGGTCAACCCCCTCTCCAATTCGTCAACTCCATCTCCATCTCATCAACTCCCTCTCCATCTCGTCAGCTCACCCTCCATCTCGTCAGCTCTCTCACCATCACGTCAATTCTCTCTGCATCTCGTCAATGCTCTCTCCATTTAGTCAACTCACTCTCCTATTGTCAGCTCCCTCTCCGTCTCATCAGCTCCCTCTTCCACTTGTCAACTCTCTCTCCTTCTCATCAAATCTCTTTCTGTCTAATCAAATCTCTTTCCATCTCATCAACTCACGTTCCGTCTCGTCAATGCTCTCAACGTCACTTCAACTCTCTCTCTGTATCATCTGCTCTCTCACCATGATGTCAACGCTCTCTCCATCACATCAACCCGACAACGTCTCGTCAACTATCTCTCCATCTCGTCCGCGCTCTCTCCATCGCGTCAGCTCCCGCTCCCTCGATAATTCTTTCTCCATCTCGTCAGCACTCTCTCCATCTCGTCAGCCCCCACTCCATCTTGTCAGCTCCCTCTCCATCTCGTCAACTCTCTCTCCATCTCGTCAGCACTCTCTACATCTCAAGTCCCTCACCATCTCATCAACTCCCACTCCATCTCGTGAACTCTCTCTGCATCTCGTCGATTCTCTCCCCATCTCATCAACTCTCTCTCCATCTCGTCAACTCACTCTCCATCTCGTCAACTCTCTCTCCATCCCGTCAACTCTCTCTCCATCTCATCAACTCTGTCTCCATCTCATCAACTCTGTCTCCATCTCATCAACTCTCTCTGCATGTGAACAGTCTCTCCATCTCATCAACTCGAACTTCAACTCCTCAACTGTCCCTCCAACTCGTCAGCTCTCTCTCCTTCTCATCAGATCTCTCTGTCTCATCTTAACCCTCTCCATCTCGTCAACTCTCTCTCCATCTCTTCAAATCTCTCTCCATCTCGTGAGTTCTCTCTCCATCTCAACTCTCTCTCTGCCTCATCTGCTCTCCCTCCATCTCAACTCCCACTCCATCTCGTCAACTCCCACTTCCTCTCGTCAAATCTCTCTCTGTCTCATCAGCTCCCTCTCCATCTCGTCAACTCCCTCTCCATCTCGTCAACTCTCTCTCAATCTTGTCAATTCCCTCTCCATCTCGTCAAGTCTCCCTACATCTCGTCAGATCTCACTCAATCTCAACACTCTCTACATATCATCAACTCTCTCTACATCTCGTCAACACTCTCTCCATCTCGTCAGCCATCCCTCCATCTCTTCAGCTCTCTCTACATCTGGTCAGCACTCTATTCATCTCAACTCCCTCTCCAACTCATCAACTCCCTCTGCTACTCGTCAACTCACCTTCCATCTTGTCAACTCTCCCTCCATCTCATCAACTCACTCTCGATCTCGTCAACCATCTCTCCATCTCCTCAACTCACTCTCCATCTCGTCAGGTCTCTCTCCATCTCCTCAACTCTCTCTCTGTCACATCATATCTCTCTCCATCTCGACAGTTTCCTCTTCGTCTCATCAAATCTCTCTCACTCTGATCAACTGTTCCTCTGTCTCATCAACTCTCTCTCCATCTCGTCAGGTCCCTCTTCATCTCGTCAGCTCTCTGTCCATCTCTTCAGCTCTCTCTTGAATCTCGTCAACTCTCTGTTCAACTCGTCAACTGTCTCTCCATCTCAACTGCCACTCCATTTCGTCAACTCTCACTTCGTCTCGTCTAGTCTCTCTCCATCTCGTCAAATCGCTCTCCATCTGGTCAACTCTCTCTATATCTGATCTCTCTCTCCACCTCGCATTCTCCCTCTCGATGTTGTCAAATCTCTATCCATCTCGTCAAATCTCTCTCCATCTCATCAACTCGTTCTCTGTCTCATCTGCTCTGTCTCCATCTGGGAATCACTTCAACTCCCTCAACGTCTCGTCAACTCACTTTCCATCTCGTCAGCTCTCTCTCCATCTCGTCAACTCCCTCTCATCTCATCAAATTCCTCTCCATTTCGTCAAATCTCTCTCTATCTCGTCAGCTCCCTCTTCCTCTCGTCAACTCTCTCTCAATCTCATCAACTCTCTCTCCGTCTAATCAACTCTCTCTCCATCTTGTCAACTATTTCTCCATCTAGTCAGTTCGCTCTCCATCTAGTCAACTCTCTTGCCATCTCGTCAAATCTCTGGCCATCTCATAAACTCTCTCTCACTCTCGTCAAATCCCTCTCCATCGTGTCAACTCCCTCTCTATCTCGTCAAATCTCTCTCCATCTTGTCAACTCCCTCTCCATCTCATCAACTCTCTCTCCATCTCGTCAGATTTCTCGCCAACTCAACTCTCTCTCCATCTGGTCAACTCTCTCTCTATCTCATCAACTCTCTCACCATCTCATCTACTCCATCTCCTTCTCCTCAACTCTCTCTCCATCTCGTTAGGTCTCTCTCCGTCTCCTCAAATCTCTCTCTGTCTCATCAAATCTCTCTCCATCTCGACAGCTTCCTCTTCATCTCGTCAACCCTCTCTCTGTCTCATCAACTCTTCTTCCGTCTCGTCAACTCTCTCTCCCTCTCGTCAACTCTCTCTCCATTCCATCACCTCTCTCTACATCTCGTGAGGTCCCTCTTCATCTCGTCAGCTCTCTGTCCATGTCGTCAGCTCTCTCTCCATCTCATCAACACCCTCTCCATTTCGTCAACCCTCTCTCCATCTCGTCAGATCCCTCTTCATCTCATCAACTCTCTGTCCGTCTCATCTGCTCTCTCTCCATCATGTCAACTCTCTCTCCATCACGTCAAATCCCTCAACGTCTCGTCAACACTCACTCCATCTCATCAGCTATCTCTCCATCTTGTCAGCTCTCAATCTATCTCTCAGCTCTCTCTGCATCTCGTCAAATCTCTCTCTCCATCTCGTCAGCTCTCCCTCCATCTCATCAGCTCTCTCTACATCTCGTCAGCACTCTATTCATCTCAACTCCCTCTCCATCTCATCAACTCCCTCTGCTACTCGTCAACTCCCCCTTCATCTCGTCAGCTGTCTCTCCATCTCGTCACTACTCTCTCCATCTCGTCAACACCCTCTTTGTCTTGTCAACTCTCACTCCATCTCGTCAACTCTCTCTGCATCTCGTCAACACTCTCTCCATCTCAAAGCCCACTTCGTCTCTTCTAGTCTCTCTCCATGTCCTCAGTTCTCTCTGTTTCATCTGCTCTCTCTCCATCTGGGCAACGCTCTCTCCATCACTACAACTCACTCAACGTCTCGTCAACTCTCTCTGCATCTCGTAAGTTCTCTCTCCATCTCGTCAGCTTCCTATACATCTCGTCAATTTTTTCTCCATCTCGTTAGCTCTCTCTCCATCTCGTCAACTCTCTCTCCATCTCCGCAAATCTCTCGCCATTTCGTCAACTCTTCCTCCATCTCGTCAACTCCCTCTCCATTTTGTCCATTCACTCTCCATCTCTTTATCTCCCTCTCCATCGTGTCAACTCTCTCTCCGTCTCGTCAAATTCCTCTCCATTTCATTAACTCTCTCTCCATCTTGTCAGATCCCTCTTCGTCTCGTCAACTCTCTCTACGCCTCATCAACTCTCACTCCATCTAATCAGCTCTCTATCAATCTCGTCAACTATTTCTCCATCTCGTCAGCTCACTCGCCATCTCATCAAATCTCTCGCCATCTCGTCAACTCCCTCTCGATCACATCAAATCTCTCTCCATCTTGTCAACTCCCTCTCCATTTCGTCATCTCTCCCTACAACTCGTCAGATCTCTCTCAATCTCAACACTCTATATCTCATCAACTCTCTCTCCATCCCATCAACTCTCCCTCCATCTCGTCAAATCTCTCTCCATCTTGTCAACTCCCTCTCCATCTCGTCAATTCTCCCTACAACCAGTCAGATCTCTCTCAATCTCAACATTCTGTACGTCTCATCAACTCTCTCGCCATCTCGTCAACTCTCCCTCCATCTCAACTCCCTCTTCATCTCGTCATCTCTCTCCCCTTCTCATCAACACTCTCTCCGTCTAATCAACTCTCTCCATCTCGTCAACTCTATCTCCCTCTCGTCAGCTCCCTCTCCATCTCGTCCGATCTCTCTCCATCTCGTTTGCTCGCTCTCTGTATCATCAACTCCCTCTATATCTCATCAACTCTCTCTCCATCTCGACAACTCTCTCCATCTCATCAACTCTCTCTCCGTCACATGAACTCTCCCTCTCCGTCTCATCTGCTCTCTCCCAATCTCGTCAACTCTCTCTCCATCACGTCAAATCCCTCAAAGTCTCGTCAACTCTCTCTCCATCTCGTCAGCTATCTTTCAATCCCATCAGCTCCCTCTCCATCTCGTCAACTCCTTCTTCATCTCGTCAAATCTCTCTCCATCTCTTCAGCTCTCTCTCCATCTCGTCAGCTCTCTCTCCATCTCGTCAGCTTTCCCTCCATCTCAACTCCATCTTCATCTCGTCATCTCTCTCCCCTTCTCATCAACTCTCTCTCTGTCTAATCAACTCTCTCCATCTCGTCAACTCTATCTCCCTCTCGTCAGCACCCTCTCCATCTCGTCCGATCTCTCTCCATCTCGTTTGCTCGCTCTCCATATCATCAACTCCCTCTATATCTCGTCAACCCTCTCTCCATCTCGACAACTCTCTCTCCATCTCATCAACTCTCGATCTGTCTTATGAACTCTCCCTCTCCGTCTCATCTGCTCTCTCCCAATCTCCTCAACTCTCTCTCCATCACGTCAAATCCCTCAAAGTCTCGTCAACTCTCTCTCCATCTCGTCAGCTATCTCTCAATCTCATCAGCTCCCTCTCCATCTCGTCAACTCCTTCTTCATCTCGTCAAATCTCTCTCCATCTCTTCAGCTCTCTCTCCATCTCGTCAGCTCTCTCTCCATCTCATCAGCACTGTCTCCATCTCAACTCCCCCTCCATCTTGTCAAATCCCTCTCCATCACAACAGCTATCTCTCCATCTCGTCAGCTGCCTCTCCATGTCGTTAACACTCTCTCCATCTTGTCAACTCTCTCCATTTCGACAGCTCTGTCTCCCTCTCAGGTCCCTCTCCATCTAGTCAACCCACACTCCATTTCGTAAACTCTATCTCCATCTCATCCACTCCCTCTCGATCTCGTCAGCTCCCTCTTCCACTTGTCAACTCTCTCTCCTTCTCATCAACTCTCTCTCTGTCTAATCAAATCTCTCTCCATCTCATCAACTCACTCTCTGTCTCTTCAACTCTCTCAATGTCACTTCAACTCTCTCTCTGTCTCATCTGCTCTCTCACCATCACGTCAACTCTCTCTCCATCACGTCAAACTGACAATGTCTCATCAACTATCTCTCCGTCTCGTCAACTCTCTCTCCATCCCGTGAACTCTCTCTCCATCTCATCAACTCTCTCTCCATGTGAACTCTCTCTGCATCTCGGCAACTCGAGCTTCATCTCGTCAACTGTCCCTCCAACTCGTCAGCGCTCTCTCCCTCTCATCATCTCTCTCTCTGTCTCAACATATCCCTTTCCATCTCGTCAACTCTCTCTCGATCTCTTCAAATCTCTCTCCATCTCGTGAGTTCTCTCTCCATCTCATCAACTCTCTCTCGGCCTCATCCGCTCTCTCTCCGTCTCAATTCCCACTCCATCTCACCAATTCCCACTTCGTCTCATCAAGTCTCTCTCCATCTCGTGAACTCACTCCCCATCACATCAACTCTCTCTCCTTCTCGTCAGGTCCTTCTTTATCTCGTCAGCTCTCTATCCATCTCTTCCGCTCGCTCTCGCAATCTCGTCAACTCTCTCTTCATCTCGTCAGCTTTCTCTCCATCTCAACTCCGTCTCCATCTCATCAACTCCCTGTCCATTTCGACAACTCTCTCAACAGCTCATCAGCTCCCTCTTCGTCTCAGCTCTCACACCGTCTCATCAACTCTCTCACCATCTCGGCAAGCTCTCTCCATCTCGTCAGCTCTCTCTCCATCTCGTCCGATCTCTCTCCATCTCATCAGCTCCCTCTTCATCATATCAACTCCCTCTATATCTCACCAACTCTCTCCCTATCTCGTTAACACTCTCTCGATCTTGTCAGCTCTCTCTCCGTCTCATCAACTCTCTCCCTCTGTCTCATCTGCTCTCTCACTCTATCTCGCCAATTCCCTCAACATCTCATCAGCTCTCTCTCGATCTCGTCAACTCCCTCTCCATCTCGTCAGCTCCCTCTCCATCTCGTCATCTCACTCTCCAAATCGTCAACTCTCTCTAAATCTCGTCAGCTCTCTTCCAATCTCGTCAGCTCTCTCGCCATCTCGTCAGCACTGTCTCCATCTCAATTCCCTCTCCATCTTGGCAGCTCTCTCTCCATCTCGTCAATTCTCTCTCCATATCGTCAACTCTCTCTCCATCTTGTCAAATCTCTCTCCATCTCGGCAACTCTCTCTCCATCTCATCATCTCTCTCTTCATCTCATCAAATCTCTCTCCATCACGTCAACTCTCTCTCCATCATGTCAAATCCCTCACTGTCTCGTCAACTCGCACTCCATCTCATCAGCTATCTCTCCATCCCGTCAACTCTCTCAACGTCTCTTCAACTCTCTCTCTGTCTCATCTGCTCTCTCACCATCAGGTCAACTCTCTCTCCATCACGTCAAACAGACAATGTCTCATCAACTTTCTCTCTGTTTTGTCAGGTCTCTCTCCATCTCGTCAGCTCCCTCTCCATCTCGTCAACTCTCTCTCTATCTCGTCAGCTCCCTTTCCATCTTGATAATTCTTTCTCCATCTCGTCAGCACTCTCTCCATCTCATCAGCTCCCTCTTCATCATATCAACTCCCTCTATATCTCACCAACTCTCTCCCTATCTCGTTAACACTCTCTCGATCTTGTCAGCTCTCTCTCCGTCTCATCAACTCTCTCCCTCTGTCTCATCTGCTCTCTCACTCTATCTCGCCAATTCCCTCAACATCTCATCAGCTCTCTCTCGATCTCGTCAACTCCCTCTCCATCTCGTCAGCTCCCTCTCCATCTCGTCATCTCACTCTCCAAATCGTCAACTCTCTCTAAATCTCGTCAGCTCTCTTCCAATCTCGTCAGCTCTCTCGCCATCTCGTCAGCACTGTCTCCATCTCAATTCCCTCTCCATCTTGGCAGCTCTCTCTCCATCTCGTCAATTCTCTCTCCATATCGTCAACTCTCTCTCCATCTTGTCAAATCTCTCTCCATCTCGGCAACTCTCTCTCCATCTCATCATCTCTCTCTTCATCTCATCAAATCTCTCTCCATCACGTCAACTCTCTCTCCATCATGTCAAATCCCTCACTGTCTCGTCAACTCGCACTCCATCTCATCAGCTATCTCTCCATCCCGTCAACTCTCTCAACGTCTCTTCAACTCTCTCTCTGTCTCATCTGCTCTCTCACCATCAGGTCAACTCTCTCTCCATCACGTCAAACAGACAACGTCTCATCAACTTTCTCTCTGTTTTGTCAGGTCTCTCTCCATCTCGTCAGCTCCCTCTCCATCTCGTCAACTCTCTCTCTATCTCGTCAGCTCCCTTTCCATCTTGATAATTCTTTCTCCATCTCGTCAGCACTCTCTCCATCTCGTCAGCCCTCTCTCCATCTTGTCCGCTCCCTCTCCATCTCATCAACTCTCTCTCCATCTCGTCAGCTCTCTTTCCATCTCATTAGCTTGCTCTCCATTGCGTTAATTCTATGTCCATCTCGTCAGCACTCTCTCCATCTCGTCAGCACTCTCTACATCTCAACTCCCTCACTATCTCATCAACTCCCACTCCATCTCGCCAACTCTCTCTGCATCTCATCAGCTCTCTCTCCATCTCGTTGATTCTCACCCCATCTCGTCAACTCTCTCTCCATCTCGTCAACTCACTCTCCATCTTGTCAACTCTCTCTCCATCTCGTCAACTCGAGCTTCATCTCTTCAACTGTCCCTCCAACTCCTCAGCTCTCTCTCCTTCTCATCAGCTCTCTCTCTGTCTCATCATATCCCTCTCCATCTCGTCAACTCTCTCTCCATCTCGTCAAATCTCTCTCCATCTCGTGAGCTCTCTCTCTCCTTCTCATCAACTGTCTGTCTGCCTCATCTGCTCTCTCTCCATCTCAACTCCCACTCCATCTCGTCAACTCCCACTTCGTCTCGTCAAGTCTCTCTCCATCTCGTCAACTCACTCTCCATCTCGTCAATTCTCTCTCCATCCCGTCAACTCTCTCTCCATCTCATCAACTCTGTCTCCATGTGAACTCTCTCTACATCTTGTCAGCTCTCTCTTCATCTTGTCAACTCACTCCCCGTCACATCAACTCTCTCTCCATCTCGTCAACTCCCTCTCCATCTCGTCAACTCCCTCTCCATCTCGTCAATTCCCTCACCATCTCGTCAACTCTCCCTACATCTCGTCAGATCTCTCTCAATCTCAACATTCTCTACATCTCATCAACTCTCTCTACATCTCGTCAACTCTCTCTCCATCTCGTCAGCTATCCATTCATCTCTTCAGCTCTCTCTACATCTGATCAGCACTCTATTCATTTCAACTCCCTCTCCATCTCATCAACTCCCTCAGCTACTCGTCAACTCACCCTCCATCTTGTCAACTCTCCCTCCATCTCGACAACTCTCTCTCAATCTCGTCAACCATCTCTCCATCTCCTCAACTCACTCTCCATCTTGTCAGGTCTCTCTCCATCTCCTCAACTCACTCTCTGACGCATCAAATCTTCTATATCTCAACAGCTTCCTCTTCATCTCATCAAATCACTCTCCATCTCATCAACTCTTCCTCCGTCTCATCAACTCACTCTCCATCTTGTAACTCACTCCCCGTCACATCAACTCTCTCTCCGTCTCATCAGGTCCCTCTTCATCTCATCAGCTCTCTATCCATCTCGTCATCTCTCTCTTGCAATTTCGTCAACTCTCTCTCCATCTCATCAGCTTTCTCTCCATCTCAACTCCGCCTCCATCTCATCAACTCCCTGTCCATTTCGACAACTCAGTCACCAGCTTGTCAGCTCCCTCTTCATCACAACTCTCACCCTGTCTCATCAACTCTCTCTCCATCTCGTCAAGCTCTCTCCCTCTTGTCCGCTCCCTGTCCATCTCGTCCGATCTCTCTCCATCTCATCAGCTCCCTCTGCGTCTCATCAACTCCCTCTATATCTCGTCATCTCTCTCTCTATCTCGTTAACTCTCTCTCGATCTTGTCAGCTCTCTCTCCGTCTCATCAACTCTCTCCCTCTGTCTCATCTGCTCTCTCACTTCATCTCGCCAATTCCCTCAACGTCCCGTCAGCTCACTCTCGATCTCGTCAGCTCCCTCTCCATCTCGTCAACTCGCTCTCCAAATCGTCAACTCGCTCTCCAAATCGTCAACTTTCTCTAAATTTCGTCAGCTCTCTCCCAATCTCATCAGCTCTTTCGCCATCTCATCAGCACTGTCTCCATCTCAACTCCCTCTCCATCTCGGCAGCTCTCTCTCCATCTTGTCAATTCTCTCTCCATAACGTCAACTCTCTCTCCATCTCGTCAAATCTCTCTCCATCTCATCAACTCTCTCTCCATCTCGTCAGCTCTCACTTCATCTCATCAAATCTATCTCCATCTCGTCCACTCTCTCTCCGGCTCATCAATTCTCCCTCTCTGCCTCATCTGCTCTCTCTCCATCGCGTCAACTCTCTCTCCATCACTTCAAATCCCTCACTGTCTTGTCAACTATTACTCCATCTCGTCAGCTATCTCTCCTTCTTGTCAGATATCTCTCCACCTCATCAGCTATCCCTTCATCTCTTCAGCTCTCTCTACATCTGGTCAGCACTCTATTCATCTCAACTCCCTCTCCATCTCATCAACTCCCTCTGCTACTCCTCAACTCACCCTCCATCTTGTCAACTCTCCCTCCATCTCGTCAACTCACTCTCGATCTCGTCAACCATCTCTCCATCTCCTCAACTCACTCTCCATCTTGTCAGGTCTCTCTCTTTCTCCTCAACTCTCTCTCTGTCACATCAAATCTCTCTCCATCTCGACAGCTTCCTCTTCATCTCGTCAAATCTCTCTCTGTCTCATCAAAACTTCCTCCATCTCATCAACTCTCTCTCCATCTCGTCAACACACTCCCCATCACAGAAAACTCTCTCTCCGTATCGTCAGGTCCTTCTTCATCTCGTCAGCTCTCTGTCCATCTCGTCAGCTCTCTCTCGCAATCTCGTCAACTCTCTCTCCATCTTGTCAGCTTTCTCTCCATCTCAACTCCATCTCCATCTCATCAACTCCCTGTCCATTTCGACAATGCTCTCACCAACTCATCAGCTCCCTCTTCATCTCAAATCTCACACCGTCTCATCAAATCTCTCTCCATCGCGGCAAGTTCTCTCCATCTCGTCAGCTCCCTCTCCATCTCTTCTAATCTCTCTCCATCTCGTCAGCTCCCTCTGCGTCTCATCAAATCCCTCTATATCACGCCAACTCTCTCCCTATCTCGTTAACATCTCGTCAGCTCTCTCTCGATCTCGTCAGTTCCTTCTCCATCTCGTCAGCTCCCTCTCCATGTCGTCAACTCACTCTCCAACTTGCCAACCTCCTCTAAATCTCGTTAGCTCTCTCCCAATCTCGTCAGCTCTCTCGCCATCTCGTTAGCACTGTCTCCATCTCAACTCCCTCTCCATCTCGGCAGCTCTCCATCTCGTCAATTCTCTCTCCAAAACGTCAACACTCTTTCCATCTCGTCAGCACTGTCTCCATCTCAACTCCCTCTCACTCTCGGCAGCTTTCTCTCGATCTCGTCAATTCTCTCTCCATATCGTCTACTCTCTCTCTTTCTCGCCAACTCTCTCTCCATCTCGTCAACTCCATCTCCATCTAGTCAACTCTCTCTCAATCTTGTCAATTCCCTCTCCATCTCGTCAACTCTCCTTACATCTTGTCAGAACTCTCTCAATCTCAACATTCTCTACATCTCATCAACGCTCCCTACATCTCGTCAAATCTCTCTCCAACTCGTCAGCTATCCCTCCATCTCTTCAGCTCTCTCAACATCTGGTCAGCACTCTATTCATGTCAATTCGCTTTCCATCTCATCAACTCCCTCTGCTATTCGTCAACTCACCCACCGTCTCGTCAACTCTCCCTCCATCTCGTCAACCATCTCTCCATCTCCTAATCTCACTCTCCATCTCGTCAGTTCTCCCTCCATCTCCTCAACTCTATCTCTGTCGCATCAAATCTTCTCCATCTCGACAGCTTCCTCTTCGTTTCGTCAAATCTCTCTCCGTCTCATCAACTCTTCCTCCGTCTCATCAACTCTCTCTCCATCTTGTCAACTCACTCCCGGTCACATCAACTCTCTCACCATCTCGTCAACTCCCTCTCCATCTTGTCAACTCTCTCTCCATCTCGTCAATTCCCTCTCCATCTCATCAACTCTCCCTACATCTCGTTAGATCTCTCTCAATCTCAACATTCTCTACATTTCATCAATTCTCTCTACATCTCGTCAACACTCTCTCCATCTCGTCAGCTATCCCTCCATCTCTTCAGCTCTCTCTTCATCTGATCAGCACTCTATTCATCTCAACTCCCTCTCCATCTCAGCAACTCCCACAGCTACTTGTCAACTCACCCTCCATCTTGTCAACTCTCCCTCCATCTCGTCAACTCACTCTCGATCTCGTCAGCTCCCTCTCGATCTCGTCAGCTCCCTCTCCATCTCATCAACTCACTCCCAAACTCGTCAACTCTCTCGTAATCTCGTTAGCTCTCTCCCAATCTCGTCAGCTCTCTCGCCATCTCGTCAGCACTGTCTCCATTTCAACTCCCTCTCCATCTCGGCAGCTCTCTCTCCATTTCGTCAATTTTCTGTCCATATCGTCAACTCTCTGTCCAACTCGTCAACTGTCTCTCCATCACGTCAGGTCTCTTTTCATCTCATCAAATCTCTCTCCATCTCGTCAACACTCTCTCCGTCTCAGCAATTCTCCCTCTCTGCCTCATCTGCTCTCTCTCCATCACATCACCTCTCTCTCCATCACGACAAATCCCTCACTGTCTCGTCAACCCTCACTCCATCTCCTCAGCTATCTCTCCATCTCGTCAGATCTATCTCCATCTCGTCAGCTCCCTCTGCATCTCGTCAAATCTCTCTCCACCTCGTCAGCTATCCCTCCATCTCTTCAGCTCTCTCTACATCTGGTCAGCACTCTATTCATCTCAACTCCCTCTCCATCTTATCAACTCCCTCTGCTACTCGTCAACTCACCCTCCATCTCGTCAGCTCTCATTCCATCTCATCACTACTCTCTCCATCCCGGCAACTCTCCCTGCAGCTCGTCAACTTTCTCTCGATCTCGTCAACAATCTCTCCATCTAGACAACTCTTTCTCCATCTCGTCAACACCCTATTCATCTTGTCAACTCTCACTCAAACTCGTCAAATCTCTCTCCATCTCGTGAACTCTCTCTCCATCTCAACTCCCACTGCATCTCCTCAACTCCCACTTCGTCTCGTGAAGTCTCTCTCCATCTCATCAACTCACTCTCCATCTGGTCAACTCGCTATTCATCTGACCTCTCTCTCCACGTCATATTCTCCCTCTCCATCTTGTCAACTCTCTCTTCATCTCATCAACTCTCTCTCTGTCTCATCAACTCTCTCTCTTTCTCATGTGCTCCCTCTCCATCTGGGCCACACTCTCACCATCCGTTCAACTTATCTCCATCACATCAATTCCTTCTCCATTTCAACAACTTTCTCAGCAGCTCATCGGCTCCCTCTTCATCTCAACTCTCAACCCGTCTCATCAAAACTTTCTCCATCTAATCAACTCTCTGTCAATCTCGGCAAGCTCTCTCCCTCCTGTCAGCTCCCTCTCCATCTCTTCTGATCTCTCTCCATCTCGCCAGCTCCTTCTGCATCTCATCAACTCCCTCTATATCTCGTCAACACTCTCCCTATCAAATCAACTCTCTCTCGCTCTTGTCAGCCCTCTCTCCATCTCATCAACTCTCTCCCACTGTCTCATCTGCTCTCTCACTCCATCTCGCCAATCCCTCAACGTGTCGTCAGCTCACTCTCGATCTCGTCAGCTCCCTCTCCATCTCATCTGATCTCGCTCCATCTTGTCAGAGCCCCCTGCCTCTCAACTCCGTCTATATCTCGTCAACTCTCTCTCCATCTCGACAGCTCCCTCTCCGTCTCAACTCCCTCTCCATCTGGTCAACCCCCTCTCCATTTCGTCAACTCTATCTCCATCTCATCAACTCCCTCTTCATCTTGTCAACTCACCCTCCATCTCGTCAGTTCTCTCACCGTCGCATCAATTCTCTTTGCATCTCATCAACTCTCTCTCCATATAGTCAACGCACTCTCCATTTCGTCAGATCCCTCTCGATCTCGTCAGCTCCCTCTTCCTCTTGTCAACTCCCTCTCCTTCTCATCAATTCTCTATCTGTCTAATCAAATCTCTCTCCATCTTGTCAACACACTCTCCATCTCGTCAACTCTCTCAACTTCTCTTCAACTCTCTCTCTGTCTCATCTGCTCTCTCACCATCACGTCAACTCTCTCTCCATCACCTCAAACTGCCATAGTCTCGTCAACTATCTCTCCATCTCGTCAGCTCACTCTCCATCTCGTCAGCTCCCTCTCCATCTCGTCAACTCTCTCTCTTCCTCTTCAGCTCTCTCTCCAACTCGTCAGCTCCCTCTCCTTCTCGATAATGCTTTTTCCACCTCGTCAGCCCCCTCTCCATGTGGTCAACTCTCTCACTGTCTCGTCAACTCTCTGTCCATCTCGCCAACTCCCTCTCCATCTCGTCAACTATCTCTCAATCTTGTCATTTCCCTTTCTATCTCATCAACCCTCCCTACAACTCGTCAGATCTCTCTCAATCTCAACATTCTCTACATCTCATCAAATCTCTCTACATCACGTCAACTCGCTCTCCATCTCATCTACTCCTAGTCCCTCTGCTCAACCCCCTCTCCATCTCGTCTGATCTCTCTCCATCTCGTCAGCTCCTTCTGCATCTCATCAACTCCCTCTATATCTCGTCAACGCTCTCCCTATCTCGTCAACTCTCTCTCGATCTTGTCAGCTCTCTCTGCATCTCAACTCTCTCCCTCTGTCTCATCTGCTCTCTCTCTCCATCTTGCCAATTCCCTCAACGTCTCGTCAGCTCCCTCTCCGTCTCGTCAGCTCTCTCGCCATCTCGTCAGCACTGTCTCCATCTCAACCCCCCGGCAATCTTGCAGCTTTCTCCATCTCGTCAATTCTCTCTCAATATCGTCAAATCTCTCTCCATCCCGTCATCTCTCTCTCCATATCGTCAACTCTCTCTCTGTCTCAGCAATTCTCACTCACTGCCTCATCTGCTCTCTCTCCATCACATCACCTCTCTCTCCATCATGACAAATCCCTCACTGTCTCGTCAACCCTCACTCCATCTCGTCAGCTATCTCTCCATCTCGTCAGATCTATCTCCATCTCGTCAGCTCTCTCTACATCTTGTCAACACTCTCTCCATCTCGTCAGCTATCCCTCCATCTCTTCAGCTTCTCTTCATCTAATCAGCACTCTATTCATCTCAACTCCCTCTCCATCTCATCAACTCCCACAGCTACTCGTCAACTCACCCTCCATCTTGTCAACTCTCCCTCCATCTCGTCAACTCACTCTCGATCTCGTCAGCTCCCTCTCGATCTCGTCAGCTCCCTCTCCATTTCATCAAATCACTCCCCAACTCGTCAACTCTCTCGCCATCTCGTCAGCTCTCTCACAATCTCGTCAGCTCTCTCGCCATCTCGTCAGCACTGTCTCCATCTCAACTCCCTCTCCATCTCGGCAGCTCTCTAACCATCTCATCAATTTTCTGTCCATATCGTCAACTCTCTGTCCAACTCGTCAACTCTCTCTCCATCTCATCAGGTCTCTCTTCATCTCATCAAATCTCTCTCCATCTCGTCAAGACTCTCTCCATCTCAGCAATTCTCCCTCTCTGCCTCATCTGCTCTCTCTCCATCACATCACCTCTCTCTCCATCATGACAAATCCCTCACTGTCTCGTCAACCCTCACTCCATCTCGTCAGCTCTCTCTGCATCTCAGCAAATCTGTCTCCACATCGTCAGCTATCCCTCCATCTCTTCAGCTCTCTCTACATCTGGTCAGCACTCTATTCATCTCAACTCCCTCTCCATCTTATCAACTCCCTCTGCTACTCATCAACTCACCCTCCATCTCGTCAGCTCTCATTCCATCTCGTCACTACTCTCTCCATCTCGTCAACTCTCCCTCCAGCTCATCAACTTTCTCTCGATCTCGTCAACAATCTCTCCATCTCGTCAACTCTCTCTCCATCTCGTCAACACCCTATTCATCTCATCAACTCTCACTCAAACTCGTCAAATCTCTCTCCATCTCGTGAACTCTCTCTCCATCTCAACTCCCACTGCATCTCCTCAACTCCCACTTCGTCTCGTGAAGTCTCTCTCCATCTCATCAAATCTCTCTCCATCTGGTCAACTCGCTATTCATCTGACCTCTCTCTCCACGTCGTATTCTCCCTCTCCATCTTGTCAACTCTCTCTTCATCTCATCAACTCTCTCTCTGTCTCATCAACTCTCTCGCTTTCTCATGTGCTCACTCTCCATCTGGGCTACACTCTCACCATCCGTTCAACTCCCTCTCCACCTCATCAAATTCCTCTCCATCTCGTTAACTCTCTCTCCATCACATCAACTCTCTTTCCGTCTCCTCAGGTCTCTCTTCATCTCGCGAGCTCTCATTCCATCTCGTCACTACACTCTCCCTCTTGTCAAATATCCCTCCATTTCATCAAATCTCTCTCGATCCCGTCAACCATCTCTCCATCTCGTCAAATCTCTCTCAATCTCTTAAACTCTCTCTCCGTCTCAACTCTCACTCCATCTCGTCAACTCCCACTTCGTCTCGTGTAGTCTCTCTCCATCTCATCAATTCTCTCTCCATCTGGTCCACTCGCTCTTCATCTGACCTCTTTCCCCACTTCGTCTACTCATTCTCCTTCTCCTCAACTCACTCTTCTTCTCGTCAGGTCTCTCTCCATCTCCTCAACTCTCTGTCTGTCACATCAAATCTCTCTCCATCTCGTCAGCTTCCTCTTCATCTCGTCAACTCTCTCACCATCTCGTCAGCTCTCTCCCAATCTCGTCAGCTCTCTCGCCATCTCGTCAGTACTGTCTCCATCTCAACTCCCTCTCCATCTCAGCAGCTCTCTCTCCATCTCGTCAATTTTCTGTCCATATCGTCAACTCTCTGTCCAAATCATCAACTCTCTCTCCATCTCATCAAGTCTCTCTTCATCTCATCAAATCTCTCTCCATCTCGTCAAGACTCTCTCCATCTCAGCAATTCTCCCTCTCTGCCTCATCTGCTCTCTCTCCATCACATCACCTCTCTCTCCATCACGACAAATCCCTCACTGTCTCATCAACCCTTACTCCATCTCGTCAGCTCTCTCTGCATCTCAGCAAATCTGTCTCCACATCGTCAGCTATCCCTCCATCTCTTCAGCTCTCTCTACATCTGGTCAGCACTCTATTCATCTCAACTCCCTCTCCATCTTATCAACTCCCACTGCTATTCGACAACTCACCCTCCATCTCGTCAGCTTTCGTTCCATCTCGTCACTACTCTCTTCATCGCGTCAACTCTTTCTCCAGCTTGTCAACTTTCTATCGATCTCGTCAACAATCTCTCCATCTCGTCAACTCTCTCTCCATCTCGTCAACACCCTATTCATATCATCAACTCTCACTCAAACTCGTCAAATCTCTCTCCATCTCATGAACTCTCTCTCCATCTCAACTCCCACTGCATCTCCTCAACTCCCACTTCGTCTCGTGAAGTCTCTCTCCATCTCATCAAATCTCTCTCCACCTGGTCAACTCGCTATTCATCTGACCTCTCTCTCCACGTCGTATTCTCCCTCTCCATCTTGTCAACTCTCTCTTCATCTCATCAACTCTCTCTCTGTCTCATCAACTCTCTCGCTTTCTCATGTGCTCCCTCTCCATCTGGCCCACACTCTCACCATCCGTTCAACTTATCTCCATCACATCAATTCCCTCTCCATTTCAACAACTTTCTCAGCCGCTCATCGGCTCCCTCTTCGTCTCAACTCTCAACCCGTCTCATCAAAACTTTCTCCATCTAATCAACTCTCTGTCAATCTCGGCAAGATCTCTCCCGCCTGTCAGCTCCCTCTCCATCTCTTCTGATCTCTCTCCATTTCGCCAGCTCCTTCTGCATCTCATCAACTCCCTCTATATCTCGTCAACACTCTCCCTATCAAATCAACCCTCTCTCGATCTTGTCTGCCCTCTCCCCATCTCATCAACTCTCTCCCACTGTCTCATCTGCTCTCTCACTCCATCTCGCCAATTCCCTCAACGTGTCGTCAGCTCACTCTCGATCTCGTCAGCTCCCTCTCCATCTCATCTGATCTCGCTCCATCTTGTCAGATCCCTCTGCCTCTCAACTCCGTCTACATCTCGTCAACTCTCTCTCCATCTCGACAGCTCTCTCTCCGTCTCAACCCTCTCCCTCTGTCTCATCTGCTCTCTCTCTCCATCTTGCCAATTCCCTCAACGTCTCGTGAGCTCCCTCTCCGTCTCGTCAGCTCTCTCGCCATCTCGTCAGCACTGTCTCCATCTCAACCCCCCCGCAATCTTGGCAGCTCTTTCTCCATCTCGTCAATTCTCTCTCCATATCGTCAAATCACTCTCCATCCCGTCATCTCTCTCTCCATCTCGTCAACTCTCTCTCTGTCTCAGCAATTCTCACTCTCTGCCTCATCTGCTCCCTCTCCATCACATCACCTCTCTCTCCATCACGATAAATCCCTCACTGTCTCGTCAACCCTCACTCCATCTCGTCAGCTATCTCTCCATCTCGTCAGATCTATCTCCATCTCGTCAGCTCTCTCTGCATCTCATCAAATCTCTCTCCACCTCGTCAGCTATCCCACCATCTCTTCAGCTCTCTCTACATCTGGTCAGCTCTCTCCCAATCTCGTCAGCTCTCTCGCCATCTCGTCAGCACTGTCTCCATCTCAACTCCCTCCCAATCTCAGCAGCTCTCTCTCCATCTCGTCAATTCTCTCTCCATATCGTCAAATCTCTCTCCATCCCGTCAACTCTCTCTCCATCTCATCAACTCTCTCTCTGTCTCAGCAATTCTCCCTCTCTGCCTCATCTGCTCTCTCTCCATCACATCACCTCTCTCTCCATCACGACAAATCCCTCACTGTCTCATCAACTCTCACTCCATCTCTTCAGCTCTCTCTACATCTGGTCAGCACTCTATTGATCTAAACTCCCTCTCCATCTTATCAACTCCCTCTGCTACTCGTCAACTCATCCTCCATCTTGTCAGCTCTCATTCCATCTTGTCACTACACTCTTCATCTCGTCAACTCTCCCTCCAGCTCGTCAACTTTCTCTCGATCTCGTCAACAATCTCTCCATCTCATCAACTCTCTCTCCATCTCGTCAACACCCTATTCATCTCATCAACTCTCACTCAAACTCGTCAAACCTCTCTCCATCTCGTGAACTCTCTCTCCATCTCAACTCCCACTGCATCTCCTCAACTCCCACTTCGTCTCGTGAAGTCTCTCTCCATCTCGTCAAATCTCTCTCCATCTGGTCAACTCGCTATTCATCTGACCTCTCTCTTCACGTCGTCTTCTCCCTCTCCATCTTGTCAACTCTCTCTTCATCTCATCAACTCTCTCTCTGTCTCATCAACTCTCTCGCTTTCTCATGTGCTCCCTCTCCATCTGGGCCACACTCTCACCATCCGTTCAACTTATCTCCATCACATCAATTCCCTCTCCATTTCAACAACTTTCTCAGCAGCTCATCGGCTCCCTCTTCGTCTCAACTCTCAACCCGTCTCATCAAAACTTTCTCCGTCTAATCAACTCTCTGTCAATCTCGGCAAGCTCTCTCCCTCCTGTCAGCTCCCTCTCCATCTCTTCTGATCTCTCTCCATCTCGCCAGCTCCTTCGGCATCTCATCAACTCCCTCTATATATCGTCAACACTCTCCCTATCAAATCAAATCTCTCTTGATCTTGTCTGCCCTCTCTCCATCTCATCAACTCTCTCCCACTGTCTCATCTGCTCTCTCACTCCATCTCGCCAATTCCCTCAACGTGTCGTCAGCTCACTCTCGATCTCGTCAGCTCCCTCTCCATCTCATCTGATCTCGCTCCATCTTGTCAGATCCCTCTGCCTCTCAACTCCGTCTATATCTCGTCAACTCTCTCTCCATCTCGACAGCTCTCTTTCTGTCTCAACTCTCTCCCTCTGTCTCATCTGCTCTCTCTCTCCATCTTGCCAATTCCCTCAACGTCTCGTCAGCTCCCTCTCTGTCTTGTCAGCTCTCTCGCCATCTCGTCAGCACTGTCTCCATCTCAACCCCCCCACAATCTTGGCAGCTCTCTCTCCATCTCGTCAATTCCCTCTCCATCTCATCAACTATCCCTACATCTCGTTAGATCTCTCTCAATTTCAACATTCTCTACATTTCATGAACTCTCTCTACATCTCGTCAACACTCTCTCCATCTCGTCAGCTATCCCTCCATCTCTTTAGCTCTCTCTACATCTGATCAGCACTCTATTCATCTCAACTCCCTCTCCATCTCATCAACTCCCACAGCTACTCTTCAACTCACCCTCCATCTTGTCAACTCTCCCCCCATCTCGTCAACTCACTCTCGATCTCGTCAGCTCCCTTTCGATCTCGTCAGCTCCCTCTCCATCTCATCAAATCACTCCCCAACTCGTCAACTCTCTCGCCATCTCGTCAGCTCTCTCCCAATCTCGTCAGCTCTCTCGCCATCTCGTCAGCACTGTCTCCATCTCAACTCCCTCTCCATCTCGGCAGCTCTCTCGCCATCTCGTCAACTTTCTCTCGATCTCGTCAACAATCTCTCCATCTCATCAACTCTCTCTCCATCTCGTCAACACCCTTTTGATTTCGTCAACTCTCACTCAATCTCGTCAAATCTCTCTCCATCTCGTGAACTCTCTCTCCATCTCAACTTCCACTCCATCTCCTCACCTCCCACTTCGTCTCGTGGAGTCTCTCTCCATCTCGTCAACTCTCCCTCCATCTCGTGGACCATCTCTCCATCTGCTAATCTCACTCTCCATCTCGTCAGTTCTCCCTCCATCTCCTCAACTCTATCTCTGTCACATCAAATCTTCTCCATCTCGACTGCTTCCTCTTCGTCTCGTCAACTCTCTCTCCATCTCATCAACTCTCTCTCTGTCTCAGCAATTCTCCCTCTCTGCCTCATCTGCTCTCTCTCCATCACATCACCTCTCTCTCCATCACGACAAATCCCTCACTGTCTCGTCAACCCTCACTCCATCTCTTCAGCTCTCTCTACATTTGTTCAGCACTCTATTCATCTCAACTCCCTCTCCATCTTATCAACTCCCTCTACTACTCGTCAACTCACCCTCCATCTCGTCAGCTCTCATTCCATCTCGTCACTACTCTCTCCATCTCGTCAACTCTCCCTCCAGCTCATCAACTTTCTCTCGATCTCGTCAACAATCTCTCCATCTCGTCAACTCTCTCTCCATCTCGTCAACACCCTATTCATTTCATCAACTCTCACTCAAACTCGTCAAATCTCTCTCCATCTCGTGAACTCTCTCTCCATCTCAACTCCCACTGCATCTCCTCAACTCCCACTTCGTCTCATGAAGTCTCTCTCCATCTCGTCAAATCTCCCTCCATCTGGTCAACACGCTATTCATCTGACCTCTCTCTCCACGTCGTATTCTCCCTCTCCATCTTGTCAACTCTCTCTTCATCTCATCAACTCTCTCTCTGTCTCATCAACTCTCTCGCTTTCTCATGTGCTCCCTCTCCATCTGGGCCACACTCTCACCATCCGTTCAACTTATCTCCATCACATCAATTCCCTCTCCATTTCAACAACATTCTCAGCAGCTCATCGGATCCCTCTTCGTCTCAACTCTCAACCCGTCTCATCAAAACTTTCTCCGTCTAATCAACTCTCTGTCAATCTCGGCAAGCTCTCTCCCTCCTGTCAGCTCCCTCTCCATCTCTTCTGATCTCTCTCCATCTCGCCAGCTCCTTCTGCATCTCATCAACTCCCTCTATATCTCGTCAACACTCTCCCTATCAAATCAACTCTCTCTCGATCTTGTCTGCCCTCTCTCCATCTCATCAACTCTCTCCCACTGTCTCATCTGCTCTCTCACTCCATCTCGCCAATTCCCTCAACGTGTCGTCAGCTCACTCTCGATCTCGTCAGCTCCCTCTCCATCTCATCTGATCTCACTCCATCTTGTCAGATCCCTCTGCCTCTCAACTCCGTCTATATCTCGTCAACTCTCTCTCCATCTCGACAGTTCTCTCTCCGTCTCAACTCTCTCCCTCTGTCTCATCTGCTCTCTCTCTCCATCTTGCCAATTCCCTCAACGTCTCGTCAGCTCCCTCTCCGTCTCATCAGCTCTCTTGCCATCTCGTCAGCACTGTCTCCATCTCAACCCCCCCGCAGTTTGGCAGCTCTTTCTCCATTTCTCCATCTCGTCAATTCTCTCTCCATATCGTCAAATCTCTCTCCATCCCGTCATCTCTCTCTCCATCTCGTCAACTCTCTCTCTGTCTCAGCAATTCTCACTCTCTGCCTCATCTGCTCTCTCTCCATCACATCACCTCTCTCTCCATCACGATAAATCCCTCACTGTCTCGTCAACCCTCACTCCATCTCGTCAGCTATATCTCCATCTCGTCAGATCTATCTCCATCTCGTCAGCTCTCTCTGCATCTCATCAAATCTCTCTCCACCTCGTCAGCTATCCCTCCATCTCTTCAGCTCTCTCTACATTTGGTCAGCACTCTATTCATCTCAACTCCCTCTCCATCTTATCAACTCCCTCTGCTACTCATCAACTCACCGTCCATCTCGTCAGCTCTCGTTCCATCTCGTCACTACTCTCATCATCGCGTCAACTCTTTCTCCAGCTTGTCAACTTTCTATCGATCTCGTCAACAATCTCTCCATCTCGTCAACTCTCTCTCCATCTCGTCAACACCCTCTTCATCTCGTCAACTCTCACCAAATCTCTCTCCATCTCATGAACTCTCTCTCCATCTCAACTCCCACTCCATCTCCTCACCTCCCACTTCGTCTCGTGAAGTCTCTCTCCATCTCGTCAACTCTCCCTCCATCTCGTCAAACATCTCTCCATCTCCTAGTCTCACTCTCTATCTCGTCAGTTCTCCCTCCATCTCCTCAACTCTATCTCTGTCGCATCAAATCTTCTCCATCTCGACAGCTTCCTCTTCGTCTCGTCAAATCTCTTTCCGTCTCATCAACTCTTCCTCCGTCTCATCAACTCTCTCTCCATCTTGTCAACTCACTTTTCATCACATCAACTCTCTCACCATCTCGTCAACTCCCTCTCAATCTCGTCAACTCTCTCTCCATCTCGTCAACTCCCTCTCCATCTCGTCAACTCTCCCTACATCTCGTTAGATCTCTCTCAATTTCAACATTCTCTACATTTCATCAACTCTCTCTACATCTTGTCAACACTCTCTCCATCTCGTCAGCTATCCCTCCATCTCTTCAGCTCTCTCTACATCTGATCAGCACTCTATTCATCTCAACTCCCTCTCCATCTCATCAACTCCCACAGCTACTCTTCAACTCACCCTCCATCTTGTCAACTCTCCCTCCATCTCGTCAACTCACTCTTGATCTCGTCAGCTCCCTTTCAATCTCGTCAGCTCCCTCTCCATCTCATCAAATCACTCCCCAACTCGTCAACTCTCTCGCCATCTCGTCAGCTCTCTCCCAATCTCGTCAGCTCTCTCGCCATCTCGTCAGCACTGTCTCCATCTCAACTCCCTCTCCATCTCGGCAGCTCTCTCTCCATCTCGTCATTTCTCTCTCCATATCGTCAAATCTCTCTCCATCCCGTCAACTCTCTCTCCATCTCATCAACTCTCTCTCTGTCTCAGCAATTCTCCCTCTCTGCCTCATCTGCTCTCTCTCCATCACATCACCTCTCTCTCCATCATGACAAATCCCTCACTGTCTCGTCAACCCTCACTCCATCTCTTCAGCTCTCTCTACATTTGTTCAGCACTCTATTCATCTCAACTCCCTCTCCATCTTATCAACTCCCTCTACTACTCGTCAACTCACCCTCCATCTCGTTAGCTCTTATTCCATCTCGTCACTACTCTCTCCATCTCATCAACTCTCACTCCAGCTCATGAACTTTCTCTCGATCTCGTCAACAATCTCTCCAACTCGTCAACTCTCTCTCCATCTCGTCAACACCCTATTCTTCTCATCAACTCTCACTCAAACTCGTCAAATCTCTCTCCATCTCGTGAACTCTCTCTCCATCTCAACTCCCACTGCATCTCCTCAACTCCCACTTCGTCTCGTGAAGTCTCTCTCCATCTTGTCAAATCTCCCTCCATCTGGTCAACTCGCTATTCATCTGACCTCTCTCTCCACGTCGTATTCTCCCTCTCCATCTTGTCAACTCTCTCTTCATCTCATCAACTCTCTCTCTGTCTCATCAACTCTCTCGCTTTCTCATGTGCTCCCTCTCCATCTGGGCCACACTCTCACCATCCGTTCAACTTATCTCCATCACATCAATTCCCTCTCCATTTCAACAACATTCTCAGCAGCTCATCGGATCCCTCTTCGTCTCAACTCTCAACCCGTCTCATCAAAACTTTCTCCGTCTAATCAACTCTCTGTCAATCTCGGCAAGCTCTCTCCCTCCTGTCAGCTCCCTCTCCATCTCTTCTGATCTCTCTCCATCTCGCCAGCTCCTTCTGCATCTCATCAACTCCCGCTATATCTCGTCAACACTCTCCCTATCAAATCAACTCTCTCTCGATCTTGTCTGCCCTCTCTCCATCTCATCAACTCTCTCCCACTGTCTCATCTGCTCTCTCACTCCATCTCGCCAATTCCCTCAACGTGTCGTCAGCTCACTCTCGATCTCGTCAGCTCCCTCTCCATCTCCTCTGATCTCACTCCATCTTGTCAGATCCCTCTGCCTCTCAACTCCGTCTATATCTCGTCAACTCTCTCTCCATCTCGACAGCTCTCTCTCCGTCTCAACTCTCTCCCTCTGTCTCATCTGCTCTCTCTCTCCATCTTGCCAATTCCCTCAACGTCTCGTCAGCTCCCTCTCCGTCTCATCAGCTCTCTTGCCATCTCGTCAGCACGGTCTCCATCTCAACCCCCCCGCAATCTTGGCAGCTCTTTCTCCATCTCGTCAATTCTCTCTCCATATCGTCAAATCTCTCTCCATCCCGTCATCTCTCTCTCCATATCGTCAACTCTCTCTCTGTCTCAGCAATTCACACTCTCTGCCTCATCTGCTCTGTCTCCATCACATCACCTCTCTCTCCATCACGACAAATCCCTCACTGTCTCGTCAACCCTCACTCCATCTCGTCAGCTATCTCTCCATCTCGTCAGATCTATCTCCATCTCGTCAGCTCTCTCTGCATCTCATCAAATCTCTCTCCAACTCGTCAGCTATCCCTCCATCTCGTCAGCTCTCTCTACATCTGGTCAGCACTCTATTCATCTCAACTCCCTCTCCATCTTATCAACTCCCTCTGCTACTCGTCAACTCACCGTCCAAATCGTCAGCTCTCGTTCCATCTCATCACTACTCTCATCATCGCGTCAACTCTTTCTCCAGCTCTTCAACTTTCTATCGATCTCGTCAACAATCTCTCCATCTCGTCAACTCTCTCTCCATCTCGTCAACACCCTCTTCATCTTGTCAACTCTCAATCAAACTCGTCAAATCTCTCTCCATCTCATGAACTCTCTTTCCATCTCAACTCTCACTCCATCTCCTCACCTCCCACTTCGTCTCGTGAAGTCTCTCTCCATCTCGTCAACTCTCCCTCCATCTCGTCAACCATCTCTCCATCTCCTAATCTCACTCTCCATCTCGTCAGTTCTCCCTCCATCTCCTCAACTCTATCTCTGTCGCATCAAATCTTCTCCATCTCGACAGCTTCCTCTTCGTCTCGTCAAATCTCTCTCCGTCTCATCAACTCTTCCTCCGTCTCATCAACTCTCTCTCCATCTTGTCAATTCACTCCCCGTCACATCAACTCTCTCACCATCTCGTCAATTCCCTCTCAATCTCGTCAACTCTCTCTCCATCTCGTCAATTCCCTCTCAATCTCGTCAACTCTCCCTACATCTCGTTAGATCTCTCTCAATTTCAACATTCTCTACATTTCATCAACTCTCTCTACATCTTGTCAACACTCTCTCCATCTCGTCAGCTATCCCTCCATCTCTTCAGCTCTCTCTACATCTGATCAGCACTCTATTCATCTCAACTCCCTCTCCATCTCATCAACTCCCACAGCTACTCTTCAACTCACCCTCCATCTTATCAACTCTCCCTCCATCTTGTCAACTCACTCTCGATCCCGTCAGCTCCCTCTCGATCTCGTCAACTCCCTCTCCATCTCATCAAATCACTCCCCAACTCGTCAACTCTCTCACCATCTCGTCAGCTCTCTCCCAATCTCGTCAGCTCTATCGCCATCTCGTCAGCACTGTCTCCATCTCCACTACCTCCCAATCTCGGCAGCTCTCTCTCCATCTCGTCAATTCTCTCTCCATATCGTCAAATCTCTCTCCATCCCGTCAACTCTCTCTTCATCTCATCAACTCTCTCTCTGTCTCAGCAATTCTCCCTCTCTGCCTCATCTGCTCTCTCTCCATCACATCACCTCTCTCTCCATCACGACAAATCCCTCACTGTCTCGTCAACCCTCACTCCATCTCGTCAGCTCTCTCTGCATCTCGGAAAATCTCTCTCCACATCGTCAGCCATCCCTCCATCTCTTCAGCTCTCTCTACATCTGGTCAGCACTCTATTCATCTCAACTCCCTCTCTATCTTATCAACTCCCTCTGCTATTCATCAACTCACCCTCCATCTCGTCAGCTCTCGTTCCATCTCGTCACTACTCTCTTCATCACGTCAACTCTTTCTCCAGCTTGTCAACTTTCTATCGATCTTGTCAACAATCTCTCCATCTCGTCAACTCTCTCTCCATCTCGTCAACACCCTCATCATCTCGTCAATTCGCACTCAATCTCGTCAAATCTCTCTCCATCTCATGAACTATCTCTCCATCTCAACTCCCACTCCATCTCCTCACCTCCCACTTCGTCTCGTGAAGTCTCTCTCCATCTCGTCAACTCTCCATCCATCTCGTCAACCATCTCTCCATCTCCTAATCTCACTCTCCATCTCGTCAGTTCTCCCTCCATCTCCTCAACTCTATTTCTGTCTCATCAAATCTCCTCCATCTCGACAGCTTCCTCTTCGTCTCGTCAAATCTCTCTCCGTCTCATCAACTCTTCCTCCGTCTAATCAACTCTCTCTCCATCTTGTCAACTCACTCCCCGTCACATCAACTCTCTCACCATCTCATCAACTCCCCCTCCATCTCGTCAACTCTCTCTCCATCTCATCAATTCCCTCTCCATCTCGTCAACTCTCCCTACATCTCGTTAGATCTCTCTCAATTTCAACATTCTCTACATTTCATCAACTCTCTCTACATCTTGTCAACAACTCTCTCCATCTCGTCAGCTATCCTTCCATCTCTTCAGCTCTCTCTACATCTGATCAGCACTCTATTCATCTCAACTCCCTCTCCATCTCATCAACTCCCACAGCTACTCCTCAACTCACCCTCCATCTTGTCAACTCTCCCCCCATCTCGTCAACTCACTCTCGAACTCGTCAGCTCCCTTTCGATCTCGTCAGCTCCCACTCCATCTCATCAAATCACTCCCCAACTCGTCAACTCTCTCGCCATCTCATCAGCTCTCTCCCAATCTCGTCAGCTCTCTCGCCATCTCGTCAGCACTGTCTCCATCTCAACTCCCTCCAAATCTCGGCAGCTCTCTCTCCATCTCGTCAATTCTCTCTCCATATCGTCAAATCTCTCTCCATCCCGTCAACTCTCTCTCCACCTCATCAACTCTCTCTCTGTCTCAGCAATTCTCCCTCTCTGCCTCATCTGCTCTCTCTCCATCACATCACCTCTCTCTCCATCACGACAAATCCCTCACTGTCTCGTCAACCCTCACTCCATCTCTTCAGCTCTCTCTACATCTGCTCTGCACTCTATTCATCTCAACTCCCTCTCCATCTTATCAACTCCCTCTGCTACTCGTCAACTCATCCTCCATCTTGTCAGCTCTCATTCCATCTTGTCACTACTCTCTTCATCTCGTCAACTCTCCCTCCAGCTCGTCAACTTTCTCTCGATCTCGTCAACAATCTCTCCATCTCATCAACTCTCTCTCCAACTCGTCAACACACTCTTGATTTTGTCAACTCTCACTCAATCTCGTCAAATCTCTCTTCATCTCGTGAACTCTCTCTCCATCTCAACTCCCACTCCATCTCCTCACCTCCCACTTCGTCTCGTAAAGTCTCTCTCCATCTCGTCAACTCTCCCTCCATCTCGTGGACCATCTCTCCATCTGCTAATCTCACTCTCCATCTCGTCAGTTCTCCCTCCATCTCCTCAACTCTATCTCTGTCGCATCAAATCTTCTCCATCTCGACAGCTTCCTCTTCGTCTCGTTAAATCTCTCTCCATCTCATCAACTCTTCCTCCGTCTCATCAACTCTCTCTCCATCTTGTCAACTCACTCCCCGTCACATCAACTCTCTCTCCATCTCGTCAATTCCCTCTCCATCTCGTCAACTCTCCCTACATCTCGTTAGATCTCTCTCAATTTCAACATTCTCGACATTTCATCAACTCTCTCTACATCTTGTCAACACTCTCTCCGTCTCGTCAGCCATCCCTCCATCTCTTCAGCTCTCTCTACATCTGATCAGCACTCTATTCATCTCAACTCCCTCTCCATCTCATCAACTCCCACAGCTACTCATCAACTCACCCTCCATCTTGTCAACTCTCCCTCCATCTCGTCAACTCACTCTCGATCTCGTCAGCTCCCTCTCGATCTCCTCAGTTCCCACTCCATCTCATCAAATCACTCCCCAACTCGTCAACTCTCTCGCCATCTCGTCAGATCTCTCCCAATCTCGTCAGCTCTCTCGCCATCTCGTCAGCACTGTCTCCATCTCAACTCCCTCCCAATCTCGGCAGCTGTCTCTCCATCTCGTCAATTCTCTCTCCATATCGTCAAATCTCTCTCCATCCCGTCAACTCTCTCTCCATCTCATCAACTCTCTCTCTGTCTCAGCAATTCTCCCTCTCTGCCTCATCTGCTCTCTCTCCATCACATCACCTCTCTCTCCATCACGACAAATCCCTCACTGTCTCGTCAACCCTCACTCCATCTCTTCAGCTCTCTCTACATTTGTTCAGCACTCTATTCATCTCAACTCCCTCTCCATCCTATCAACTCCCTCTGCGACTCGTCAACTCACCCTCCATCTCGTCAGCTCTCATTCCATCTTGTCACTAATCTCTCCATCTCGTCAACTCTCCCTCCAGCTCGTCAACTTTCTCTCGATCTCGTCAACAATCTCTCCATCTCGTCAACTCTCCCTCCATCTCGTGAAGAATCTCTCAATCTCCTAATCTCACTCTCCATCTCGTCAGTTCTCCCTCCATCTCCTCAACTCTATCTCTGTCGCATCAAATCTTCTCCATCTCGACAGCTTCCTCTTCGTCTCGTCAAATCTCTCACCGTCTCATCAACTCTTCCTCTGTCTCATCAACTCTCTCTCCATCTTGTCAACTCAATCCCCGTCACATCAACTCTCTCACCATCTCGTCAACTCCCTCTCCATCTCGTCAACTCTCTCTCCATCTCGTCAATTCCCTCTCCATCTCCTCAACTCTCCCTACATCTCGTTAGATCTCTCTCAATTTCAACATTCTCTACATTTCATCAACTCTCTCTACATCTTGCCAACACTCTCTCCATCTCGTCAGCTATCCCTCCATCTCTTCAGCTCTCTCTACATCTGATCAGCACTCTATTCATCTCAACTGCCTCTCCATCTCATCAACTCCCACAGCTACACGTCAACTCACCCTCCATCTTATCAACTCTCCCTCCATCTTGTCAACTCACTCTCTATCCCGTCAGCTCCCTCTCGATCTCGCCAACTCCCTCTCCATCTCATCAATCACTCTCCAACTCGTCAACTCTCTCGCCATCTCGTCAGCTCTCTCCCAATCTTGTCAGTTCTCTCGCCATCTCGTCAGCTCTGTCTCCATCTCAACTCCCTCCCAATCTCGGCAGCTCTCTCTCCATCTCGTCAATTCTCTCTCCATATCGTGAAATCTCTCTCCATCCCGTCAACTCTCTCTCCATCTCATCAACTCTCTCTCTGTCTCAGCAATTCTCCCTCTCTGCCTCATCTGCTCTCTCTCCATCACATCACCTCTCTCTCCAACACGACAAATCCCTCACTGTCTCGTCAACCCTCACTCCATCTCTTCAGCTCTCTCTATATTTGTTCAGCACTCTATTCATCTCAACTCCCTCTCCATCTTATCAACTCCCTCTTCGACTCGTCAACTCACCCTCCATCTCGTCAGCTCTCATTCCATCTTGTCACTAATCTCTCCATCTCGTCAACTCTCCCTCCAGCTCGTCAACTTTCTCTCGATCTCGTCAACAATCTCTCCATCTCGTCAACTCTCCCTCCATCTCGTGAACCATCTCTCCATCTCCTAATCTCACTCTCCATCTCGTCAGTTCTCCCTCCATCTCCTCAACTCTATCTCTGTCGCATCAAATCTTCTCCATCTCGACAGCTTCCTCTTCGTCTCATCAAATCTCTCTCCGTCTCATCAACTCTTCCTCCATCTCATCAACTCTCTCTACATCTTGTCAACTCACTCCCCGTCACATCAACTCTCTCTCCATCTCGTCAATTCCCTCTCCATCTCGTCAACTCTCCCTACATCTCGTTAGATCTCTCTCAATTTCAACATTCTCGACATTTCATCAACTCTCTCTACATCTTGTCAACACTCTCTCCGTCTCGTCAGCCATCCCTCCATCTCTTCAGCTCTCTCTACATCTGATCAGCACTCTATTCATCTCAACTCCCTCTCCATCTCATCAACTCCCACAGCTACTCATCAACTCACCCTCCATCTTGTCAACTCTCCTTCCATCTCGTCAACTCACTCTCGATCTCGTCAGCTCCCTCTCGATCTTCTCAGTTCCCACTCCATCTCATCAAATCACTCCCCAACTCGTCAACTCTCTCGCCATCTCGTCAGATCTCTCCCAATCTCGTCAGCTCTCTCGCCATCTCGTCAGCACTGTCTCCATCTCAACTCCCTCCCAATCTCGGCAGCTGTCTCTCCATCTCGTCAATTCTCTCTCCATATCGTCAAATCTCTCTCCATCCCGTCAACTCTCTCTCCATCTCATCAACTCTCTCTCAGTCTCAGCAATTCTCCCTCTCTGCCTCATCTGCTCTCTCTCCATCACATCACCTCTCTCTCCATCACGACAAATCCCTCACTGTCTCGTCAACCCTCACTCCATCTCTTCAGCTCTCTCTACATTTGTTCAGCACTCGATTCATCTCAACTCCCTCTCCATCTTATCAACTCCCTCTGCGACTCGTCAACTCACCCTCCATCTCGTCAGCTCTCATTCCATCTTGTCACTAATCTCTCCATCTCGTCAACTCTCCCTCCAGCTCGTCAACTTTCTCTCGATCTCGTCAACAATCTCTCCATCTCGTCAACTCTCCCTCCATCTCGTGAAGAATCTCTCAATCTCCTAATCTCACTCTCCATCTCGTCAGTTCTCCCTCCATCTCCTCAACTCTATCTCTGTCGCATCAAATCTTCTCCATCTCGACAGCTTCCTCTTCGTCTCGTCAAATCTCTCACCGTCTCATCAACTCTTCCTCCGTCTCATCAACTCTCTCTCCATCTTGTCAACTCACTCCCCGTCACATCAACTCTCTCACCATCTCGTCAACTCCCTCTCCATCTCGTCAACTCTCTCTCCATCTCGTCAATTCCCTCTCCATCTCGTCAACTCTCCCTACATCTCGTTAGATCTCTCTCAATTTCAACATTCTCTACATTTCATCAACTCTTTCTACATCTCGCCAACACTCTCTCCATCTCGTCAGCTATCCCTCCATCTCTTCAGCTCTCTCTACATCTGATCAGCACTCTATTCATCTCAACTGCCTCTCCATCTCATCAACTCCCACAGCTACTCGTCAACTCACCCTCCATCTTATCAACTCATCCTCCATCTTGTCAACTCACTCTCGATCCCATCAGCTCCCTCTCGATCTCGTCAACTCCCTCTCAATCTCATCAAATCACTCCCCAACTCGTCAACTCTCTCACCATCTCGTCAGCTCTCTCCCAATCTCGTCAGTTCTCTCGCCATCTCATCAGCACTGTCTCCATCTCAACTCCCTCCCAGTCTCGGCAGCTCTCTCTCCATCTCGTCAATTCTCTCTCCATATCGTCAAATCTCTCTCCATCCCGTCAACTCTCTCTCCATCTCATCAACTCTCTCTCTGTCTCAGCAATTCTCCCTCTCTGCCTCATCTGCTCTCTCACCATCACATCACCTCTCTCTCCATCACGACAAATCCCTCACTGTCTCGTCAACCCTCACTCCATCTCTTCAGTTCTCTCTACATTTGTTCAGCACTCTATTCATCTCAACTCCCTCTCCATCTTATCAACTCCTTCTGCGACTCGTCAACTCACCCTCCATCTCGTCAGCTCTCATTCCATCTTGTCACTACTCTCTTCATCTCGTCAACTCTCCCTCCAGCTCGTCAACTTTCTCTCGATCTCGTCAACAATCTCTCCATCTCGTCAACTGTCCCTCCATTTCGTGAACCATCTCTCCATCTCCTAATCTCACTCTCCATCTCGTCAGTACTCCCTCCATCTCCTCAACTCTATCTCTGTCGCATCAAATCTTCTCCATCTCGACAGCTTCCTCTTCGTCTCATCAAATCTCTCTCCGTCTCATCAACTCTTCCTCCATCTCATCAACTCTCTCTCCATCTTGTCAACTCACTCCCCGTCACATCAACTCTCTCACCATCTCATCAACTCCCCCTCCATCTCGTCAACTCTCTCTCCATCTCATCAATTCCCTCTCCATCTCGTCAACTCTCCCTACATCTCGTTAGATCTCTCTCAATTTCAACATTCTCGACATTTCATCAACTCTCTCTACATCTTGTCAACACTCTCTCCGTCTCGTCAGCCATCCCTCCATCTCTTCAGCTCTCTCTACATCTGATCAGCACTCTATTCATCTCAACTCCCTCTCCATCTCATCAACTCCCACAGCTACTCCTCAACTCACCCTCCATCTTGTCAACTCTCCCCCCATCTCGTCAACTCACTCTCGAACTCGTCAGCTCCCTTTCGATCTCGTCAGCTCCCACTCCATCTCATCAAATCACTCCCCAACTCGTCAACTCTCTCGCCATCTCATCAGCTCTCTCCCAATCTCGTCAGCTCTCTCGCCATCTCGTCAGCACTGTCTCCATCTCAACTCCCTCCAAATCTCGGCAGCTCTCTCTCCATCTCGTCAATTCTCTCTCCATATCGTCAAATCTCTCTCCATCCCGTCAACTCTCTCTCCACCTCATCAACTCTCTCTCTGTCTCAGCAATTCTCCCTCTCTGCCTCATCTGCTCTCTCTCCATCACATCACCTCTCTCTCCATCACGACAAATCCCTCACTGTCTCGTCAACCCTCACTCCATCTCTTCAGCTCTCTCTACATCTGCTCTGCACTCTATTCATCTCAACTCCCTCTCCATCTTATCAACTCCCTCTGCTACTCGTCAACTCATCCTCCATCTTGTCAGCTCTCATTCCATCTTGTCACTACTCTCTTCATCTCGTCAACTCTCCCTCCAGCTCGTCAACTTTCTCTCGATCTCGTCAACAATCTCTCCATCTCATCAACTCTCTCTCCAACTCGTCAACACACTCTTGATTTTGTCAACTCTCACTCAATCTCGTCAAATCTCTCTTCATCTCGTGAACTCTCTCTCCATCTCAACTCCCACTCCATCTCCTCACCTCCCACTTCGTCTCGTAAAGTCTCTCTCCATCTCGTCAACTCTCCCTCCATCTCGTGGACCATCTCTCCATCTGCTAATCTCACTCTCCATCTCGTCAGTTCTCCCTCCATCTCCTCAACTCTATCTCTGTCGCATCAAATCTTCTCCATCTCGACAGCTTCCTCTTCGTCTCGTTAAATCTCTCTCCATCTCATCAACTCTTCCTCCGTCTCATCAACTCTCTCTCCATCTTGTCAACTCACTCCCCGTCACATCAACTCTCTCTCCATCTCGTCAATTCCCTCTCCATCTCGTCAACTCTCCCTACATCTCGTTAGATCTCTCTCAATTTCAACATTCTCGACATTTCATCAACTCTCTCTACATCTTGTCAACACTCTCTCCGTCTCGCCAGCCATCCCTCCATCTCTTCAGCTCTCTCTACATCTGATCAGCACTCTATTCATCTCAACTCCCTCTCCATCTCATCAACTCCCACAGCTACTCATCAACTCACCCTCCATCTTGTCAACTCTCCCTCCATCTCGTCAACTCACTCTCGATCTCGTCAGCTCCCTCTCGATCTCCTCAGTTCCCACTCCATCTCATCAAATCACTCCCCAACTCGTCAACTCTCTCGCCATCTCGTCAGATCTCTCCCAATCTCGTCAGCTCTCTCGCCATCTCGTCAGCACTGTCTCCATCTCAACTCCCTCCCAATCTCGGCAGCTGTCTCTCCATCTCGTCAATTCTCTCTCCATATCGTCAAATCTCTCTCTATCCCGTCAACTCTCTCTCCATCTCATCAACTCTCTCTCTGTCTCAGCAATTCTCCCTCTCTGCCTCATCTGCTCTCTCTCCATCACATCACCTCTCTCTCCATCACGACAAATCCCTCACTGTCTCGTCAACCCTCACTCCATCTCTTCAGCTCTCTCTACATTTGTTCAGCACTCTATTCATCTCAACTCCCTCTCCATCCTATCAACTCCCTCTGCGACTCGTCAACTCACCCTCCATCTCGTCAGCTCTCATTCCATCTTGTCACTAATCTCTCCATCTCGTCAACTCTCCCTCCAGCTCGTCAACTTTCTCTCGATCTCGTCAACAATCTCTCCATCTCGTCAACTCTCCCTCCATCTCGTGAAGAATCTCTCAATCTCCTAATCTCACTCTCCATCTCGTCAGTTCTCCCTCCATCTCCTCAACTCTATCTCTGTCGCATCAAATCTTCTCCATCTCGACAGCTTCCTCTTCGTCTCGTCAAATCTCTCACCGTCTCATCAACTCTTCCTCTGTCTCATCAACTCTCTCTCCATCTTGTCAACTCAATCCCCGTCACATCAACTCTCTCACCATCTCGTCAACTCCCTCTCCATCTCGTCAACTCTCTCTCCATCTCGTCAATTCCCTCTCCATCTCCTCAACTCTCCCTACATCTCGTTAGATCTCTCTCAATTTCAACATTCTCTACATTTCATCAACTCTCTCTACATCTTGCCAACACTCTCTCCATCTCGTCAGCTATCCCTCCATCTCTTCAGCTCTCTCTGCATCTGATCAGCACTCTATTCATCTCAACTGCCTCTCCATCTCATCAACTCCCACAGCTACACGTCAACTCACCCTCCATCTTATCAACTCTCCCTCCATCTTGTCAACTCACTCTCTATCCCGTCAGCTCCCTCTCGATCTCGCCAACTCCCTCTCCATCTCATCAATCACTCTCCAACTCGTCAACTCTCTCGCCATCTCGTCAGCTCTCTCCCAATCTTGTCAGTTCTCTCGCCATCTCGTCAGCTCTGTCTCCATCTCAACTCCCTCCCAATCTCGGCAGCTCTCTCTCCATCTCGTCAATTCTCTCTCCATATCGTGAAATCTCTCTCCATCCCGTCAACTCTCTCTCCATCTCATCAACTCTCTCTCTGTCTCAGCAATTCTCCCTCTCTGCCTCATCTGCTCTCTCTCCATCACATCACCTCTCTCTCCAACACGACAAATCCCTCACTGTCTCGTCAACCCTCACTCCATCTCTTCAGCTCTCTCTATATTTGTTCAGCACTCTATTCATCTCAACTCCCTCTCCATCTTATCAACTCCCTCTTCGACTCGTCAACTCACCCTCCATCTCGTCAGCTCTCATTCCATCTTGTCACTAATCTCTCCATCTCGTCAACTCTCCCTCCAGCTCGTCAACTTTCTCTCAATCTCGTCAACAATCTCTCCATCTCGTCAACTCTCCCTCCATCTCGTGAACCATCTCTCCATCTCCTAATCTCACTCTCCATCTCGTCAGTTCTCCCTCCATCTCCTCAACTCTATCTCTGTCGCATCAAATCTTCTCCATCTCGACAGCTTCCTCTTCGTCTCATCAAATCTCTCTCCGTCTCATCAACTCTTCCTCCATCTCATCAACTCTCTCTACATCTTGTCAACTCACTCCCCGTCACATCAACTCTCTCTCCATCTCGTCAATTCCCTCTCCATCTCGTCAACTCTCCCTACATCTCGTTAGATCTCTCTCAATTTCAACATTCTCGACATTTCATCAACTCTCTCTACATCTTGTCAACACTCTCTCCGTCTCGTCAGCCATCCCTCCATCTCTTCAGCTCTCTCTACATCTGATCAGCACTCTATTCATCTCAACTCCCTCTCCATCTCATCAACTCCCACAGCTACTCATCAACTCACCCTCCATCTTGTCAACTCTCCTTCCATCTCGTCAACTCACTCTCGATCTCGTCAGCTCCCTCTCGATCTTCTCAGTTCCCACTCCATCTCATCAAATCACTCCCCAACTCGTCAACTCTCTCGCCATCTCGTCAGATCTCTCCCAATCTCGTCAGCTCTCTCGCCATCTCGTCAGCACTGTCTCCATCTCAACTCCCTCCCAATCTCGGCAGCTGTCTCTCCATCTCGTCAATTCTCTCTCCATATCGTCAAATCTCTCTCCATCCCGTCAACTCTCTCTCCATCTCATCAACTCTCTCTCTGTCTCAGCAATTCTCCCTCTCTGCCTCATCTGCTCTCTCTCCATCACATCACCTCTCTCTCCATCACGACAAATCCCTCACTGTCTCGTCAACCCTCACTCCATCTCTTCAGCTCTCTCTACATTTGTTCAGCACTCGATTCATCTCAACTCCCTCTCCATCTTATCAACTCCCTCTGCGACTCGTCAACTCACCCTCCATCTCGTCAGCTCTCATTCCATCTTGTCACTAATCTCTCCATCTCGTCAACTCTCCCTCCAGCTCGTCAACTTTCTCTCGATCTCGTCAACAATCTCTCCATCTCGTCAACTCTCCCTCCATCTCGTGAAGAATCTCTCAATCTCCTAATCTCACTCTCCATCTCGTCAGTTCTCCCTCCATCTCCTCAACTCTATCTCTGTCGCATCAAATCTTCTCCATCTCGACAGCTTCCTCTTCGTCTCGTCAAATCTCTCACCGTCTCATCAACTCTTCCTCCATGTCATCAACTCTCTCTCCATCTTGTCAACTCAATCCCCGTCACATCAACTCTCTCACCATCTCGTCAACTCCCTCTCCATCTCGTCAACTCTCTCTCCATCTCGTCAATTCCCTCTCCATCTCCTCAACTCTCCCTACATCTCGTTAGATCTCTCTCAATTTCAACATTCTCTACATTTCATCAACTCTCTCTACATCTCGCCAACACTCTCTCCATCTCGTCAGCTATCCCTCCATCTCTTCAGCTCTCTCTACATCTGATCAGCACTCTATTCATCTCAACTGCCTCTCCATCTCATCAACTCCCACAGCTACACATCAACTCACCCTCCATCTTATCAACTCTCCCTCCATCTTGTCAACTCACTCTCTATCCCGTCAGCTCCCTCTCGATCTCGTCAACTCCCTCTCCATCTCATCAATCACTCCCCAACTCGTCAACTCTCTCGCCATCTCGTCAGCTCTCTCCCAATCTTGTCAGTTCTCTCGCCATCTCGTCAGCTCTGTCGCCATCTCAACTCCCTCCCAATCTCGGCAGCTCTCTCTCCATCTCGTCAATTCTCTCTCCATATCGTCAAATCTCTCTCCATCCCGTCAACTCTCTCTCCATCTCATCAACTCTCTCTCTGTCTCAGCAATTCTCCCTCTCTGCCTCATCTGCTCTCTCTCCATCACATCACCTCTCTCTCCATCACGACAAATCCCTCACTGTCTCGTCAACCCTCACTCCATCTCTTCAGCTCTCTCTATCTTTGTTCAGCACTCTATTCATCTCAACTCCCTCTCCATCTTATCAACTCCCTCTTCGACTCGTCAACTCACCCTCCAACTCGTCAGCTCTCATTCCATCTTGTCACTAATCTCTCCATCTCGTCAACTCTCCCTCCAGCTCGTCAACTTTCTCTCGATCTCGTCAACAATCTCTCCATCTCGTCAACTCTCCCTCCATCTCGTGAACCATCTCTCCATCTCCTAATCTCACTCTCCATCTCGTCAGTTCTCCCTCCATCTCCTCAACTCTATCTCTGTCGCATCAAATCTTCTCCATCTCGACAGCTTCCTCTTCGTCTCGTCAAATCTCTCACCGTCTCATCAACTCTTCCTCCGTCTCATCAACTCTCTCTCCATCTTGTCAACTCACTCCCCGTCACATCAACTCTCTCACCATCTCGTCAACTCCCTCTCCATCTCGTCAACTCTCTCTCCATCTCGTCAATTCCCTCTCCATCTCGTCAACTCTCCCTACATCTCGTTAGATCTCTCTCAATTTCAACATTCTCTACATTTCATCAACTCTTTCTACATCTCGCCAACACTCTCTCCATCTCGTCAGCTATCCCTCCATCTCTTCAGCTCTCTCTACATCTGATCAGCACTCTATTCATCTCAACTGCCTCTCCATCTCATCAACTCCCACAGCTACTCGTCAACTCACCCTCCATCTTATCAACTCATCCTCCATCTTGTCAACTCACTCTCGATCCCATCAGCTCCCTCTCGATCTCGTCAACTCCCTCTCAATCTCATCAAATCACTCCCCAACTCGTCAACTCTCTCACCATCTCGTCAGCTCTCTCCCAATCTCGTCAGTTCTCTCGCCATCTCGTCAGCACTGTCTCCATCTCAACTCCCTCCCAGTCTCGGCAGCTCTCTCTCCATCTCGTCAATTCTCTCTCCATATCGTCAAATCTCTCTCCATCCCGTCAACTCTCTCTCCATCTCATCAACTCTCTCTCTGTCTCAGCAATTCTCCCTCTCTGCCTCATCTGCTCTCTCACCATCACATCACCTCTCTCTCCATCACGACAAATCCCTCACTGTCTCGTCAACCCTCACTCCATCTCTTCAGTTCTCTCTACATTTGTTCAGCACTCTATTCATCTCAACTCCCTCTCCATCTTATCAACTCCTTCTGCGACTCGTCAACTCACCCTCCATCTCGTCAGCTCTCATTCCATCTTGTCACTACTCTCTTCATCTCGTCAACTCTCCCTCCAGCTCGTCAACTTTCTCTCGATCTCGTCAACAATCTCTCCATCTCGTCAACTGTCCCTCCATTTCGTGAACCATCTCTCCATCTCCTAATCTCACTCTCCATCTCGTCAGTACTCCCTCCATCTCCTCAACTCTATCTCTGTCGCATCAAATCTTCTCCATCTCGACAGCTTCCTCTTCGTCTCATCAAATCTCTCTCCATCTCATCAACTCTTCCTCCATCTCATCAACTCTCTCTCCATCTTGTCAACTCACTCCCCGTCACATCAACTCTCTCACCATCTCATCAACTCCCCCTCCATCTCGTCAACTCTCTCTCCATCTCATCAATTCCCTCTCCATCTCGTCAACTCTCCCTACATCTCGTTAGATCTCTCTCAATTTCAACATTCTCTACATTTCATCAACTCTCTCTACATCTTGTCAACAACTCTCTCCATCTCGTCAGCTATCCTTCCATCTCTTCAGCTCTCTCTACATCTGATCAGCACTCTATTCATCTCAACTCCCTCTCCATCTCATCAACTCCCACAGCTACTCCTCAACTCACCCTCCATCTTGTCAACTCTCCCCCCATCTCGTCAACTCACTCTCGAACTCGTCAGCTCCCTTTCGATCTCGTCAGCTCCCACTCCATCTCATCAAATCACTCCCCAACTCGTCAACTCTCTCGCCATCTCATCAGCTCTCTCCCAATCTCGTCAGCTCTCTCGCCATCTCGTCAGCACTGTCTCCATCTCAACTCCCTCCAAATCTCGGCAGCTCTCTCTCCATCTCGTCAATTCTCTCTCCATATCGTCAAATCTCTCTCCATCCCGTCAACTCTCTCTCCACCTCATCAACTCTCTCTCTGTCTCAGCAATTCTCCCTCTCTGCCTCATCTGCTCTCTCTCCATCACATCACCTCTCTCTCCATCACGACAAATCCCTCACTGTCTCGTCAACCCTCACTCCATCTCTTCAGCTCTCTCTACATCTGCTCTGCACTCTATTCATCTCAACTCCCTCTCCATCTTATCAACTCCCTCTGCTACTCGTCAACTCATCCTCCATCTTGTCAGCTCTCATTCCATCTTGTCACTACTCTCTTCATCTCGTCAACTCTCCCTCCAGCTCGTCAACTTTCTCTCGATCTCGTCAACAATCTCTCCATCTCATCAACTCTCCCTCCAACTCGTCAACACACTCTTGATTTTGTCAACTCTCACTCAATCTCGTCAAATCTCTCTTCATCTCGTGAACTCTCTCTCCATCTCAACTCCCACTCCATCTCCTCACCTCCCACTTCGTCTCGTAAAGTCTCTCTCCATCTCGTCAACTCTCCCTCCATCTCGTGGACCATCTCTCCATCTGCTAATCTCACTCTCCATCTCGTCAGTTCTCCCTCCATCTCCTCAACTCTATCTCTGTCGCATCAAATCTTCTCCATCTCGACAGCTTCCTCTTCGTCTCGTTAAATCTCTCTCCATCTCATCAACTCTTCCTCCGTCTCATCAACTCTCTCTCCATCTTGTCAACTCACTCCCCGTCACATCAACTCTCTCTCCATCTCGTCAATTCCCTCTCCATCTCGTCAACTCTCCCTACATCTCGTTAGATCTCTCTCAATTTCAACATTCTCGACATTTCATCAACTCTCTCTACATCTTGTCAACACTCTCTCCGTCTCGCCAGCCATCCCTCCATCTCTTCAGCTCTCTCTACATCTGATCAGCACTCTATTCATCTCAACTCCCTCTCCATCTCATCAACTCCCACAGCTACTCATCAACTCACCCTCCATCTTGTCAACTCTCCCTCCATCTCGTCAACTCACTCTCGATCTCGTCAGCTCCCTCTCGATCTCCTCAGTTCCCACTCCATCTCATCAAATCACTCCCCAACTCGTCAACTCTCTCGCCATCTCGTCAGATCTCTCCCAATCTCGTCAGCTCTCTCGCCATCTCGTCAGCACTGTCTCCATCTCAACTCCCTCCCAATCTCGGCAGCTGTCTCTCCATCTCGTCAATTCTCTCTCCATATCGTCAAATCTCTCTCTATCCCGTCAACTCTCTCTCCATCTCATCAACTCTCTCTCTGTCTCAGCAATTCTCCCTCTCTGCCTCATCTGCTCTCTCTCCATCACATCACCTCTCTCTCCATCACGACAAATCCCTCACTGTCTCGTCAACCCTCACTCCATCTCTTCAGCTCTCTCTACATTTGTTCAGCACTCTATTCATCTCAACTCCCTCTCCATCCTATCAACTCCCTCTGCGACTCGTCAACTCACCCTCCATCTCGTCAGCTCTCATTCCATCTTGTCACTAATCTCTCCATCTCGTCAACTCTCCCTCCAGCTCGTCAACTTTCTCTCGATCTCGTCAACAATCTCTCCATCTCGTCAACTCTCCCTCCATCTCGTGAAGAATCTCTCAATCTCCTAATCTCACTCTCCATCTCGTCAGTTCTCCCTCCATCTCCTCAACTCTATCTCTGTCGCATCAAATCTTCTCCATCTCGACAGCTTCCTCTTCGTCTCGTCAAATCTCTCACCGTCTCATCAACTCTTCCTCTGTCTCATCAACTCTCTCTCCATCTTGTCAACTCAATCCCCGTCACATCAACTCTCTCACCATCTCGTCAACTCCCTCTCCATCTCGTCAACTCTCTCTCCATCTCGTCAATTCCCTCTCCATCTCCTCAACTCTCCCTACATCTCGTTAGATCTCTCTCAATTTCAACATTCTCTACATTTCATCAACTCTCTCTACATCTTGCCAACACTCTCTCCATCTCGTCAGCTATCCCTCCATCTCTTCAGCTCTCTCTGCATCTGATCAGCACTCTATTCATCTCAACTGCCTCTCCATCTCATCAACTCCCACAGCTACACGTCAACTCACCCTCCATCTTATCAACTCTCCCTCCATCTTGTCAACTCACTCTCTATCCCGTCAGCTCCCTCTCGATCTCGCCAACTCCCTCTCCATCTCATCAATCACTCTCCAACTCGTCAACTCTCTCGCCATCTCGTCAGCTCTCTCCCAATCTTGTCAGTTCTCTCGCCATCTCGTCAGCTCTGTCTCCATCTCAACTCCCTCCCAATCTCGGCAGCTCTCTCTCCATCTCGTCAATTCTCTCTCCATGTCGTGAAATCTCTCTCCATCCCGTCAACTCTCTCTCCATCTCATCAACTCTCTCTCTGTCTCAGCAATTCTCCCTCTCTGCCTCATCTGCTCTCTCTCCATCACATCACCTCTCTCTCCAACACGACAAATCCCTCACTGTCTCGTCAACCCTCACTCCATCTCTTCAGCTCTCTCTATATTTGTTCAGCACTCTATTCATCTCAACTCCCTCTCCATCTTATCAACTCCCTCTTCGACTCGTCAACTCACCCTCCATCTCGTCAGCTCTCATTCCATCTTGTCACTAATCTCTCCATCTCGTCAACTCTCCCTCCAGCTCGTCAACTTTCTCTCAATCTCGTCAACAATCTCTCCATCTCGTCAACTCTCCCTCCATCTCGTGAACCATCTCTCCATCTCCTAATCTCACTCTCCATCTCGTCAGTTCTCCCTCCATCTCCTCAACTCTATCTCTGTCGCATCAAATCTTCTCCATCTCGACAGCTTCCTCTTCGTCTCATCAAATCTCTCTCCGTCTCATCAACTCTTCCTCCATCTCATCAACTCTCTCTACATCTTGTCAACTCACTCCCCGTCACATCAACTCTCTCTCCATCTCGTCAATTCCCTCTCCATCTCGTCAACTCTCCCTACATCTCGTTAGATCTCTCTCAATTTCAACATTCTCGACATTTCATCAACTCTCTCTACATCTTGTCAACACTCTCTCCGTCTCGTCAGCCATCCCTCCATCTCTTCAGCTCTCTCTACATCTGATCAGCACTCTTTTCATCTCAACTCCCTCTCCATCTCATCAACTCCCACAGCTACTCATCAACTCACCCTCCATCTTGTCAACTCTCCTTCCATCTCGTCAACTCACTCTCGATCTCGTCAGCTCCCTCTCGATCTTCTCAGTTCCCACTCCATCTCATCAAATCACTCCCCAACTCGTCAACTCTCTCGCCATCTCGTCAGATCTCTCCCAATCTCGTCAGCTCTCTCGCCATCTCGTCAGCACTGTCTCCATCTCAACTCCCTCCCAATCTCGGCAGCTGTCTCTCCATCTCGTCAATTCTCTCTCCATATCGTCAAATCTCTCTCCATCCCGTCAACTCTCTCTCCATCTCATCAACTCTCTCTCTGTCTCAGCAATTCTCCCTCTCTGCCTCATCTGCTCTCTCTCCATCACATCACCTCTCTCTCCATCACGACAAATCCCTCACTGTCTCGTCAACCCTCACTCCATCTCTTCAGCTCTCTCTACATTTGTTCAGCACTCTATTCATCTCAACTCCCTCTCCATCTTATCAACTCCCTCTGCGACTCGTCAACTCACCCTCCATCTCGTCAGCTCTCATTCCATCTTGTCACTAATCTCTCCATCTCGTCAACTCTCCCTCCAGCTCGTCAACTTTCTCTCGATCTCGTCAACAATCTCTCCATCTCGTCAACTCTCCCTCCATCTCGTGAAGAATCTCTCAATCTCCTAATCTCACTCTCCATCTCGTCAGTTCTCCCTCCATCTCCTCAACTCTATCTCTGTCGCATCAAATCTTCTCCATCTCGACAGCTTCCTCTTCGTCTCGTCAAATCTCTCACCGTCTCATCAACTCTTCCTCCATGTCATCAACTCTCTCTCCATCTTGTCAACTCAATCCCCGTCACATCAACTCTCTCACCATCTCGTCAACTCCCTCTCCATCTCGTCAACTCTCTCTCCATCTCGTCAATTCCCTCTCCATCTCCTCAACTCTCCCTACATCTCGTTAGATCTCTCTCAATTTCAACATTCTCTACATTTCATCAACTCTCTCTACATCTCGCCAACACTCTCTCCATCTCGTCAGCTATCCCTCCATCTCTTCAGCTCTCTCTACATCTGATCAGCACTCTATTCATCTCAACTGCCTCTCCATCTCATCAACTCCCACAGCTACACATCAACTCACCCTCCATCTTATCAACTCTCCCTCCATCTTGTCAACTCACTCTCTATCCCGTCAGCTCCCTCTCGATCTCGTCAACTCCCTCTCCATCTCATCAATCACTCCCCAACTCGTCAACTCTCTCGCCATCTCGTCAGCTCTCTCCCAATCTTGTCAGTTCTCTCGCCATCTCGTCAGCTCTGTCGCCATCTCAACTCCCTCCCAATCTCGGCAGCTCTCTCTCCATCTCGTCAATTCTCTCTCCATATCGTCAAATCTCTCTCCATCCCGTCAACTCTCTCTCCATCTCATCAACTCTCTCTCTGTCTCAGCAATTCTCCCTCTCTGCCTCATCTGCTCTCTCTCCATCACATCACCTCTCTCTCCATCACGACAAATCCCTCACTGTCTCGTCAACCCTCACTCCATCTCTTCAGCTCTCTCTATCTTTGTTCAGCACTCTATTCATCTCAACTCCCTCTCCATCTTATCAACTCCCTCTTCGACTCGTCAACTCACCCTCCAACTCGTCAGCTCTCATTCCATCTTGTCACTAATCTCTCCATCTCGTCAACTCTCCCTCCAGCTCGTCAACTTTCTCTCGATCTCGTCAACAATCTCTCCATCTCGTCAACTCTCCCTCCATCTCGTGAACCATCTCTCCATCTCCTAATCTCACTCTCCATCTCGTCAGTTCTCCCTCCATCTCCTCAACTCTATCTCTGTCGCATCAAATCTTCTCCATCTCGACAGCTTCCTCTTCGTCTCGTCAAATCTCTCACCGTCTCATCAACTCTTCCTCCGTCTCATCAACTCTCTCTCCATCTCGTCAACTCCCTCTCCATCTCGTCAACTCTCTCTCCATCTCGTCAATTCCCTCTCCATCTCGTCAACTCTCCCTACATCTCGTTAGATCTCTCTCAATTTCAACATTCTCTACATTTCATCAACTCTTTCTACATCTCGCCAACACTCTCTCCATCTCGTCAGCTATCCCTCCATCTCTTCAGCTCTCTCTACATCTGATCAGCACTCTATTCATCTCAACTGCCTCTCCATCTCATCAACTCCCACAGCTACTCGTCAACTCACCCTCCATCTTATCAACTCATCCTCCATCTTGTCAACTCACTCTCGATCCCATCAGCTCCCTCTCGATCTCGTCAACTCCCTCTCAATCTCATCAAATCACTCCCCAACTCGTCAACTCTCTCACCATCTCGTCAGCTCTCTCCCAATCTCGTCAGTTCTCTCGCCATCTCGTCAGCACTGTCTCCATCTCAACTCCCTCCCAGTCTCGGCAGCTCTCTCTCCATCTCGTCAATTCTCTCTCCATATCGTCAAATCTCTCTCCATCCCGTCAACTCTCTCTCCATCTCATCAACTCTCTCTCTGTCTCAGCAATTCTCCCTCTCTGCCTCATCTGCTCTCTCACCATCACATCACCTCTCTCTCCATCACGACAAATCCCTCACTGTCTCGTCAACCCTCACTCCATCTCTTCAGTTCTCTCTACATTTGTTCAGCACTCTATTCATCTCAACTCCCTCTCCATCTTATCAACTCCTTCTGCGACTCGTCAACTCACCCTCCATCTCGTCAGCTCTCATTCCATCTTGTCACTACTCTCTTCATCTCGTCAACTCTCCCTCCAGCTCGTCAACTTTCTCTCGATCTCGTCAACAATCTCTCCATCTCGTCAACTGTCCCTCCATTTCGTGAACCATCTCTCCATCTCCTAATCTCACTCTCCATCTCGTCAGTACTCCCTCCATCTCCTCAACTCTATCTCTGTCGCATCAAATCTTCTCCATCTCGACAGCTTCCTCTTCGTCTCATCAAATCTCTCTCCGTCTCATCAACTCTTCCTCCATCTCATCAACTCTCTTTACATCTTGTCAACTCACTCCCCGTCACATCAACTCTCTCACCATCTCGTCAACTCCCTCTCCATCTAATCAATTCTCTCTCCATCTCTTCAATTCCCTCTCCATCTCGTCAACTCTCTCTACATCTCGTTAGATCTCTCTCAATTTCAACATTCTCTACATTTCATCAACTCTCTCTACATCTCGTCAACACTCTCTCCATCTCGTCAGCTATCCCTCCATCTCTTCAGCTCTCTCTACATCTGATCAGCACTCTATTCATATCAACTCCCTCTCCATCTCATCAACTCCCACAGCTACTCGTCAACTCACCCTCCATCTTATCAAATCTCCCTCCATCTTGTCAACTTAATCTCGATCCCGTCAGATCCCTCTCGGTCTCGTCAGCTCCCTCTCCATCTCATCAAATCACTCCCCAACTCGTCAACTCTCTCACAATCTCGTCAGCTCTCTCCCAATCTCGTCAGCTCTCTCGCCATCTCGTCAGCACTGTCTCCATCTCAACTCCCTCCCAATCTCGGCAGCTCTCTCTCCATCTCGTCAATTCTCTCTCCATATCGTCAAATCTCTCTCCATCCCGTCAACTCTCTCTCCATCTCATCAACTCTCTCTCTGTCTCAGCAATTCTCCCTCTCTGCCTCATCTGCTCTCTCTCCATCACATCACCTCTTACTCCATCATGACAAATCCCTCACTGTCTCGTCAACCCTCACTCCATCTCTTCAGCTCTCTGTACATCTGGTCAGCACTCTATTCATCTCAACTCCCTGTCCATCTTATCAACTCCCTCTGCTACTCATCAACTCACCCTCCATCTCGTCAGCTCTCATGCCATCTTGTCACTACTCTCTTCATCTCGTCAACTCTCCCTCCAGCTCGTCAACTTTCTCTCGATCTCGTCAACAATCTCTCCATCTCGTCAACTCTCTCTCCATCTCGTCAACACCCTCTTCATCTCGTCAACTCTTAGTCAAACTCGTCAAATCTCTCTCCATCTCGTGAACTCTCTCTCCATCTCAACTCCCACTCCATCTCCTCACCTCCCACTTGGTCTCGTGAAGTCTCTCTCCATCTCGTCAACTCTCCCTCCATCTCGTCAACCATCTCTCCATCTCCTAATCTCACTCCCCATCTCATCAGTTCTCCCTCCATCTCCTCAACTCTATCTCTGTCGCATCAAATCTTCTCAATCTCAACAGCTTCCTCTTCGTCTCGTCAAATCTCTCTCCGTCTCATCAACTCTTCCTCCGTCTCATCAACTCTCTCTCCATCTTGTCAACTCACTCCCCGTCACATCAACTCTCTCACCATCTCGTCAACTCCCTCTCCATCTCGTCAACTCTCTCTCCATCTCGTCAATTCCCTCTCCATCTCGTCAACTCTCCCTACATCTCGTTAGATCTCTCTCAATTTCAACATTCTCTACATGTCATCAACTCTCTCTACATCTCGTCAACACTCTCTCCATCTCGTCAGCTATCCCTCCAGTTCATCAACTTTCTCTCGATCTCGTCAACAATCTCTCCATCTCGTCAACTCTCTCTCCATCTCGTCAACACCCTATTCATCTCATCAACTCTCACTCAAACTCGTCAAATCTCTCTCCATCTCGTGAACTCTCTCTCCATCTCAACTCCCACTGCATCTCCTCAACTCCCACTTCGTCTCATGAAGTCTCTCTCCTTCTCGTCAAATCTCTCTCCATCTGGTCAACTCGCTATTCATCTGACCTCTCTCTCCACGTCGTACTCTCCCTCTCCATCTCATCAACTCTCTCTCTGTCTCATCAACTCTCTCGCTTTCTCATGTGCTCCCTCTCCATCTGGGCCACACTCTCACCATCCGTTCAACTCCCTCTCCACCTCATCAAATTCCTCTCCATCTCGTTAACTCTCTCTCCATCACATCAACTCTCTTTCCGTCTCCTCAGGTCTCTCTTCATCTCGCGAGCTCTCATTCCATCTCGTCACTACTCTCTCCCTCTTGTCAAATCTCCCTCCGTTTCATCAAATCTCTCTCGATCTCGTCAACCATCTCTCCATCTCGTCAAATCTCTCTCAATCTCTTAAACTCTCTCTCCGTCTCAACTCTCACTCCATCTCGTCAACTCCCACTTCGTCACGTGTAGTCTCTCTCCATCTCATCAATTCTCTCTCCATCTGGTCCACTCGCTCTTCATCTGACCTCTTTCCCCACTTCATCTACTCCTTCTCCTTCTCCTCAACTCACTCTTCTTCTCGTCAGGTCTCTCTCCATCTCCTCAACTCTCTGTCTGTCACATCAAATCTCTGTCCATCTCGTCAGCTTCCTCTTCATCTCGTCAGCTCTCTCCCAATCTCGTCAGCTCTCTTGCCATCTCGTCAGCACTGGCTCCATCTCAACTCCGTCTCCATCTCAGCAGCTCTCTCTCCATCTCGTCAATTTTCTGTCCATATCGTCAACTCTCTGTCCAAATCGTCAACTCTCTCTCCATCTCATCAAGTCTCTCTTCATCTCATCAAATCTCTCTCCATCTCGTCAACACTCTCTCCATCTCAGCAATTCTCCCTCTCTGCCTCATAAGCTCTCTCTCCATCAAATTACCTCTCTCTGCATCACGAAAAATCCCTCACTGTCTCATCAACCCTCACTCCATCTCGTCAGCTCTCTCTGCATCTCGGCAAATCTGTCTCCACATCGTCAGCTATCCCTCCATCTCTTCAGCTCTCTCTACATCTGGTCAGCACTCTATTCATCTCAACTCCCTCTCCATCTTATCAACTCCCTCTGCTATTCGTCAACTCACCCTCCATCTCGTCAGCTCTCGTTCCATCTCGTCACTACTCTATTCATCGCGTCAACTCTTTCTCCAGCTTGTCAACTTTCTATCGATCTCGTCAACAATCTCTCCATCTCGTCAACTCTCTCTCCATCTCGTCAACACCCTCATCATCTCGTCAACTCTCACTCAATCTCGTCAAATCTCTCTCCATCTCATGAACTCTCTCTCCATCTCAACTCCCACTCCATCTCCTCACCTCCCACTTCGTCTCGTGAAGTCTCTCTCCATCTCGTCAACTCTCCCTCCATCTCGTCAACCATCTCTCCATCTCCTAATCTCACTCTCTATCTCGTCAGTTCTCCCTCCATCTCCTCAACTCTATCTCTGTCTCATCAAAACTTCTCCATCTCGACAGCTTCCTCTTCGTCTCGTCAAATCTCTCTCCGTATCATCAACTCTTCCTCCGTCTCATCAACTCTCTCTCCATCTTGTCAACTCACTCCCCATCACATCAACTCTCTCACCATCTCGTCAAATCCCTCTCCATCTCGTCAACTCTCCCTCCATCTCGTCAACCATCTCTCCATCTCCTAATCTCACTCTCTATCTCGTCAGTTCTCCCTCCATCTCCTCAACTCTATCTCTGTCTCATCAAAACTTCTCCATCTCGACAGCTTCCTCTTCGTCTCGTCAAATGTCTCTCCGTATCATCAACTCTTCCTCCGTCTCATCAACTCTCTCTCCATCTTGTCAACTCACTCCCCATCACATCAACTCTCTCACCATCTCGTCAACTCCCTCTCCATCTCGTCAACTCTCTCCCCATCTCGTCAATTCCCTCTCCATCTCCTCAACTCTCCCTACATCTCGTTAGATCTCTCTCAATTTCAAAATTCTCTACATTTCATCAACTCTCTCTACATCTTGTCAACACTCTCTCCATCTCGTCAGCTATCCCTCAATCTCTTCAGCTCTCTCTACATCTGATCAGCACTCTATTCATCTCAACTCCCTCTCCATCTCATCAACTCCCACAGCTACTCCTCAACCCACCCTCCATCTTGTCAACTCTCCCTGCATCTCGTCAACTCACTCTCGATCTCGTCAGCTCCCTCTCGATCTCGTCAGCTCCCTCTCCATCTCATCAAAGCACTCCCCAACTCGTCAACTCTCTCGCCATCTCGTCAGCTCTCTCCCAATCTCGTCAGCTCTGTCGCCATCTCGTCAGCACTGTCTCCATCTCAACTCCCTCTCCATCTCGGCAGCTCTCTCTCCATCTCGTCAATTCTCTCTCCATATCGTCAAATCTCTCTCCATCCCATCAACTCTCTCTCCATCTCATCAACTCTCTCTCTGTCTCAGCAATTCTCCCTCTCTACCTCATCTGCTCTCTCTCCATCACATCACCTCTCTCTCCATCACGACAAATCCCTCACTGTCTCGTCAACCCTCACTCCATCTCTTCAGCTCTCTCTACAGCTGGTCAGCACTCTATTCATCTCAACTCACTCTCCATCTTATCAACTCCCTCTGCTACTCGTCAAATCATCCTCCATCTCGTCAGCTCTCATTCCATCTTGTCACTACTCTCTTCATCTCGTCAACTCTCCCTCCAGCTCGTCAACTTTCTCTCGATCTCGTCAACAATCTCTCCATCTCATCAACTCTCTCTCCATCTCGTCAACACCCTCTTGATTTTGTCAACTCTCACTCAATCTCATCAAATCTCTCTCCATCTCGTGAACTCTCTCTCCATCTCATCTCCCACTCCATCTCCTCACCTCCCACTTCGTCTCGTGAAGTCTCTCTACATCTCGTCAACTCTCCCTCCATCTCGTGGACCATCTCTCCATCTGCTAATCTCACTCTCCATCTCGTCAGTTCTCCCTCCATCTCCTCAACTCTATCTCTGTCGCATCAAATCTTCTCCATCTCGACAGCTTCCTGTTCGTCTCGTCAAATCTCTCTCCATCTCATCAAATCTTCCTCCGTCTCATCAACTCTCTCTCCATCTTGTCAACTCACTCCCCGTCACATCAACTCTCTCACCATCTCGTCAACTCCCTCTCCATTTCGTCAACTCTCTCTCCATCTCGTCAATTCCCTCTCCATCTCGTCAACTCTCCCTACATCTCGTTAGATCTCTCTCAATTTCAACATTCTCTACATTTCATCAACTCTCTCTACATCTCGTCAACACTCTCTCCATCTCGTCACCTATACCTCCATCTCTTCAGCTCTCTCTACATCTGATCAGCACTCTATTCATCCCAACTCCCTCTCCATCTCATCAACTCCCACAGCTACTCCTCAACTCACCCTCCATCTTGTCAACTCTCCCTCCATCTCGTCAACTCACTCTCAATCTTGTCAGCTCCCTCTCGATCTCGTTAGCTTCCTCTCCATCTCATCAAATCACTCCCCAACTCGTCAACTCTCTCGCCATCTCGTCAGCTCACTCCCAATCGCGTCAGTTCTCTCGCCATCTCATCAGCACTGTCTCCTTCTCAACTCCCTCCCAATCTCGGCAGCTCTCTCTCCATCTCGTCAATTCTCTCTCCATATCGTCAAATCTCTCTCCATCCCGTCAACTCTCTCTCCATCTCATCAACTCTCTCTCTGTCTCAGCAATTCTCCCTCTCTGCCTCATCTGCTCTCTCTCCGTCACATCACCTCTCTCTCCATCATGACAAATCCCTCACTGTCTCGTCAACCCTCACTCCATCTCTTCAGCTCTCTCTACAGTTGTTCAGCACTCTATTCATCTCAACTCCCTCTCCATCTTATCAACTCCCTCTGCGACTCTTCAACTCACCCTCCATCTCGTCAGCTCTCATTCCATCTTGTCACTACTCTCTCCATCTCATCAACTCTCCCTCCAGCTCATCAACTATCTCTCGATCTCGTCAACAATCTCTCCATCTCGTCAACTCTCCCTCCATCTCGTGAAGAATCTCTCCATCTCCTCATCTCACTCTCCATCTCGTCAGTTCTCCCTCCATCTCCTCAACTCTATCTCTGTCGCATCAAATCTTCTCCATCTCGACAGCTTCCTCTTCGTCTCGTCAAATCTCTCTCCGTCTCATCAACTCTTCCTCCGTCTCATCAACTCTCTCTCCATCTTATCAACTCACTCCCCGTCACATCAACTCTCTCACCATCTCGTCAACTCCCTCTCCATCTTGTCAACTCTCTCTCCATCTCATCAATTCCCTCTCCATCTCATCAACTCTCCCTACATCTCGTTAGATCTCTCTCAATTTCAACAATTCTCTACATTTCATCAACTCTCTCTACATCTCGTCAACACTGTCTCCATCTCGTCAGCTATCCATCCATCTCTTCAGCTCTCTCTACATCTGATCAGCACTCTATTCATCTCAACTCCCTCTCCATTTCATCAACTCCCACAGATACTCGTCAACTCACCCTCCATCTTTCAACTTTCCCCCAATCTCGTCAACTCACTCTCGATCTCGTCAGCTTGCTCCCAATCTCGTCAGCTCTCTCGCCATCTCGTCAGCACTGTCACCATCTCAACTCCCTCTCTATCTTGGCAGCTCTCCCCCAATCTCGTCAGCTCTCTTGCCATCTCGTCAGCACTGTCTCCATCAAAACTCCCTCTCCATCTCAGCATCTCTCTCTCCATCTCGTCAATTTTCTGTCCATATCGTCAACTCTCTCTCCATCTCAGCAAGTCTCTCTTCATCTCATCAAATCTCTCTCCATCTCGTCAACACTCTCTCCATCTCAACAATTCTCCCTCTCTGCCTCATCTGCTCTCTCTCCATCACATCACCTCTCTCTCCATCACGACAAATCCCTCACTGTATCGTCAAAACTCACTCCAACTCGTCAGCTCTCTCTGCATGTCGGCAAATCTCTCTCCACATCGTCAGCTATCCCTCCATCTCCTCAGCTCTCTCTACATCTGGTCAGCACTCTATTCATCTCAACTCCCTCTCCATCTTATCAACTCCCTCTGCTCTTCGTCAACTCACCCTCCATCTCGTCAGCTCTCGTTCCATCTCGTCACTACTCTCTTCATCGCGTAAACTCTTTCTCCAGATTGTCAACTTTCTATCGATCTCGTCAACAATCTCGCCATCTCGTCAACTCTCTCTCCATCTCGTCAACACCCTCATCATCTCGTCAACTCTCACTCAATCTCGTCAAATCTCTCTCCATCTCATGAACTTTCTCTCCATCTCAACTCCCACTCCATCTCCTCACCTCCCACTTCGTCTCGTGAAGTCTCTCTCCATCTCGTCAACTCTCCCTCCATCTCGTCAACCATCTCTCCATCTCCTAATCTCACTCTCCATCTCGTCTGTTCTCCCTCCATCTCCTCAACTCTATCTCTGTCTCATCAAATCTTCTCCATCTCGACAGCTTCCTCTTCGTCTCGTCAAATCTCTCTCCGTGTCATCAACTCTTCCTCCGTCTCATCAACTCTCTCTCCATCTTGTCAACTCACTCCCCGTCACATCAACTCTCTCACCATCTCGTCAACTTCCTCTCCATCTCGTCAACTCTCTCTCCATCTCGTCAATTCCCTCTCCATCTCCTCAACTCTCCCTACATCTCGTTAGATCTCTCTCAATTTCAACATTCTCTACATTTCATCAACTCTCTCTACATCTCGTCAACACTCCCTCCATCTCGTCAGCTATCCCTCCATCTCTTCTGCTCTCTCTACATCTGATCAGCACTCTATTCATCTCAACTCCCTCTCCATCTCATCAACTCCCACAGCTACTCCTCAACTCACCCTCCATCTTGTCAACTCTCCCTCCATCTCGTCAACTCACTCTCGATCTCGTCAGCTCCCTTTCGATCTCGTCAGCTCCCTCTCCATCTCATCAAATCACTCCCCAACTCGTCAAATCTCTCGCCATCTCGTCAGCTCTCTCGCCATCTCGTCAGCACTGTCTCCATCTCAACTTCCTCCCAATCTCGGCAGCTCTCTCTCCATCTCGTCAATTCGCTCTCCATATCATCAAATCTCTCTCCATCCTGTCAACTCTCTCTCCATCTCATCAACTCTCTCTCTGTCTCAGCAATTCTCCCTCTCTGCCTCATCTGCTCTCTCTCCATCACATCACCTCTCTCTCCATCACGACAAATCCCTCACTGTCTCGTCAACCCTCACTCCATCTCTTCAGCTCTCTCTACATCTGCTCAGCACTCTAATCATCTCAACTCCCTCTCCATCTTATCAACTCCCTCTGCTACTCGTCAAATCATCCTCCATCTCGTCAGCTCTCATTCCATCTTGTCACTACTCTCTTCATCTCGTCAACTCTCCCTCCAGCTCGTCAACTTTCTCTCGATCTCGTCAACAATCTCTCCGTCTCATCAACTCTCTCTCCATCTCGTCAACACCCTCTTGATTTTGTCAACTCTCACTCAATCTCGTCAAATCTCTCTCCATCTCGTGAACTCTCTCTCCATCTCAACTCCCACTCCATCTCCTCACCTCCCACTTCGTCTCGTGAACTCTCTCTCCATCTCGTCAACTCCCCCTCCATCTCGTGGACCATCTCTCCATCTGCTAATCTCACTCTCCATCTCGTCAGTTCTCCCTCCATCTCCTCAACTCTAACTCTGTCGCATCAAATCTTCTCCATCTCCACAGCTTCCTCTTCATCTCGTCAAATCTCTCTCCATCTCATCAACTCTTCCTCCGTCTCATCAACTCTCTCTCCATCTTGTCAACTCACTCCCCGTCACATCAACTCTCTCACCATCTCGTCAACTCCCTCTCCATCTCGTCAACTCTCTCTCCATCTCGTCAATTCCCTCTCCATCTCGTCAACTCTCCCTACATCTCGTTAGATCTCTCTCAATTTCAACATTCTCTACATTTCATCAACTCTCTCTACATCTCGTCAACACTCTCTCCATCTCGTCAGCTATCCCTCCATCTCTTCAGCTCTCTCTACATCTGATCAGCACTCTATTCATCTCAACTCCCTCTCCATCTCATCAACTCCCACAGCTACTCCTCAACTCACCATTCATCTTGTCAACTCTCCCTCCATCTCGTCAACTCACTCTCGATCTCGTCAGCTCCCTCTCGATCTCGTCAGCGCCCTCTCCCTCTCATCAAATCACTACCCAAATCGTCAACTCTCTCGCCATCTCGTCAGCTCACTCCCAATCTCGTTAGTTCTCTCGCCATCTCGTCAGCACTGTCTCCATCTCAACTCCCTCCCAATCTCGGCAGCTCTCTCTCCATCTCGTCAATTCGCTCTCCATATCATCAAATCTCTCTCCATCCTGTCAACTCTCTCTCCATCTCATCAACTCTCTCTCTGTCTCAGCAATTCTCCCTCTCTGCCTCATCTGCTCTCTCTCCATCACATCACCTCTCTCTCCATCACGACAAATCCCTCACTGTCTCGACAACCCTCACTCCATCTCTTCAGCTCTCTCTACATTTTTTCAGCACTCTATTCATCTCAACTCCCTCTCCATCTTATCAACTCCCTCTGCGACTCGTCAACTCACCCTCCATCTCGTCAGCTCTCATTCCATCTTGTCACTACTCTCTTCATCTCGTCAACTCTCCCTCCAGCTCGTCAACTTTCTCTCGATCTCGTCAACAATCTCTCCATCTCTTCAACTCTCCCTCCATCTCGTGAACCATCTCTCCATCTCCTAATCTCACTCTCCATCTCGTCAGTTCTCCCTCCATCTCCTCAACTCTATCTCTGTCGCATCAAATCTTCTCCATCTCGACAGCTTCCTCTTCGTCTCGTCAAATCTCTCACCGTCTCATCAACTCTTCCTCCGTCTCATCAACTCTCTCTCCATCTTGTCAACTCACTCCCCGTCACATCAAATCTCTCACCATTTCGTCAACTCCCTCTCCATCTCGTCAACTCTCTCTCCATCTCGTCAATTCCCTCTCCATCTCGTCAACTCTCCCTACATCTCGTTAGATCTCTCTCAATTTCAACATTCTCTACATTTCATCAACTCTCTCTACATCTCGTCAACACTCTCTCCATCTCGTCAGCTATCCCTCCATCTCTTCAGCTCTCTCTACATCTGATCAGCACTCTATTCATCTCAACTCCCTCTCCATCTCATCAACTCCCACAGCTACCCGTCAACTCACCCTCCATCTTGTCAACTCTCCCTCCATCTCGTCAACTCACTCTCGATCTCGTCAGCTCCCTCTCGATCTCGTCAGCTCCCTCTCCATCTCATCAAATCACTCCCCAACTCGTCAACTCTCTCGCCATCTCGTCAGCTCGCTCCCAATCTCGTCAGCTCTCTCGCCATCTCGTCAGCACTGTCACCATCTCAACTCCCTCTCCATCTCGGCAGCTCTCTATCCATCTCGTCAATTTTCTGTCCATATCGTCAACTCTCTGTCCAACTCGTCAACTCTCTCTCCATCTCATCAGGTCTCTCTTCATCTCATCAAAACTCTCTCCATCTCGTCAACACTCTCTCCATCTCAGCAATTCTCCCTCTCTGCCTCATCTACTCTCTCTCCATCACATCACCTCTCTCTCCATCACGACAAATCCCTCACTGTCTCGTCAACCCTCACTCCATCTCGTCAGCTCTCTCTGCATCTCGGCAGATCTCTCTCCACATCATCAGATATCCCTCCATCTCTTCAGCTCTCTCTACATCTGGTCAGCACTCTATTCATCTCAACTCCCTCTCCATCTTATCAACTCCCTCTGCTACTCGTCAACTCACCCTCCATCTCGTCAGCTCTCATTCCATCTCGTCACTACTCTCTCCATCTCGTCAACTCTCCCTCCAGCTCATCAACTTTCTCTCGATCTCGTCAACAATCTCTCCATCTCGTCAACTCTCTCTCCATCTCGTCAACACCCTATTCATCTCATCAACTCTCACTCAAACTCGTCAAATCTCTCTCCATCTCGTGAACTCTCTCTCCATCTCAACTCCCACTGTATCTCCTCAACTCCCACTTCGTCTCGTGAAGTCTCTCTCCATCTCATCAAATCTCTCTCCATCTGTTCAACTCGCTATTCATCTGACCTCTCTCTCCACGTCGTATTCTCCCTCTGCATCTTGTCAACTCTCTCTCCAACTCATCAACTCTCTCTCTGTCTCATCAACTCGCTCGCTTTCTCATGTGCTCCCTCTCCATCTGGGCCACACTCTCACCATCCGTTCAACTCCCTCTCCACCTCATCAAATTCCTCTCCATCTCGTTAACTCTCTCTCCGTCACATCAACTCTCTCTCTGTCTGCTCAGGCTCTCTTCATCTCGTGAGCTCTCATTCCATCTCGTCACTACTCTCTCCCTCTCGTCAAATCTCCCTCCATTTCATCAAATCTCTCTCGATCTCGTCAACCATCTCTCCATCTCGTCAAATCTCTCTCCATCTCTTAAACTTTCTCTCCGTCTCAACTCTCACTCCATCTCGTCAACTCCCACTTCGTCTCGTGTAGTCTCTCTCCATCTCATCAATTCTCTCTCCATCTGGTCCACCCGCTCTTCATCTGACCTCTTTCCCCACTTCATCTACTGCTTCTCTTTCTCCTCAACTCACTCTTCTTCTCGTCAGGTCTCTCTCCATCTCTCACCTCTCTGTCTGTCACATCAAATCTCTCTCCATCTCGTCAGCTTCCTCTTCATCTCGTCAAATCTCTCTCCATCTAATCAACTCTTCCTCGGTCTCATCACTCTCTCTCCATCTCGTCAACTCACTCCCCGTCACATCAAATCTCTCTCCGTCTCATCAGTTCTCTCTTCATCTCGTCAGCTCTCTGTCTATCTCATCAGCTCTCTCTCCATTTCATCAACACTCTCTCCATCTCGTCACCATTCTCTCCAACTCAACTCCGCCTCCATCTCATCAACTCCCTCTCCATTTCGACAACTTTCTCAGCAACTCATCAGCTCCCTCATTGTCTCAACTCTCAACCCGTCTCATCAAAACTTTCTCCGTCTGATCAAGTCTCTGTCAATCTCGGCAAGCTCTCTCCCTCCCGTCAGCTCCCTCTCCATCTCTTCTGATCTCTCTCCATCTCGCCAGCTCCTTCTGCATCTCATCAACTCCCTCTATATCTCGTCCACACTCTCCCTATCACCTCAACTCTCTCTCGATCTTGTCAGCCCTCTCTCCGTCTCATCAACTCTCTCCCTCTGTCTCATCTGCTCTCTCACTCCATCTCGCCAATTCCCTCAACGTGTCGTCAGCTCACTCTCCATCTCGTCAGCTCCCTCTCCATCTCGTCAACTCACTCCCCAACTCGTCAACTCTCTCTTAATCTCGTCAGCTCTCTCGCAATCTCGTCAGCACTGTCTCCATCTCAACTCCCTCTCCATCTCGGCAGCTCTCTCTCCATCTGGTCAATTCTCTCTCCATATCGTCAACTCTCTCTCCATCTCGTCAGCTCTCTCTCCATCTCGTCAGTACTGTCTCCATCTCAATTCCCTCTCCATCTTGTCAAATTCCTCTCCATCACGACAACTCTCTCTCCATCTCATCAGCTACCTCTCCATGTCGTTAACTCTCTATCCATCTCGTCAAGCTCTCTCCTTCTCGTCAGCTCCCTCGCCGTCCCGTCAGCTCCCTCTCCATCTCATCTGATCTCGCTCCATCTCGTCAGATCCCTCTGCCTCTCATCAACTCCATCTATATCTCGTCAACTCTCTCTCCATCTCGACATCTCTCTCTCCGTCTCAACTCCCTCTCCATCTGGTCAACCCCTTCTCCATTTCATCAACTCTATCTCCATCTCATTAACTCCCTCTTCATCTTGTCAACTCACCCTCCATCTCGTCAGTTCTCTCACCATCGCGTCAATTCTCTTTGCATCTCTTCAACTCTCTCTCCATATAGTCAACGCTCTCTCCATTTCGTCAGATCCCTCTCGATCTCGTCAGCTCCCTCTTCCTCTTGTCAACTCTCTCCCCGTCTCATCAACTCTCTCTCTGTCTAATCAAATCTCTCTCCATCTTGTCAACACACTCTCCATCTCCTCAACTCTCTCAACTTCTCTTCAACTCTCTCTCTGTCTCATCTGCTCTCTCACCATCACGTCAACTCTCTCTCCATCACGTCAAACTGCCATAGTCTCGTCAACTATCTCTCCTTCTCATCAGCTCACTCTCCATCTCGTCAGCTCCCTCTCCATCTCGTCAACTCTCTCTCTTTCTCGTCAGCTCTCTCTCCAACTCGTCAGCTCCCTCTCCTTCTCAATAATGCTTTTTCCATCTTGTCAGCTCCCTCTCCATGTGGTCAATTCTCTCTCTGTCTCGTCAACTCTCTCTCCATCTCGCCAACTCCCTCTCCATCTCGTCAACTCTCTCTCAATCTTGTCAATTCCCTCTCTATCTCATCAACTCTCCATATATCTCGTCAGATCTCTCTCAATCTCAACATTCTCTACATCTCATCAAATCTCTCTACATCTCGTCATCTCTCTCTCCATCTCGTCTACTCCTAGTCCTTCTGCTCAACTTCCTCTCCATCTCGTCTGATCTCTCTCCATCTCGTCAGCTCCTTCTGCGTCTCATCAACTCCCTCTATATTTCGTCCACTCTCTCCCTATCTCGTCAACTCTCTCTTGATCTTGTCAGCTGTCCCTTCGTCACATCAATTCTCTCCCTCTGTCTCATCTGCTCTCTCTCTTCATCTTGCCAATTCCCTCAACGTCTCATCAGCTCCCTCTCGATCTCGTCAGCTCACTCTCCATCTCATCAGCTCCCTCTCCATCTCGTCAACTCACTCCCCAACTCGTCAACTCTCTCTTAATTCTGTCAGCTCTCTCCCAATCTCGTCAGCTCTCTCGCCTTCTCATCAGCACTGTCTCCATCTCAACTCCCTCCCAATCTCGGCAGCTCTCTCTCCATCTCGTCAATTCTTCTCCATATCGTCAACTCTCTCTCCATCCCGTCATCTCTCTCTCCATCTCGTCAACTCTCTCTCCATCTCAGCAATTCTCCCTCTCTGCCTCATCTGCTCTCTCTCCATCACATCACCTCTCTCTCCATCACGACAAATCCCTCACTGTCTCGTCAACCCTCACTCCATCTCCTCAGCTATCTCTCCATCTCGTCAGATCTAACTCCATCTCATCAGCTCTCTCTGCATCTCATCAAATCTCTCTCCACCTCGTCAGCTATCCCTCCATCTCTTCAGCTCTCTCTACATCTGGTCAGCACTCTATTCATCTCAACTCCCTCTCCATCTTATCAACTCCCTCTGCTACTCGTCAACTCACCCTCCATCTTGTCAGCTCTCATTCCATCTCGTCACTACTTTCTCCATCTCGTCAACTCTCCCTCCAGCTCGTCAAATTTCTCTCGATCTCGTCAACAATCTCTCCATCTCGTCATTTCTCTCTCCATCTCGTCAACACCCTATTCATCTCGTCAACTCTCACTCAAACTCGTCAAATCTCTCTCCATCTCGTGAACTCTCTCTCCATCTCAACTCCCACTCCATCTCCTCAACTCCCACTTTGTCTCGTGAAGTCTCTCTCCATCTCGTCAACTCTCTCCCCATCTGGTCAACTCGCTATTCATCTGACCTCTCTCTCCATGTTGTATTCTCCCTCTCCATCTTGTCAACTCTCTCACCATCTCGTCAACTCTCTCTTTGTCTCATCAACTCTCTCGCTTTCTCATCTGCTCCCTCTCCATCTGGGCCACATTCCCTCCATCCGTTCAACTCCCTCAACGTCCCGTCAACTCCCTCTCCACCTCATCAAATTCCTCTCCATCTCGTTAACGCTCTCTCCATCACATCAACTCTCTCTCCATCTCCTCAGGTCTATCTTCATCTCGTGAGCTCTCATTCCATCTTGTCCCTAATCTCTCCATCTCGTCAAATCTCCCTCCATTTCATCAAATCTCTCTCGATCTCGTCAACCATCTCTCCATCTTGTCAAATCTCTCTCCATCTCTTAAACTCTATTTCCGTCTCAACTCCCAATCCATCTCATCAACTCCCACTTCGTCTCGTGTATCTCTCTCCATCTCGTCAACTCTCTCTCCATCTGGTCCACTCGCTCTTCATCTGACCTCTTTCCCCACTTCGTCTACTCCTTCTCCTTCTCCTCAACTCACTCTTCTTCTCGTCAGGTCACTCTCCATCTCCTCAACTCTCTGTCTGTCACATCAAATCTCTCTTCATCTCGTCAGCTTCCTCTTCATCTCGTCAAATCTCTCTCCATCTCATCAACTGTACCTCGGTCTCATCACTCTCTCTCTCCATCTCGTCAACTCACTCCCCGTCAAATCAAATCTCTCTCCATCTCATCAGGTCCCTCTTCATCTCGTCAGCTCTCTGTCCATCTCGTCAGCTCTCTCACCATTTCATGAACACTCTCTCCATCTCCTCACCTTTCTCTCCAACTCAACTCCGTCTCCATCTCATCAACTCCCTCTCCATTTCGAAAACTTTCTCAGCAGCTCATCAGCTCCCTCTTCATCTCAACTCTCAGCCCGTCTCATCAAAACTTTCTCCGTCTAATGAACTCTCTGTCAATCTCGGCAAGTTCTCTCCCTCCTGTCAGCTCCCTCTCCATCTCTTCCGATCTCTCTCCATCTCGCCAGCTCCTTCTGCGTCTCATCAACTCCCTCTATATCTCGTCAACAATCTGCCTATCACGTCAACTCTCTCTCGATCTTGTCAGCCCTCTCTCCGTCTCATCAACTCTCTCCCTCTGTCTCATCTGCTCTCTCACTCCATCTCGCCAATTCCCTCAACGTGTCGTCAGCTCACTCTCGATCTCGTCAGCTCACCCTCCATCTCGTCAGCTCCCTCTCCATCTCGTCAACTCATGCCCCAACTCGTCAACTCTCTCTTAATCTCATCAGCTCTCTCCCAATCTCGTCAGCTCTCTCGCCATCTCGTCAGCACTGTCTCCATCTCAACTCCCTCTCCATCTTGGCAGCTCTCTCTCCATCTGGTCAATTCTCTCTCCATATCATCAACTCTCTCTCCATCTCATCAGCTCTCTCTCCATCTCCTCAGTACTGTCTCCATCTCAATTCCCTCTCCATCTTGTCAAATTCCTCTCCATCACGACAACTCTCTCTCCATCTCGTCAGCTACCTCTCCATGTCGTTAACTCTCTATCCATCTCATCAAGCTCTCTCCTTCTCGTCAGCTCCCTCGCCGTCCCGTCAGCTCCCTCTCCATCTCATCTGATCTCGCTCCATCTCGTCAGATCCCTCTGCCTCTCATCAACTCCGTCTATATCTCATTAACTCTCTCTCCATCTCGACAACTCTCTCTCCGTCTCAACTCCCTCTCCATCTGGTCAACCCCCTCTCCATTTTGTCAACTCTATCTCCATCTCATCAACTCCCTCTTCATCTTGTCAACTCACCCTCCATCTCGTCAGTTCTCTCACCATCGCATCAATTCTCTTTGCATCTCATCAACTCTCTCTCCATATAGTCAACGCTCTCTCCATTTCGTCAGATCCCTCTCGATCTCGTCAGCTTCCTCTTCCTCTTGTCAACTCTCTCTCCTTCTAATCAACTCTCTCTCTGTCTAATCAAATCTCTCTCCATCTTGTCAACACACTCTCCATCTCGTCAACTCTCTCAACGTCTCTTCAACTCTCTCTCTGTCTCATCTGCTCTCTCACCATCACATCAACTCTCTCTCCATCACGTCAAACTGCCATGGTCTCGTCAACTATCTCTCCTTCTCGTCAGCTCACTCTCCATCTCGTCAGCTCCCTCTCCATCTCGTCAACTCTCTCTCTTTCTTGTCAGCTCTCTCTCCAACTTGTCAGCTCCCTCTCCTCAATAATGCTTTTTCCATCTCGTCAGCCTTCTCTCTATGTGGTCAACTCTCTCTCCATCTTGCCAACTCCCTCTCCATCTCGTCAACTCTCTCTCAATCTTGTCAATTCCGTCTCTATCTCATCAACTCTCCCTACAACTCGTCAGATCTCTCTCAATCTCAACATTCTCTACATCTCATCAAATCTCTCTACATCTCGTCAACTCGCTCTCCATCTCGTCTACTCCTAGTCCTTCTGCTCAACTCCCTCTCCATCTCATCTGATCTCTCTCCATCTCGTCAGCTCCTTCTGCGTCTCATCAACTCCCTCTATATCTCGTCAACTCTCTCCCTGTCTCGTCAACTCTCTCTCGATCTTGTCAGCTCTCTCTCCGTCTCATCAACTCTCTCCCTCTCTCTCATCTGCTCTCTCTCCATCTTGCCAATTCCCTCAATGTCTCGTCAGCTCCCTCTCCGTCTCGTCAGCTCCCTCTCCATCTCGTCAACTCACTCTCCAATGCTTCAACTCTCTCTTAATTTCGTCAGCTCTCTCCCAATCTCATCAGCTCTCTCGCCATCTCGTCAGCACTGTCTCCATCTCAACTCCCTCCCAATCTCGTCAGCTCTCTCTCCATCTCGTCAATTCTCTCTCCATATCGTCAACTCTCTCTCCATCCTGTCAACTCTCTCTCCATCCTGTCAACTCTCTCTCCATCTCGTCAACTCTCTCTCCATCTCGTCAACTCTCTCTCCATCTCGTCAGCTCTCTCTCCATCTCAGCAATTCTCCCTCTCTGCCTCATCTGCTCTCTTCCATCACGTCAAATCCCTCACTGTCTCGTCAGCTCTCACTCCATCTCGTCAGCTATCTCTGCATCTCCTCAGCTCCCTCTCCATCTCGTCAGCTCTCTCTGCATCTCGTCAACTCTCTCTCCATCTCTTAAACTCTCCCTCCGACTCAACTCCCACTCCATCTCGTCAACTCCCACTTCGTCTCGTGTAGTGTCTCTCCATCTCGTCAACTCTCTCTCCATCTGGTCCACTCGCTCTTCCTCTGACCTCTTTCTCCACCTCATCTACACCTTCTCCTTCTCATCAACTCACTCTTCTTCTCGTCAGGTCTCTCTCCATCTCCTCAACTCTCTGTCTGTCACATCAAATCTCTCTGCATCTCATCAGCTTTCTTTTCATCTCGTAAACTCTCTCTCCATCTCAACTTCCACACCATCTCCTCAACTCCCACTGCGTCTCGTGAAGTCTCTCTCCATCTCATCAATTCTCTTTCCATCTGGTCAACTCACTCTTCATCTGACCTCTCTCTCCACCTTGTATTCTCCCTCTCCATCTTGTCAAATCTCTCTCCATCTCGTCAACTCTCTCTCTGTCTCATCAACTCGCTCTCTTTCTCATCTGCTCCCTCTCCAGCTGGGCCACACTCTCTCGATCCGTTCAACTCCCTCAACGTCTCGTCAACTCCCTCCACCTCATCAAATTCCTCTCCATCTCGTCAACTCTCTCTCCGTCTCTTCAACTCTTCCTCCGTCTCGTCAGTTCCCTCTTCATTTCGTCAGCTCTCATTCCATCTCGTCACCCTCTCTCCATCTCGTTAAATCTCCCTCCATCTCATCAAATCTCTCTCGATCTCGTCAACCATCTCTCCATCTCGTCAACTCTCTCTCCATCTCGTCAACACTCTTCATCTCGTCAACTCTCACTCAATCTCCTCAACTCTTTCTCCATCTCTTAAACTCTCTCTCCGTCTCAACTCCCACTCCATCTCGTCAATTCCCACTTCGTCTCGTGTAGTCTCTCTCCATCTCGTCAATTCTCTCTCCATCTGGTCCACTCGCTCTTCATTTGACATCTCTCTCCACCTCGTCTACTCCTTCTCCTTCTCCTCAACTCACTCTTCTTCTCGTCAGGTCTCTCTCCATCTCCTCAACTCTCTGTCTGTTGCATCAAATCTCTCTCCATCTCATCAGCTTCCTCTTCATTTCGTCAAATCTCTCTCCATCTCATCAACTCTTCCTCGGTCTCATCACTCTCTCTCCATCTCGTCAACTCACTCCCCGTCCCATCAAATCTCTCTCCGTCTCGTCAGGTCTCTCTTCATCTCGTCAGCTCTTTCCATCTCGTCAGCTCTCTCTCCATTTCATCAACACTCTCTCCATCTCATCAACTCTCTTGCAATCTCGTCAACTCTCTCTCCATCTCGTCACCTTTCTCTCCATCCCAACTCCGTCTCCATCTCATCATCTCCCTCTCCATTATGACAACTGTCTCACCATCTCGTCAACTCCTTTATCATTTCATCAACTCTCCCTCCATCCCGTCAGATTTCTCACCATCTCAAATCTCTCTCCATCTCGTCAACTCTCTCACCATCTCATCTACTCCTCCTTCTCGTCAACTCACTCTCCATCTCGTCAGGTCTCTCTCCATCAAGTCTCTCTCCATCTCGTCAGCTTCCTCTTCATCTCCTCAACTCTCTCTCTGTCTCATCAAGCCTTCCTCCGTCTCAGCAAATCTCTCTCCATCTCCTCAACTCTCTCTCACCGTCACATCAACTCTCTCTCCGTTTCGTCTGGTCCCTCTTCGTCTCGTCAGCTCTCTGGCCAACTCGTCAGCTCTCTCTCCATCTCATCAACTACCTCTCCATCTCGTCAAGTCTCTCGCAATCTCATCAACTGTCTCTCCATGTCGTCAGCTATCTCTCCATCTCAACTCCATCTCCATCGCATCAACTCGCTCTCCATTTCGTCAACTCTTTCTCCAGCTTGTCAGCTCCCTCTTTGTCTCAACTCTCAATCTGTCGCATCAACTCTCTCTCCATCTAATCAACTCCCTCTCCATCTCGTCAAGCTCTCTCCCTCCCGTCAGCTTCCCTGCCTTCCTGTCAGCTCCCTATCTATCTCGTCCGATCTCTCTCCATCTCGTCAGTTCCCTCTGCATCTCATCAACTCCCTCTATATCTCATCAACTCTCTCCCTATCTCGTCAACTCTCTCTCAATCTTGTCAGCTCTCTCTCCGTCTCATCAAATCTCTCCCTCTGTCTCATCTGCTCTCTCTCTCCATCTCGCCAATTCCCTCAACATCTCTTCAGCTCTCAGTCGATCACGTCAGCTCCCACTCCATCTCCTGAGTTCCCTCTCCATCTGGACAACTCACTCCCCAACTCGTCAACTCTCTCTGAATCTTGTCAGCTCCCTCCCAATATCGTCAGCTCTCTCGCCATCTCGTCAGCACTGTCTCCATCTCAACTCCCTCTCCATCTCGGCAGATCTCTCTCCATCTCGTCAAATCTCTTTCCATCTCATCAACTCTCTCTCCATCTCGTCAACTCTATCTCCATCTCGTCAACTCTATCTCCATCTCGTCAACTCACTCTCCACCTCATCAGCTCTATCTTCATCTCATCAAGTCTCTCTCCATCTCGTCAACTCTCTCTCCATCCCGTCAACTCTCTCTCCATCTCATCATTTCTCTCTCCATCTGAACCCTCTCTCCATCTCGTCAACTCCCACTTCATCTTGTCAAATGTCCCTCATACTCGTCAGATCTCTCTCCTTCTCATCAGCTCTCTCTCTGTCTCATCAACTCCCTCTCAAGCTCGTCAACTCTCTCTCCATCTCGTCAAATCTATCTCCATCTCGTGAGCTCTCTCCATCTCATCAACTCTCTCTCTGCCTGACCTGCTCTCTCTCCATCTCAACTCCCACTCCATCTCGTCAACTCCCACTTCGTCTCCTCAAGTCTCTCCATCTCATCAACTCTCTCCCCGTCTCGTCAACTCTCTCTCCATCTCGTCAACTCTCTCTCCATCTCATCAGCTCTCACTCTCCATCTCATCAACTCCCTCTTCATCTCGTCAACTCTCAGTCCATTTCGTCAACTCTCTGTCCATCTCGTCAACTCTCTCTACATCTCATCAAATCTCTCTCCATCTGAACTCTCTTTCCCTCTCGTCAACTCCGTCTCCATCTTGTCAATTCCCTCTCCATCTCGTCAACTCTCCCTACAACTCCTCAGATGTCTCTCAATCTCAACATTCTCTACATCTCAACAACTCTCTCACCTTCTCGTCAACTCCCTCTCCATCTCATCAACTCTCCCTCCATCTCGTCAGATTTCTCGGCATCTCAACTCTCTCCCAATCTCGTCAACTCTCTGTACATCTCGTCAACTCTCTCTCCATCTCGTCTACTCCTTCTCCTTCTTCTCAACTCAATCTCCATCTCGTCAGGTCTCTCTCCATCTCCTCAACTCTCTCTCTCTGTCGCATCAAATCCCTCTCCATCTCGTCAGTTTCCTCTCTCTCCGTCTCATCAACTCTTCCCCCGTCTCATCAAATCTCTCTCCATCTCGTCAAATCTCTCTCCGTCACATCAACTCTCTCTCCGTCTCGTCAGGTCCCTCTTCATCTCCTCAGCTCTCTGTCCATCTCGTCAGCTCTCTCACAATCTCGTCAGCTCACTCTCCATCTCGTCAGCTTTCTCTCCATCTCAACTCAGTCTCCATCTCTTCAACTCCCCCTCCATTTCATCAACTCTCTCTCAAGCTCGTCAGCTCCCTCTTCATGTCAACTCTCACCCCATCTCATCAACTCTCTCTCCATCTAATCAACTCTCTCTCCATCTCGTCAAGCTCACTCCCTCTTGTCATCTCCCTCGCTGTCCCGTCAACTGCCTCTCCAGCTCGTCTGATCTCTCTCCATTTCGTCAGCTCCCTCTTCGTCTCAAATCTCACCCCGTCACATCAAATCTCTCTCCATCTAATCAACTCTCTCTCCATCTCGTCAAGATCCCGCCCTCTCATCAGCTCCCTCACCATCCCGACAGCTCCCTCTCCATCTCGTCCAATCTCTCTCCATTTCGCCAGCTCCCTCTGCATCTCATCAACTCTGCCTATAGCTCGTCAACTCTCTCCCTATCTCGTCAACTCTCTCTCGATCTTGTCAGCTCTCTCTCCGTCTCATCAACTCTCTCCATGTGTCTCATCTGCTCTCTCACTCCATCTCGCCAATTCCCTCAACGTCTCATCAGCTTTCTTTTGATCTCGTAAGCTCCCACTCCATCTCGTCAGCTCCCTCTCCATCTCGTCAACTCACTCTCCAACTCGTCAAATCTCTGAATCTCGTCAGCTCTCTCCCAATCTCATCAGCTCTCTCGCCATTTCGTCAGCACTGTCTCCATCTCAACTCCATCTCCATCTCAGCAGCTACCTCTCCATCTCGTCAACTCACTCTCCAACTCTTCAATGCTCTCTGAATCTCGTCAACTCTCTCTCCATCTCGTCAGCTCTCTCTTCATCTCATCAAATCTCTCTCCATCTCATCAACTCTCTCTCTGTCTCATCTGCTCTCTCTCCATCTGGGCAACACTCTCTCCATCATTTCAACTCCCTCAACGTCTCGTCAACTCACTCTCCATCTCGTTAGCTCCTTCTCCATCTCGTCAAATGTCTCTCCATCTCGTCAAATCTCTGGCCATCTTGTCAACTCTTCCTCCATCTCCTCAACTCCCTCTCCATTTTGTCTATTCTCTCTCCATCTCATCAAATGTCCCTCCAACTCATCAGCTCCCTCTCCTTCTCAACAGTTCCTTCTCTGTCTCATCAAATCCCTCTCCATCTCGTCAACTCTCTCTCCATCTCGTCAAATCTCTCTCCATCTTGCCAAATCTGTGGCCATCTCGTCAAATCTTCCTCCATCTCTTCAACTTCCTCTCCATTTCGTCTATTCTCTCTCCATCTCGTCATCTCAGTCTCCATCTTGTCAACTCTCTCCTTCTCGTCAACTTACTTTACATCTCGTCAGCTTTCTATCCATCTCATCATCTCTCTCTCCATCTAAGCTCCCTCTCCATCTCATCAAATTCCTCTCCATCTCGTCAACTCTCTCTCCATCACATCAACTCTCTCTCCATCTCGTCAGGTCCTTCATCTTCTCGTCAGCTCTCTCTCCATCTCATCAGCTCTCTTTCCATCTCATCAACTCCTTCTCCATCTCGTCAACTCTCTCGCAATCTCATCAACTCTCTCTCCATCTCCTCAGCTTTTTCTCCATCTCAACTCGGCCTCCATCTCATCAACTACTTCTCCATTTCGTCAACTCTCTCTCCAGTTCGTCAGCTCCCTCTTCGTCTCAACTCTCACCACGTCTCATCAACTCTCTCTGTTTCTGATCAATTCTCTCTCCATCTGGTCAAGCTCTCTCCCTCTTGTCAGCTGCCTCGCCGTCCCGTCAGTTCCCCCTCCATCTCGTCCGATCTCTCTCGATCTCGTCAGCTCCATCTGCATCTCATCAACAGCCTCTATATCTCGTCAACACTCTCCCTATCTCGTCAACACTCTCTCGACCTTGTCAGCTCTCCCTGCGTCTCATCAACTCCCTCTATATCTCATCAGCACCCTCCGTATCTCGACAACACTCGCTCGATCTTGTCAGCTCTCTCTCCGTCTCATCAACTCACTCCCTCTGTCTCATCTGCTTTCTCACTCCATCTCGCCAATTCCCTCAATGTCTCGTCAGCTCTCTCTCGAACTCATCAGTTCCCTCTCCATCTTGTCAGCCCCCTATCCATCTCGACAGCCCCCTCTCCATCTCGTCACCTCACTCTCCATCTCAACTCCCATTCCATCTCGTCAACTCCCACTTCGTCTCGTCAAGTCTCTCTCAATCTCGTCAACTCTCTCTCCATCTGATCTCTCTCTCCAGCTCGTATTCTCCCGCTCCGTCTCATCAACTCTCTCTCTGTCTCATCTGCACTCTCTCCATCTGGACTACACGCTCCCCATCATTTCAACTCCGTCAACGGCTCGTCAACTCCCTCTTCATCTCGTCAACTCTCACTCAATCTAGTCAACTCACTGTCCATCTCGTTAGCTCCCTCTCCATCTCGACAACTCTCTCTCCATCTCATCAAATCTCTGGCCAGCATGTCAACTCTTCCTCCATCTCGTCAACTCTCTCTCAATCTTGTCAGCTCTCTCTCCATCTCATCAACTCTATCCCTCTGTCTCATCTGCTCTCACACTCCATCTCGCCAATTCCCTCAATGTCTCGTCAGCTCTCTCTCGAACTCGTCAGGTCCCTTTCCATCTCTTCAGCACACTCTCCAAATTGTCAACTCAATCTCAACTCAATCTCCAACTCGACAACACTTCCTGAAACTCGTCAACTATCTCTCCATCTTGTCAACTCTCTCTCCATCTCGTCACCTCTCTCTTCATCTCTTCAAGTCTCTCTCCATCTCGTCAACTCACTCTCTGTCTCGTGAACTCTCTCACCATCTAATGAATTCTCCGTCTCTGTCTCATCGGCTCTCTCTCCATCATGTCAATCTCTCTCCATCACGTCAAATACCTCACTGTCTCGTCAACTCTCACTCCATCTCGTCAGCTCGCTCTCCATTTCGACAGCTGACTCACCATCTCGTCACACCTCTCTCCACCTCGTCAGCTATCCCTCCAACTCGTCAGCTCTTTCTACATCTCGTCAGCACTCTATTCATCTCAACTCCATCTCCTTATCATCAACTCCCTCTGCTACTCATCAACTCTCCCTCCATCTCCTCAGCTCTCGTTCCATCTCGTGACTTCTCTCTCCACCTCATTAACTCTCCCTCCATCTCTTCAACTCTCTCTCGATCTCGTCAACCATCTCACCATCTCGTCAAATCTCTCTCCATCTCTGCAACTCCCTCTTCATCTCATCAACTCTCAGTCAATCTCGTCAACTCTCTCTCCATCTTGTCAACTCTCTCTCCATCTCAACTCCCACTCCATCTTGTCAACTCCCACTTCTTCTCGTCTAGTCTCTCTCCATCTCGTCAATTCTCTCTCCATCTCATCAACTCTCTCTCTGTCTCATTTGCTCACTCTCCATCTGGGCAACACTTGCTCCATTATTTCAACTCCCTCAACGTCTCGTCAACTCACTGTCCATCTCGTTAGCTCCCTCCCCATCTCGTCAACTCTCTCTCCATCTCGTCAAATCTCTGGCCATCTCGTCAACTCTTCCTCCATCTCCTCAACTCTCTCTCGATCTTGTCAGCTCTCTCTCCGTCTCGTCAACTCGCTCCCTCTGTCTCATCTGCTCTCTCACTCCAACTCGCCAATTCCCTCAACGTCTCGTCAGCTCTCTCTCGAACTCGTCATTTCCCTCTCCATCTCGTGAGACCCCTCTCCATCTCATCAACTCACTCTCCAACTCGTCAACAATCTCTGAATCTCGTCAACTATCTCTCCATCTTGTCAACTCTCTCTCCATCTCGTCAGCTCACTCTTCATCTCATCAAGTCTCTCTCCATCTCGTCAACACACTCTCTGTCTCGTCAACTCTCTCTCCATCTCTTCAACTCTCTCTCGATCTCGTCAACCATCTCTCCATCTCGTCAAATCTCTCTCCATCTCGTCAAATCCCTCTTCATCTCGTCAACTCTCAGTCAATCTCGTCAACTCTCTATCCTTCTCGTCAATCCTCTTTCCATCTCAACCCCCACTCCATCTTCTCAACTCCCACTTCGTCTCGTCGAGTGTCTCTCCATCTCATTAACTCTCTCGCCATCTGATGTCTCTCTCCAGCTCGTATTCTCCCTATCCATCTCTTCAACTCTCTCTCTATCTCGTCAACTTTCTCTCCATCTCATCAACACTCTCTCTGTCTCATCAGCTCTCTCTCCATCTGGGCAAAACTCTCTCCATTATTTCAACTCCCTCAACGTCTCGTTAACTCATTGTCCATCTCGTTAGCTCCCACTCTATCTCGTCAACTCTCTCTCCATCTCGTCAAATCTCTGGCCATCTCCTCAACTCTCTCTCGATCTTGTCAGCTCTCTCTCCGTCTCATCAAATCTCTCCCTCTGTCTCATCTGCTCTCTCACTCCATCTCGCCAATTCACTCAACGTTTCATCAGCTCTCTCTCGAACTCGTCAGTTCCCTCTCCATCTCGTCAGCTCCCTCTCCATCTTGACAACTCACTCTCCAACTCGACAACACTCTCTGAATCTTGTCAACTATCTCTCCATCTTGTCAACTCTCTCTCCAACTCGTCAGCTCCCTCTTCATCTCATCAAGTCTCTCTCCATCTCGTCAACTCACTCTCTGTCTCGTCAACTCTCTCACCATCTAATAAATTCTCCGTCTCTGTCTCACCTGCTCTCTCTCCATCACGTCAATCTCTCTCCATCACGTCAAAAACCTCACTGTCTCGTCAACTCTCATTCCATCTCATCAGCTATCTCTCCATCTCGTGAGCTCGCTTTCCATCTCGTCAGCTATCTCACCATCTCATCACACCTCTCTCCATCTCGTCAGCTATCCCTCCAACTCGTCAGCTCTTTCTACATCTCGTCAGCACACTATTCATCTCAACTCACTCTCCATCTCATCAACTCCCTCTGCTACTCATCAACTCTCCCTCCATCTCCTCAGCTCTCATTCCATCTCGTGACTTCTCTCTCCACCTCGTCAACTTTCCCTCCATCTCTTCAACTCTCTCTCGATCTCATCGACCATCTCACCATCTCGTCAAATCTCTCTCCATCTCATCAACTCCCTCTTCATCTCATCAACTCTCAGTCAATCTCGTCAACTCTCTCTCCATCTTGTCAACTCTCTCTCCATCTCAACTCCCACTCTATCTTGTAAACTCCCACTTCTTCTCGTCTAGTCTCTCTCCATCTCGTCAACTCTCCCTCCATCTTGTCAACTCTCTCTCTGTCTCATTTGCTCACTCTCCATCTGGGTAACACTCTCTCCAATATTTCAACTCCCTCAACGTCTCGTCAACTCACTGTCCATCTTGTTAGCTCCCTCTCCATCTCGTCAACTCTCTCTCCATTTCGTCAAATCTCTTGCCATCTCCTCAACTCTTCCTCAATCTCGTCAACTCTCTCTCGATCTTGTCAGATCTCTCTCCGTCTCATCAACTCTCTCCCTCTGTCTCATCTGCTCACTCACTCCATCTCGCCAATTCCCTCAACGTCTCAACAGCTCTCTTTCGAACTCGTCATTTCGCTCTCCATCTTGTGAGACCCCTCTCCATCTCATCAACTCACTCTCCACCTCGTCAACACTCTCTGAATATCATCAACTATCTCTCCATCTCATCAAGTCTCTCTCCATCTCATTAACACACTGTCTCATCAACTCTCACTCCATCTCTTCAACTCTATCTCGATCTCGTCAACCATCTCTCCATCTCGTCAAATCTCTCTCCATCTGGTCAAATCCCTCTTCATCTCGTCAACTCTCAGTCAATCTCATCAACTCTCTCTCCATCTCGTCAACTCTCTCTCCATCTCAACTCCCACTCCATCTTGTCAACTCCCACTTCTTCTCGTCTAGTCTCTCTCCAACCCGTCAACTCTCTCTCCATCTCGTCAACTTTCTCTCCATCTCATCAACTCTCTCTCTGTCTCATTTGCTCACTCTCCATCTGGGCAACACTCTCTCCATTATTTCAACTCCCTCAACGTCTCGTCAACTCACTGTCCATCTCGTTAACTCCCTCTCCATCTTGTCAACTCTCTCTCCATCTCGTCAAATCTCTGGCCATCTCGTCAACTCTTCCTCCATCTCGTCAACTCTCTCTCGATCTTGTCAGCTCTCTCTCCGTCTCGTCAACTCGCTCCCTCTGTCTCATCTGCTCTCTCATTCCATCTCGCCAATTCACTCAACGTTTCGTCAGCTCTCTCTCGAACTCGTCAGTTCCCTTTCCATCTCATCAGCTCCCTCTCCATCTTGACAACTCACTCTCCAACTCGACAACACTCTCTGAATCTCGTCAACTATCTCCCCATCTTGTCAACTCTCTCTCCAACTCTTCAGCTCCCTCTTCATCTCTTCAAGTCTCTCTCCATCTCCTCAACTCACTCTCTGTCTCGTCAACTCTCTCACCATCTAATAAATTCTCCGTCTCTGTCTCATCTGCTCTCTCTCCATCACGTCAATCTCTCTCCATCACGTCAAATACCTAACTGTCTCGTCAACTCTCATTCCATCTCATCAGCTATCTCTCCATCTCGTCAGCTCGCTCTCCATCTCGTCAGCTATCTCACCATCTCGTCACACCTCTCTCCATCTCGTCAGCTATCCCTCCAACTCGTCAGCTCTTTCTACATCTTCTCAGCACTCTATTCATCTCAACTCCCTCTCCGTCTCATCAACTCCCTCTGCTACTCATCAACTCTCCCTCCATCTCCTCAGCTCTCATTCCATCTCGTGACTTCTCTCTCCACCTCATCAACTCTCCCTCCATCTCTTCAACTCTCTCTCGATCTCATCAACCATCTCACCATCTCGTCAAATCTCTCTCCATCTCATCAACTCCCTCTTCATCTCATCAACTCTCAGTCAATCTCGTCAACTCTCTCTCCATCTTGTCAACTCTCTCTCCATCTCAACTCCCACTCTATCTTGTCAACTCCCACTTCTTCTCGTCTAGTCTCTCTCCAACTCGTCAACACTCTCTGAATCTCGTCAACTATCGCTCCATCTCATCAAGTCTCTCTCCATCTCGTCAAAACACTCTCTGTCTCATCAACTCTCACTCCATCTCTTCAACTCTCTCTCGATCTCGTCAACCATCTCTCCATCTCATCAATTCTCTCTCCATCTGGTCAAATCCCTCTTCATCTCGTCAACTCTCAGTCAATCTCATCAACTCTCTCTCCATCTCGTCAACTCTCTCTCCATCTCAACTCCCACTCCATCTTGTCAACTCCTACTTCTTCTCGTCTAGTCTCTCTCCAACTCGTCAACTCTCTCTCCATCTCGTCAACTTTCTCTCCATCTCATCAACTCTCTCTCTGTCTCATTTGCTCACTCTCCATCTGGGCAACACTCTCTCCATTATTTCAACTCCCTCAACGTCTTGTCAACTCACTGTCCATCTCGTTAGCTCCCTCTCCATCTCGTCAACTCTCAATCAATCTCATCAACTCTCTATCCATCTCGTCAACTCTCTTTCCATCTCAACTCCCACTCCATCTTGTCAACTCCCACTTCGTCTCGTCTAGTCTCTCTCCATCTCGTCAATGCTCTCTCCATCTGATGTCTCTCTCCAGCTCGTATTCTCCCTCTCCATCTCGTCAACTCTCTCTCCATCTAGTCAACTTTCTCTCCATCTCATCAACACTCTCTCTGTCTCATCTGCTCTCTCTCCATCTGGGCAATACTCTCTCCATTATTTCAACTCTCTCTCCATCTCGTCAAATCTCTGGCCATCTCGTCAACTCTTCCTCCATCTCGTCAACTCTCTCTCGATCTTGTCAGCGCTCTCTCTGTCTCATCAACTCTCTCCCTCTGTCTCATCTGCTCTCTCACTCCATCTCGCCAATTCCCTCAACGTCTCGTCAGCTCTCTCTCGAACTCGTCAGTTCCCTCTCCATCTTGTCAGCCCCCTCTCCATCTCGACAACTCACTCTCCAACTCGACAACACTCTCTGAATCTAGTCAACTATCTCTCCATCTTGTCAACTCTCTCTCCATCTCGTCAGCTCCCTCTTCATCTCCTCAAATCTCTCTCCATCTCATCAACTCCTTCTGCATCTCATCAACTCTCAGTCAATCTCGTCAACTCACTCTCTGTCTCGACAACTCTTTCTCCATCTAATAAATTCTCCGTCTCTGTCTCATCTGCTCTCTCTCCATCACGTCAATCTCTCTCCATCACGTCAAATACTTCACGGTCTTGTCAACTCTCACTCCATCTCGTCAACCATCTCGCAATCTCGTCAAATCTCTCTCCATCTCGTCAACTCCCTCTTCATCTCGTCAACTCTCACTCAATCTCATCAACTCTCTCTCCATCTCATCAACTCTCTCTCCATCTCAACTCCCACTACATCTCGTCAACTGCCACTTCGTCTCGTCTAATCTCTCTCCATCTCGTCAACTCTCCCTCCATCTCGTCTACTTTCTCTCCATCTCATCAACTCTCTGTCTCATCTGCTCTCTCTCCATCCGGGCAACACTCTATCCATTATATCAACTCCCTCAACTTCCCGTCAACTCACTGTCCATCTCGTTAGCTCCCTCTCCATCTCGTCAACTCTCTGGCCATCTTGTCAACTCGTCGTCCATCTCGTCAACTCTCTCTCGATCTTGTCAGCTCTCTCTCCGTCTCATTAACTCTCTCCCTCTGTCTCATCTGCTCTCTCACTCCATCTCGCCAATTCCCTCAACATCTCGTCAGCTCTCTCTCGATCTCGTCAGTTCCCTCTCCATCTCGTCAGCCCCCTCTCCATCTCGTCAACTCATCTCCAACTCGACAATACTCTCTGAATGTCGTCAACTATCCCTCCATCTCATCAGCTCTCTCTACATCTCGTCAGCTCTCTATTCATCTCAACTCCCTCTCCATCTCATCAACTCCCTCTGCTACTCATCAACTCTCCCTCCATCTCGTCAGCTCTCGTTCCATCTCGTGACTTCTCTCTCCATCTCGTCAACTCTCCCTCCATCTCATCAACTCACACTTCGTCTCGTCAATCTCTCTCAATCTTGTGAACTCTCTCTCCATCTGATCTCTCTCTCCAGCTCGAATTCTCCCATTCCATCTCGTCAATCTCTCTCCAACTCGTCAACTTTCTCTCTGTCTCATCAATTCTCTCTCTGTCTCATCTGCTCTCTCTCCATCTGGGCAACACTCTCTCCATGATTTCAACTCCCTCAACGTCTCGTCAACTCACTCTCCCTCTCGTTAGCTCCCTCTCCATCTCGTCCAATCTCTCTCCATCTTTTCAAATCTCTGACCATCTCGTCAACTCTTCCTCCATCTCGTCAACTCCCTCTCCATTTCTTCTATTCTCTCTCCATCTCGTCAAATGTCCCTCCAACTCGTCAGTTAACTCTCCTTCTCATCAACTCTCTCTCTGTCTCATCAACTCCCTCTCCATCTCGTCAACTCTCTCTCCATCTCGTCAGCTTCCTTTCCATCTCGTCAACTCTTTCTTCATCTCGTTAGCTCCCTCTCCATCTCGTCAAATCTCTCTCCGTCTCGCCAAATCTGTGGCAATCTCGTCAACTCTTCCTCCAACTCTTCAACTTCCTCTCCATTTCGTTGATTCTCTCTCCATCTCGTCAACTCAGTCGCCATCTCATCAACTCCCTCTCCGTCTCGTCAACTTACTTTAAATCGTGTCAGCTCTCCCTCCATCTCGTCATCTCTCTCTCCATCTCGTCAGGTCCTTCTTCTTCTCGTCAGCTCCCTCTCCATTTCATCAAATTCATCTCCATCTCGTCAGTTCTCTCTCCATCACATCAACTCTCTCTCCGTCTCGTCAGGTCCTTCTTCTTCTCATCAGCTCTCTCTCCATCTCGTCAGCTCTCTTTCCATGTCATCAACTCCCTCTCCATCTTGTCAACTCTCTCGCAATCTCGTCAAATCTCTCTCCATATCCTCAGCTTTCTCTCCATCTCAACTCCGTCTCCATCTCATCAACTCCCTCTCCATTTCGTCAACTCTCTCTCCAGCTCGTCAGCTCCCTCTTCGCCTCAACTCTCACCACGTCTCATCAACTCTCTCTCCACCTAATCAACTCTCTCTCCATCTGGTCAAGATCTCTCCCTCTCGTCAGCTGCCTCGCCGTCCCGTCAGTTCCCTCTCCATCTCCTCCGATCTTTCTCGATATCATCAGCTCCCTCTGCGCCTCATCAACTCCCTCTATATCTCATCAACACTCTCCCTATCTCGTCAGCACTTTCTCGATCTTGTCAGCTCTCGCTCCGTCTCATCAAGTCTCTCCCTCTGACTCATCCGCTCTCACACTCCATCTCACCAATTCCCTCAATGTCTCGTCAGCTCTCTCTCGAACTCGTCAGTTCCCTTTCCATCTCGTCAGCCCCCTCTCCATCTTGTCAACTCACTCTCCAACTCGTCAACACTCTCTGAATCTCATCAACTATCTCTCCATCTTGTCACCTCTCTCTAAATCTCATCAGCTCCCTCTTCATCTCATCAAGTCTCTCTCCATCTCGTCAACTCACTCTCTGTCTCGTCAACTCTCTCTCCATCCAATAAATTCTCCGACTCTGTCTCATCTGTTCTCTCTCCATCACGTCAATCTCTCTCCATCATGTCAAATACCTCACTGTCTCGTCAACTCTCACTCCATCTCATTAGCTATCTCTCCATCTCGTCAGCTCTCTCTCCATCTCGTCAGCTTTCTCACCATCTCGTCACACATCTCTCCATCCCGTCAGCTCTCGTTCCATCTCGTGACTTCTCCCTCCATCTCGTCAACTCTCTCTCAATCTCATCAACTCTCTCTCCATCTCAACTCCCAGTCCATCTCGTCAACTCCCACTTCGTCTCGTCTAGTTACTCTACATCTCGTCAACTCTCTCTTTCTCATTTGCTCTCTCTCCATCTGGGCAAAACTCTCTCCATTATTTCAACTCCCTCAACGTCTCCTCAACTCACTGTCCTTCTCGTTAGCTCCCTCTCCATCTCGTCAACTCTCTCTCCATCTTGTCAAATCTCTGGCCATCTCGTCAACTCTTCCTCCATCTCGTCAACTCTCTCTCCATCTTGTCAGCTCTCTCTCTGTCTCATCAACTCTCTCCCTTTATCTCATCTGCTATCTCACTCCATCTCGCCAATTCCCTCAACATCTCATCTGCTCTCTCTCGATCTCGTCAGGTCCCTCTCCATCTCGTCAGCCCCCTCTCCATCTCATCAACTCATCTCCAACTCGACAACACTCTCTGAATCGTGTCAACTATCCCTCCATCTCATCAGCTCTCTCTACATCTCGTCAGCACTCTATTCATCTCAACTCCCTCTCCATCTCATCAACTCCCTCTGCTACTCATCAACTCTCCCTCCATCTCGTCAGCTCTCGTTCCATCTCGTGACTTCTCTCTCCATCTCGTCAAATCTCCCTCCATCTCTTCAACTCTCTCTCGATCTCGTCAACCATCTCTCCATCTCGTCAAATCTCTCTCCATCTCGTCAACTCCCTCTTCATCTCGTCAACTCTCACTCAATCTCATCAATTCTATCTCCTTCTCGTCAACTCTCTCTCCATCTCAACTCCCACTCCATCTCGTCAACTCACACTTCATCTCGTCAAGTCTCTCTCCATCTCATCAACTCTCTCTCCATCTGATCTCTCTCTCTCCAGCTCCTATTCTCCCATTCCATCTCGTCAACTCTCTCTCCAACTCGTCAACTTTCTCTCTGTCTCATCAATTCTCTCTCTCTCTCTCATCAGCTCTCTCTCCATCTGGGCAACACTCTCCCCATGATTTCATCTCCCTCAACATCTCGTCAACTCACTCTCCATCTCGTTAACTCCCTCTCCATCTCGTCCAATCTCTCTCCATCTCCTCAAATCTCTGGCCATCTCGTCAACTCTTCCTCCATCTCATCAACTCCCTCTCCATTTCGTCTATTCTCTCTCCATCTCGTCAAATGTCCCTCCAACTCATCAGTTCACTCTCCTTCTCATCAACTCTCTCTCTGTCTCATCAACTCGCTCTCCATCTCGTCAACTCTCTCTCCATCTCGTCAGCTTCCTTTCCATCTCGTCAACTCTTTCTCCATCTCGTTAGCTCCCTCTCCATCTCGTCAAATCTCTCTCCATCTTGCCAAATCTGTGGCAATCTCGTCAACTCTTCCTCTTCAACTTCCTCTCCATTTCGTCTATTCTCTCTCCATCTCGTCATCTCAGTCTGCATCTCGTCAACTCTCTCTCCATCTCGTTAACTTACTTTACATCTCGTTAGCTCTCTCTCCATCTCGTCATCTCTCTCTCAATCTCAACTCCCTCTCCATATCATCAAATTCTTCTCCATCTCGTCAGCTCTCTCTCCGTCACAACAACACTCTCTCCATCTCGTCAGGTCCTTCTTCTTCTCGTCAGCTCTCTCTCCATCTCGTCAGCTCTCTTTCCATCCCGTCAGCTCTCTTTCCATCTCATCAACTCCCTCAACATCTCATCAACTCTCTCTCAATCTCGTCACCTCTCTCTCCATCTCGTCAGCTCCCTCTTCATCTCAACATGTCTCTCTCCATCTCGTCAACTCACTCTCCATCTAATAAATTCTCTGACTCTGTCTCATCTGTTCTCTCTCCATCACGTCAATCTCTCTCCATCACGTCAAAAACCTCAATGGCTCGTCAGCTCTCTCACCATCTCGTCACACCTCTCTCCATCTCGTCAGCTGTCCCTCCATCTCGTTAGCTCTCTCTACATCTCGTCAGCAATATATTCATCTCAACTCCGTCTCCAGCTCATCAACTCCCTCTGCTACTTATCAACTCTCCCTCCATCTCGTCATCTCTCGTTCCATCTCGTGACTTCTCCCTCAATCTCGTCAATTCTCTCTCCATCTCGTCAACTCTCTCTCCATCTCAACTCCCAGTCTATCTCGTCAACTCCCACTTCGTCTCGTCTAGTTACTCTCCATCTCATCAACTCTCTCTCCATCTCGTCAACTTTATCTCCATCTCTTCAACTCTCTCTCGATCTCGTCAACCATCTCTCCATCTCGTCAAATCTCTCTCCATCTCGTCAACTCCCTCTTCATCTCGTCAACTCTCACTCAGTCTCATCAATTCTATCTCCTTCTCGTCAACTCTCTCTCCATCTCAACTCCCACTCCATCTCGTCAACTCACACTTCATCTCGTCAAGTCTCTCTCCATCTCATCAACTCTCTCTCCATCTGATCTCTCTCTCTCCAGCTCCTATTCTCCCATTCCATCTCGTCAACTCTCTCTCCAACTTGTCAACTTTCTCTCTGTCTCATCAATTCTCTCTCTCTCTCATCAGCTCTCTCTCCATCTGGGCAACACTCTCCCCATGATTTCATCTCCCTCAACATCTCGTCAACTCACTCTCCATCTCGTTAGCTCCCTCTCCATCTCGTCCAATCTCTCTCCATCTCCTCAAATCTCTGGCCATCTCGTCAACTCTTCCTCCATCTCATCAACTCCCTCTCCATTTCGTCTATTCTCTCTCCATCTCGTCAAATGTCCCTCCAACTCATCAGTTCACTCTCCTTCTCATCAACTCTCTCTCTGTCTCATCAACTCGCTCTCCATCTCGTCAACTCTCTCTCCATCTCGTCAGCTTCCTTTCCATCTCGTCAACTCTTTCTCCATCTCGTTAGCTCCCTCTCCATCTCGTCAAATCTCTCTCCATCTTGCCAAATCTGTGGCAATCTCGTCAACTCTTCCTCTTCAACTTCCTCTCCATTTCGTCTATTCTCTCTCCATCTCGTCATCTCAGTCTGCATCTCGTCAACTCTCTCTCCATCTCGTTAACTTACTTTACATCTCGTTAGCTCTCTCTCCATCTCGTCATCTCTCTCTCAATCTCAACTCCCTCTCCATATCATCAAATTCCTCTCCATCTCGTCAGCTCTCTCTCCGTCACATCAACACTCTCTCCATCTCGTCAGGTCCTTCTTCTTCTCGTCAGCTCTCTCTCCATCTCGTCAGCTCTCTTTCCATCCCGTCAGCTCTCTTTCCATCTCATCAACTCCCTCAACATCTCATCAACTCTCTCTCAATCTCGTCACCTCTCTCTCCATCTCGTCAGCTCCCTCTTCATCTCATCAAGTCTCTCTCCATCTCGTCAACTCACTCTCCATCTAATAAATTCTCTGACTCTGTCTCATCTGTTCTCTCTCCATCACGTCAATCTCTCTCCATCACGTCAAAAACCTCAATGGCTCGTCAACTCTCACTCCATCTCGTCAGCTATCTCTCCATCTCGTCAGCTCTCTCTCCATCTCGTCAGCTCTCTCACCATCTCGTCACACCTCTCTCCATCTCGTCAGCTGTCCCTCCATCTCGTTAGCTCTCTCTACATCTCGTCAGCAATATATTCATCTCAACTCCGTCTCCAGCTCATCAACTCCCTCTGCTACTTATCAACTCTCCCTCCATCTCGTCATCTCTCGTTCCATCTCGTGACTTCTCCCTCAATCTCGTCAATTCTCTCTCCATCTCGTCAACTCTCTCTCCATCTCAACTCCCAGTCTATCTCGTCAACTCCCACTTCGTCTCGTCTAGTTACTCTCCATCTCATCAACTCTCTCTCCATCTCGTCAACTTTCTCTCCATCTCATCAACTCTCTCTCTGTCTCATTTGCTCACTCTCCATCTGGGCAACACTCTCTCCATTATTTCAACTCCCTCAACGTCTCGTCAACTCACTGTCCATCTCGTTAGCTCCCTCTCCATCTCGTCAACTCTCTCTCCATCTCGGCAAATCTCTGGCCATCTCGTCAACTCTTCCTCCATCTCGTCAACTCTCTCTCCATCTTGTCATCTCTCTCTCTGTCTCATCAACTCTCTCCCTCGATCTCATCTGCTATCTCACTCCATCTCGCCAATTCCCTCAACATCTCGTCTGCTCTCTCTCGAACTCGTCAGTTCCCTTTCCATCTCGTCAGCCCCCTCTCCATCTCCTCAAATCATCTCCAACTCGACAACACTCTCTGAATCTCGTCAACTATCCCTCCATCTCATCAACTCTCTCTACATCTCATCAGCACTCTATTCATCTCAACTCCCTCTCCATCTCATTAACTCCCTCTGCTACTCATCAACTCTCCCTTCATCTCGTCAGCTCTCGTTCCATCTCGTGACTTCTCTCTCCATCTCATCAAATCTCCCTCCATCTCTTCAACTCTCTCTCGATCTCGTCAACCATCTCTCCATCTCGTCAAATCTCTCTCCATCTTGTCAACACCCTCTTCATCTCGTCAACTCTCACTCAATCTCGTCAATTCTATCTCCTGGTCGTCAACTCTCTCTCCATCTCAACTCGCACTCCATCTCGTCAACTCACACTTCGTCTCGTCAAGTCTCTCTCCATCTCGTCAACTCTCTCTCCATCTGATCTCTCTCTCCAGCTTGTATTCTCCCATTGCAGCTCGTCAACTCTCTCTCCAACTCGTCAACTTTCTCTCTGTCTCATCAACTCTCTCTCTGTCTCATCTGCTCTCTCTCCATCAGGGCAACACTCTCTCCATGATTTCAACTCCCTCAACGTCTCGTCAACTCACTCTCCATCTCGTTAGCTCCCTCTCGATCTCGTCAAATCTCTGGCCATCTCGTCAACTCTCTCTCCATCACATCAACTCTCTCTCGATCTCGTCAGGTCCTTCTTCTTCTCCTCAGCTCTCTCTCCATCTCGTCAGCTCTCTTTCCATCTCATCAACTCCCTCTACATCTCGTCAACTCTCTCTCAATCTCGTCAAATCTCTCTCCATCTCCTCAGCTTTCTCTCCATCTCTACTCCGTCTCCATCTCATCAACTCCCTCTCCATTTCATCAACTCTCTCTCCAGCTCGTCAGCTCCCTCTTCGCCTCACTCTCACCATGTCTCATCAACTATCTCTCCGTCTAATCAACTCTCTCTCCATCTGGTCAAGAACTCTCCCTCTCGTCAGCTGCCTCGCCATCCCGTCAGTTCCCTCTCCATCTCCTCCGATCTTTCTCGATCTCGTCAGCTCCCTCTGCATCTCATCAACTCCCTCTATATCTCGTCAACACTCTCCCTATCTCGTCAGCACACTCTAGATCTTGTCAGCTCTCGCTCCGTCTCATCAACTCTCTCCCTCAGTCTCATCCGCTCTCGCACTCCATCCCACCAATTCCCTCAATGTCTCGTCACCTCTCTCTTGAACTTGTCTGGTCCCTTTCCAGCTCATCAGCCCCCTCTGCATCTCGTCAACTCACTCTGCAACTCGTCAACACTCTCTGTATCTCGTCAACTATCTCTCCATCTTGTCAACTCTCTCTCCATCTCGTCAGCTCCCTCTTCATCTCATCAAGTCTCTCTCCATCTCGTCAACTTACTCTCTGTCTCATCAACTCTCTCTCCATCTAATAAATTCTCCGACTCAGTCTCATCTGTTCTCTCTCCATCACGTCAATCTCTCTCCATCACGTCAAATACCTCACTGTCTCGTCAACTCTCACTCCATCTCATCAGCTATCTCCCCATCTCGTCAGCTCTCTCACCATCTTGTCAGCTCTCTCACCATCTCGTCACACGTCTCTTCATCTCGTCAGCTATCCCTCCATCTCGTCAGCAATATATTCGTCTCAACTCCCTCTCCATCTCATCAACTCCCTCTGCTACTTATCAACGCTCCCTCCATCTCGTCAGCTCTCGTTCCATCTCGTGACTTCTCTCTCCATCTTGTCAACTCTCTCTCCATCTCTTCAACTCTCTCTCGATCTCCTCAATCATCTCTCCATCTCGTCAAATCTCTCTCCATTTCGTTAACTCCCTCTTCATCTCGTCAAATCTCACTCAATCTCGTCAACTCTCTCTCCATGTCATCAACTCTCTCTCCATCTCAACTCCCACTCCATCTCGTCAACTCCCACTTTGTCTCGTCAAGTCTCTCTCCATCGCGTCAACTCTCTCTTCATCTCGTCAACTTTCTCTCTGTCTCAACCACTCTCTCTCTGTCTCATCTGCTTTCTCTCCATCTGTGGCAAGACTCTCTCCATCATTTCAACTCCCTAAACGTTTCGTCAATTCACTGTCCATCTCATTAGCTCCCTCTCCATTTCGTCAACTCTCTCTCCATTTCGTCAGATCTATGGCCAACATGTCAACTTTTCCTCCAGCTCGTCAACTCTCTCTCGATCTTGTCAGCTCTCTCTCAAACTCGTCAGTTCCCTCTCCATCTTGTGAGCCCCCTCTCCAGCTCGACAACACACTCTCCAAATCGACAACAATCTCTCAATCTCGTCAGCTATCTCTCCATCTTGTCAACTCTTTCTCCATCTCGTCAGCTCCCTTTTCATCTCATCAAGTATCTCTCCAACTCGTCAACTCACTCTCTGTCTCGTCAACTCTCTCTCCATCTAATAAATTCTCCGTCTCTGTCTCATCTGCTCTCTCTCTCCATTACGTCAATCTCTGTCCATCACGTCAAATACCTCATTGTCTCGTCAACTCTCACTCCATCTCTTCAGCTATCTCTCCATCTCATCAGCACTCTCTCCATAATGTCAGCTCTCTCACCATCTCGTCACACCACTCTCCAGCTCGTCAGCTATCCCTCCATCTCGTCAGCTCTCTCTTCATCTTGTCAGCACTGTATTCATCTCAACTCCCTCTCCATCTCATCAACTCCCTCTGCTACTCATCAACTCTCCCTCCATCCCGTCAGCTTTCGTTCCATTTCGTGACATCTCTCTCCATCTCGTTACCTCTCCCTCCATCTCTTCAACTCTCTCTCGATCTCGTCAACCATCTGTCCATCTCGTCAAATCTCTCTCCATCTTGTCAACTCCCTCTTCATCTCATCAACTCAATCTCAATCTCGTCAACTCTCCCTCCATCTCAACTCCCACTCCATCTTGTCAACTGCCACTTCGTCTCGTCTAGTCTCTCTCCGTGTCGTCAACTCTCTCTCCATCTGATCTCTCTCTCCAGCTCGTATTCTCCCTCTCCATCTCGTCAACTCTCTCTCCATCTCGTCAGCTTTCTCTCCATCTCATCTACTCTCTCTCTGTCTCATCTGCTCTCTCTCCATCTGGACAACACTCTCCCCATCATTTCAACTCCCTCAACGTCTTGTGAACTCACTCTCCATGTCGTTAGCTCCCTCTCCATCTCGTCAAATCTCTCTCCATCTCGTCAAATCTCTGGCCATCTCATCAACTCTTCCTCCATCTCGTCAACTCCCTCTCCATTTTGTCTATTCTCTCTCCATCTCATCAATTGTCCCTCCAACGCGTCAGCTCTCTCTCCTTCTCATCAGTTCTCTCTCTGTCTCATCAACTCCCTCTCCATCTCGTCAACTCTCTATCCATCTCGTCAGCTCTCACTCTACATCTACTCAAATCCCTCTTCATCTCGTCAACCCTCTCTCCATCTCAACTCCCAATCCATTTCGTCAACTCCCTCTTTGTCTCGTCGGCTATCTCTGCATCTCATCAGCTCTCTCTCCATCTCGTCAGCTCTCTCACCATCTCGTCACACCTGTCTCCATCTCATCAGCTATCCCTCCAACTCGTCAGCTCTTTCTACATCTCGTCAGCACTCAATTCATCTCAACTCCCTCCCCATCTCACCAACTCCCTCTGCTACTCATCAACTCTCCCTCCATCTCGTCAGCTCTCGTTCCATCACGTGACTTCTCTCTCCATCTCGTCAACTCTCCCTCCATCTCTTCAACTCTCTCTCGATCTCGTCAACCATCTCTCCATAAGGTCAAATCTCTCTCCATCTCATCAACTCCCTCTAAATCTCGTCAACTCTCAGTCAATCTCGTCAACTCTCTCTCCATCTCTTCAACTCTCTCTCCATCTCAACTCCCACTCCATGTCGTCAACTCCCATTTCGTCTCGTCTAGTCTCTCTCCATCTCGTCAACTCTCTCTCCATCTTGTCAACTTTCTCTCTATCCCATCAACTCTCTCTCTGTCTCATCTGCTCTCTCTCCTTCTGGGCAACACTCCCTCCATTATTTCAATTCCCTCACCGTCTCGTCAACTCACTGTCCATCTCATTAGCTCCCTCTCCATCTCATCAACTCTCTCGCTCTGTCTCATCTGCTCTCTCACTCCATCTCGCCAATTCCCTCAATGTCTCGTCAGCTCTCTCTCGAACTCGTCAGTTCCCTCTCCATCTCGTCAACTCCCACTTCATCTCATCTAGTCTCTCTCCATCTCATCTACTCTTTCTCCATCTGATCTCTCTCTCCAGCTCGTATTCTCCCTCTCCATCTCATCAACTCTCTCTCCATCTTGTCAACTTTTTCTCCGTCTCATCAACTCTCTCTCTGTCTCACCTGCTCTCTCTCCATGTGGGCAACACTCTCTCCATCATTTCAACTCACTCAACGTCTCGTCAACTCATTCTCCATCTCGTTAGCTCCATCTCCATCTCGTCCAATGTCTCTTCATCTCATCAAATCTCTGGCCATCTCATCAAATCTTCCTCCATCTCATCAACTCCCTCTCCATTTCGTGTATTCTCTCTCCCACTCGTCAACTGTCCCTCCAACTCGACAGCTCACTCTCCTTCTCATCAGTTCTCTCTCTCTGTCTCATCAACTCCCTCCCCATCTCGTCAACTCTCTCTCCATCTGATCAGCTTCCTTTCCATCTCGTCAACTCTATCTCCATCTCGTTAGCTCCCTCTCCATCTCGGCAAATTTTTCTCCATCTCGCCAAATCTGTGGCCATCTCGTCAAGTCTTCCTCCATCTCTTCAACTTCCTCTCCATTTCGTCTATTGTCTCTCCATCTCATCAACTCATTCGCAATCTCGTCAACTCTCTCTCCGTTTCGTCAACTTACTTTACAACTCGTCAGCTCTCTCTCCATCTCATCATCTGTCTCTCCATCTCAACTCCCTCTCCATATCATCAAATTCCTCTCCATCTCGTCAACTCTCTCTCCATCACATCAACTCTCTCTCCGTCTCGTCAGGTCCTTCTTCTTCTCATCAGCTCTCTCTCCATCTCGTCAGATCTCTTTCCATCTCATCAAATCACTCTCCATCTCGTCATCTCTCTCGCAATCTCGTCAACTCTCTCTCCATCTCCTCAGCTTTCTCTCCATCTCAACTCCGTCTCCATCTCATCAACTCCCTCTCCATTTCATCAACTCTCTCTCCAGCTCGTCAGCACCCTCTTCGCCTCAACTCTCACCACGTCTCATCAACTCTCTCTCCGTCTAATCAACTCTCTCTCCATCTGGTCAAGCTCTCCCCCTCTCGTCAGCTGCCACACCGTCTCCTCCGATCTCTCTCGATCTCGTCAGCTCCGTCTGCATCTCATCAACTCCCTCTATATCTCGTCAAGACTCTCCCTATCTCGTCAACAATCTCTCGATCTTGTCAGCTCTCTCTCAGTCTCATCAACTCTCTCGTTCTGTCTCATCTGCTCTCTCACTCCATCTCGCCAATTCCCTCAACGTTAGTCAGCTCTCTCTCGAACTCGTCATTTCCCTCTCCATCTCGTGAGGCCCCTCTCCATCTCGTCAACTCACTCTCCAACTCGTCAACACTCTCTGAATCTCGTCAGTTATCTCTCCTTCTTGTCAACTCTCTCTCCATCTCATCAGCTCACTCTTCATCTCATCAAGTCTCTCTCCATCTCGTCAACACACTCTATGTCTCGTCAACTCTCACTCCATCTCTTCAGCTATCTCTCCATCTCATCAGCACTCTCTCCATAATGTCAGCTCTCTCACCATCTCGTCACACCACTCTCCAGCTCGTCAGCTATCCCTCCATCTCGTCAGCTCTCTCTTCATCTTGTCAGCACTGTATTCATCTCAACTCCCTCTCCATCTCATCAACTCCCTCTGCTACTCATCAACTCTCCCTCCATCCCGTCAGCTTTCGTTCCATTTCGTGACTTCTCTCTCCATCTCGTTACCTCTCCCTCCATCTCTTCAACTCTCTCTCGATCTCGTCAACCATCTGTCCATCTCGTCAAATCTCTCTCCATCTTGTCAACTCCCTCTTCATCTCATCAACTCAATCTCAATCTCGTCAACTCTCCCTCCATCTCAACTCCCACTCCATCTTGTCAACTGCCACTTCGTCTCGTCTAGGCTCTCTCCGTGTCGTCAACTCTCTCTCCATCTGATCTCTCTCTCCAGCTCGTATTCTCCCTCTCCATCTCGTCAACTCTCTCTCCATCTCGTCAGCTTTCTCTCCATCTCATCTACTCTCTCTCTGTCTCATCTGCTCTCTCTCCATCTGGACAACACTCTCCCCATCATTTCAACTCCCTCAACGTCTTGTGAACTCACTCTCCATGTCGTTAGCTCCCTCTCCATCTCGTCAAATCTCTCTCCATCTCGTCAAATCTCTGGCCATCTCATCAACTCTTCCTCCATCTCGTCAACTCCCTCTCCATTTTGTCTATTCTCTCTCCATCTCATCAATTGTCCCTCCAACGCGTCAGCTCTCTCTCCTTCTCATCAGTTCTCTCTCTGTCTCATCAACTCCCTCTCCATCTCGTCAACTCTCTATCCATCTCGTCAGCTCTCACTCTACATCTACTCAAATCCCTCTTCATCTCGTCAACCCTCTCTCCATCTCAACTCCCAATCCATTTCGTCAACTCCCTCTTTGTCTCGTCGGCTATCTCTGCATCTCATCAGCTCTCTCTCCATCTCGTCAGCTCTCTCACCATCTCGTCACACCTGTCTCCATCTCATCAGCTATCCCTCCAACTCGTCAGCTCTTTCTACATCTCGTCAGCACTCAATTCATCTCAACTCCCTCCCCATCTCACCAACTCCCTCTGCTACTCATCAACTCTCCCTCCATCTCGTCAGCTCTCGTTCCATCACGTGACTTCTCTCTCCATCTCGTCAACTCTCCCTCCATCTCTTCAACTCTCTCTCGATCTCGTCAACCATCTCTCCATAAGGTCAAATCTCTCTCCATCTCATCAACTCCCTCTAAATCTCGTCAACTCTCAGTCAATCTCGTCAACTCTCTCTCCATCTCTTCAACTCTCTCTCCATCTCAACTCCCACTCCATGTCGTCAACTCCCATTTCGTCTCGTCTAGTCTCTCTCCATCTCGTCAACTCTCTCTCCATCTTGTCAACTTTCTCTCTATCCCATCAACTCTCTCTCTGTCTCATCTGCTCTCTCTCCTTCTGGGCAACACTCCCTCCATTATTTCAATTCCCTCACCGTCTCGTCAACTCACTGTCCATCTCATTAGCTCCCTCTCCATCTCATCAACTCTCTCGCTCTGTCTCATCTGCTCTCTCACTCCATCTCGCCAATTCCCTCAATGTCTCGTCAGCTCTCTCTCGAACTCGTCAGTTCCCTCTCCATCTCGTCAACTCCCACTTCATCTCATCTAGTCTCTCTCCATCTCATCTACTCTTTCTCCATCTGATCTCTCTCTCCAGCTCGTATTCTCCCTCTCCATCTCATCAACTCTCTCTCCATCTTGTCAACTTTCACTCCGTCTCATCAACTCTCTCTCTGTCTCACCTGCTCTCTCTCCATGTGGGCAACACTCTCTCCATCATTTCAACTCACTCAACGTCTCGTCAACTCATTCTCCATCTCGTTAGCTCCATCTCCATCTCGTCCAATGTCTCTTCATCTCATCAAATCTCTGGCCATCTCGTCAAATCTTCCTCCATCTCATCAACTCCCTCTCCATTTCGTGTATTCTCTCTCCCACTCGTCAACTGTCCCTCCAACTCGACAGCTCACTCTCCTTCTCATCAGTTCTCTCTCTCTGTCTCATCAACTCCCTCCCCATCTCGTCAACTCTCTCTCCATCTCATCAGCTTCCTTTCCATCTCGTCAACTCTATCTCCATCTCGATAGCTCCCTCTCCATCTCGGCAAATTTTTCTCCATCTCGCCAAATCTGTGGCCATCTCGTCAAGTCTTCCTCCATCTCTTCAACTTCCTCTCCATTTCGTCTATTGTCTCTCCATCTCATCAACTCATTCGCAATCTCGTCAACTCTCTCTCCGTTTCGTCAACTTACTTTACAACTCGTCAGCTCTCTCTCCATCTCATCATCTGTCTCTCCATCTCAACTCCCTCTCCATATCATCAAATTCCTCTCCATCTCGTCAACTCTCTCTCCATCACATCAACTCTCTCTCCGTCTCGTCAGGTCCTTCTTCTTCTCATCAGCTCTCTCTCCATCTCGTCAGATCTCTTTCCATCTCATCAAATTCCTCTCCATCTTGTCAACTCTCTCTCCATCACATCAACTCTCTCTCCGTCTCGTCAGGTCCTTCTTCTTCTCATCAGCTCTCTCTCCATCTCGTCAGATCTCTTTCCATCTCATCAAATCACTCTCCATCTCGTCATCTCTCTCGCAATCTCGTCAACTCTCTCTCCATCTCCTCAGCTTTCTCTCCATCTCAACTCCGTCTCCATCTCATCAACTCCCTCTCCATTTCATCAACTCTCTCTCCAGCTCGTCAGCACCCTGTTCGCCTGAACTCTCACCACGTCTCATCAACTCTCTCTCCGTCTAATCAACTCTCTCTCCATCTGGTCAAGCTCTCCCCATCTCGTCAGCTGCCACACCGTCTCCTCCGATCTCTCTCGATCTCGTCAGCTCCGTCTGCATCTCATCAACTCCCTCTATATCTCGTCAAGACTCTCCCTATCTCGTCAACAATCTCTCGATCTTGTCAGCTCTCTCTCAGTCTCATCAACTCTCTCGTTCTGTCTCATCTGCTCTCTCACTCCATCTCGCCAATTCCCTCAACGTTAGTCAGCTCTCTCTCGAACTCGTCATTTCCCTCTCCATCTCGTGAGGCCCCTCTCCATCTCGTCAACTCACTCTCCAACTCGTCAACACTCTCTGAATCTCGTCAGTTATCTCTCCTTCTTGTCAACTCTCTCTCCATCTCGTCAGCTCACTCTTCATCTCATCAAGTCTCTCTCCATCTCGTCAACACACTTTATGTCTCGTCAACTCTCACTCCATCTCTTCAACTCTCTCTCGATCTCGTCAACCATCTCTCCATCTCCTCAAATCTCTCTCCATCTCGTCAAATCCCTCTTCATCTCGTCAACTCTCAGTCAATTTCGTCAACTCTCTATCCATCTCATCAACTCTCTTTCCACCTCAAAACCCACTCCATCTTGTCAATTCCCATTTCGTCTCGACTAGTCTCTCTCCATCTCGTCAACTCTCTCTCCATCTCTTCAATTCTCTCTCGCTATCCTCAATCATCTCTCCATCTCGTCAAATCTCTCTCCATTTCGTTAACTCCCTCTTCATCTCGTCAAATCTCACTCAATCTCGTCAACTCTCTCTCCATGTCATCAACTCTCTCTCCATCTCAACTCCCACTCCATCTCGTCAACTCCCACTTTGTCTCGTCAAGTCTCTCTCCATCGCGTCAACTCTCTCTTCATCTCGTCAACTTTCTCTCCGTCTCAACCACTCTCTCTCTGTCTCATCTGCTTTCTCTCCATCTGTGGCAAGACTCTCTCCATCATTTCAACTCCCTAAACATCTCGTCAACTCACTCTCCATCTCATTAGCTCCCTCTCCATTTCGTCAACTCTCTCTCCATTTCGTCAGATCTCTGGCCATCATGTCAACTTTTCCTCCAGCTCGTCAACTCTCTCTCGATCTTGTCAGTTCTCTCTCAAACTCGTCAGTTCCCTCTCCATCTTGTCAGCCCCCTCTCCATCTCGACAACACACTCTCCAACTCGACAACAATCTCTCAATCTCGTCAGCTATCTCTCCATCTTGTCAACTCTTTCTCCATCTCGTCAGCTCGCTTTTCATCTCATCAAGTCTCTCTCCAACTCGTCAACTCACTCTCTGTCTCGTCAACTCTCTCTCCATCTAATAAATTCTCCGTCTCTGTCTCATCTGCTCTCTCTCCATTACGTCAATCTCTGTCCATCACGTCAAATACCTCATTGTCTCGTCAACTCTCACTCCAACTCTTCAGCTATCTCTCCATCTCATCAGCACTCTCTCCATAATGTCAGCTCTCTCACCATCTCGTCACACCACTCTCCAGATCGTCAGCTATCCCTCCATCTCGTCAGCTCTCTCTTCATCTTGTCAGCACTGTATTCATCTCAACTCCCTCTCCATCTCATCAACTCCCTCTGCTACTCATCAACTCTCCCTCCATCCCGTCAGCTCTCGTTCCATCTCGTGACTTCTCTCTCCATCTTGTTAACTCTCCCTCCATCTCTTCAACTCTCTCTCGATCTCGTCAACCATCTGTCCATCTCGTCAAATCTCTCTCCATCTTGTCAAATCCCTCTTCATCTCATCAACTCAATCTCAATCTCGTCAACTCTCCCTCCATCTCAACTCCCACTCCATCTTGTCAACTGCCACTTCGTCTCGTCTAGTCTCTCTCCGTGTCGTCAACTCTCTCTCCATCTGATCTCTCTCTCCAGCTCGTATTCTCCCTCTCCATCTCGTCAACTCTCTCTCCATCTCGTCAGCTTTCTCTCCATCTCATCTACTCTCTCTCTGTCTCATCTGCTCTCTCTCCATCTGGACAACACTCTCCCCATCATTTCAACTCCCTCAACGTCTTGTGAACTCACTCTCCATGTCGTTAGCTCCCTCTACATCTCGTCAAATCTCTCTCCATCTCGTCAAATCTCTGGCCATCTCATCAACTCTTTCTCCATCTCGTCAACTCCCTCTCCATGTTGTCTATTCTCTCTCCATCTCATCAATTGTCCCTCCAACGCGTCAGCTCTCTCTCCTTCTCATCAGTTCTCTCTCTGTCTCATCAACTCCCTCTCCATCTCGTCAACTCTCTATCCATCTCGTCAGCTCTCACTCTACATCTACTCAAATCCCTCTTCATCTCGTCAACCCTCTCTCCAACTCAACTCTCAATCCATTTCATCAACTCCCTCTTTGTCTCGTCGGCTATCTCGGCATCTCATCAGCTCTCTCTCCATCTCGTCAGCTCTCTCACCATCTCGTCACACCTGTCTCCATCTCATCAGCTATCCCTCCAACTCGTCAGCTCTTTCTACCTCTCGTCAGCACTCAATTCATCTCAACTCCCTCCCCATCTCATCAACTCCCTCTGCTACTCATCAACTCTCCCTCCATCTCGTCAGCTCTCGTTCCATCTCGTGACTTCTCTCTCCATCTCGTCAACTCTGCCTCCATCTCTTCAACTCTCTCTCGATCTCGTCAACCATCTCTCCATAAGGTCAAATCTCTCTCCATCTCATCAACTCCCTCTAAATCTCGTCAACTCTCAGTCAATCTCGTCAACTCTCTCTCCATCTCTTCAACTCTCTCTCCATCTCAACTCCCACACCATGTCGTCAACTCCCATTTCGTCTCGTCTAGTCTCTCTCCATCTCGTCAACTCTCTCTCCATCTCGTCAACTTTCTCTCTATCCCATCAACTCTCTCTCTGTCTCATCTGCTCTCTCTCCTTCTGGGCAACACTCCCTCCATTATTTCAATTCCCTCATCGTCTCGTCAACTCACTGTCCATCTCATTAGCTCCATCTCCATCTCGTCCAATCTCTCTTCATCTCGTCAAATCTCTGGCCATCTCATCAAATCTTCCTCCATCTCATCAACTCCCTCTCAATTTCGTGTATTCTCTCTCCCTCTCGTCAACTGTCCCTCCAACTCGACAGCTCACTCTCCTTCTCATCAGTTCTCTCTCTCTGTCTCATCAACTCCCTCCCCATCTCGTCAACTCTCTCTCCATCTCATCAGCTTCCTTTCCATCTCGTCAACTCTATCTCCATCTCGTTAGCTCCCTCTCCATCTCGGCAAATTTCTCTCCATCTCGCCAAATCTGTGGCCATCACGTCAAGTCTTCCTCCATCTCTTCAACTTCCTCTCCATTTCGTCTATTGTCTCTCCATCTCATCAACTCATTCGCCATCTCGTCAACTCTCTCTCCGTTTCGTCAACTTACTTTACAACTCGTCAGCTCTCTCTCCATCACATCAACTCTCTCTCCGTCTCGTCAGGTCCTTCTTCTTCTCATCAGCTCTCTCTCCATCTCGTCAGATCTCTTTCCATCTCATCAAATCACTCTCCATCTCGTCATCTCTCTCGCAATCTCGTCAACTCTCTCTCCATCTCCTCAGCTTTCTCTCCATCTCAACTCCGTCTCCATCTCATCAACTCCCTCTCCATTTCATCAACTCTCTCTCCAGCTCGTCAGCTCCCTCTTCGCCTCAACTCTCACCACGTCTCATCAACTCTCTCTCCGTCTAATCAACTCTCTCTCCATCTGGTCAAGCTCTCTCCCTCTCGTCAGCTGCCACACCGTCTCCTCCGATCTCTCTCGATCTCGTCAGCTCCGTCTGCATCTCATCAACTCCCTCTATATCTCGTCAAGACTCTCCCTATCTCGTCAACAATCTCTCGATCTTGTCAGCTCTCTCTCAGTCTCATCAACTCTCTCATTCTGTCTCATCTGCTCTCTCACTCCATCTCGCCAATTCCCTCAACGTCTCGTCAGCTCTCTCTCGAACTCGTCATTTCCCTCTCCATCTCGTGAGGCCCCTCTCCATCTCGTCAACTCACTCTCCAACTCGTCAACACTCTCTGAATCTCGTCAGTTATCTCTCCTTCTTGTCAACTCTCTCTCCATCTCGTCAGCTCACTCTTCATCTCATCAAGTCTCTCTCCATCTCGTCAACACACTCTATGTCTCGTCAACTCTCACTCCATCTCTTCAACTCTCTCTCGATCTCGTCAACCATCTCTCCATCTCGTCAAATCTCTCTCCATCTCGTCAAATCCCTCTTCATCTCGTCAACTCTCAGTCAATTTCGTCAACTCTCTATCCATCTCATCAACTCTCTTTCCACCTCAAAACCCACTCCATCTTGTCAATTCCCATTTCGTCTCGACTAGTCTCTCTCCATCTCATCAACTCCCTCTAAATCTCGTCAACTCTCAGTCAATCTCGTCAACTCTCTCTCCATCTCTTCAACTCTCTCTCCATCTCAACTCCCACACCATGTCGTCAACTCCCATTTCGTCTCGTCTAGTCTCTCTCCATCTCGTCAACTCTCTCTCCATCTCGTCAACTTTCTCTCTATCCCATCAACTCTCTCTCTGTCTCATCTGCTCTCTCTCCTTCTGGGCAACACTCCCTCCATTATTTCAATTCCCTCATCGTCTCGTCAACTCACTGTCCATCTCATTAGCTCCATCTCCATCTCGTCCAATCTCTCTTCATCTCGTCAAATCTCTGGCCATCTCATCAAATCTTCCTCCATCTCATCAACTCCCTCTCAATTTCGTGTATTCTCTCTCCCTCTCGTCAACTGTCCCTCCAACTCGACAGCTCACTCTCCTTCTCATCAGTTCTCTCTCTCTGTCTCATCAACTCCCTCCCCATCTCGTCAACTCTCTCTCCATCTCATCAGCTTCCTTTCCATCTCGTCAACTCTATCTCCATCTCGTTAGCTCCCTCTCCATCTCGGCAAATTTCTCTCCATCTCGCCAAATCTGTGGCCATCACGTCAAGTCTTCCTCCATCTCTTCAACTTCCTCTCCATTTCGTCTATGGTCTCTCCATCTCATCAACTCATTCGCCATCTCGTCAACTCTCTCTCCGTTTCGTCAACTTACTTTACAACTCGTCAGCTCTCTCTCCATCACATCAACTCTCTCTCCGTCTCGTCAGGTCCTTCTTCTTCTCATCAGCTCTCTCTCCATCTCGTCAGATCTCTTTCCATCTCATCAAATCACTCTCCATCTCGTCATCTCTCTCGCAATCTCGTCAACTCTCTCTCCATCTCCTCAGCTTTCTCTCCATCTCAACTCCGTCTCCATCTCATCAACTCCCTCTCCATTTCATCAACTCTCTCTCCAGCTCGTCAGCTCCCTCTTCGCCTCAACTCTCACCACGTCTCATCAACTCTCTCTCCGTCTAATCAACTCTCTCTCCATCTGGTCAAGCTCTCTCCCTCTCGTCAGCTGCCACACCGTCTCCTCCGATCTCTCTCGATCTCGTCAGCTCCGTCTGCATCTCATCAACTCCCTCTATATCTCGTCAAGACTCTCCCTATCTCATCAACAATCTCTCGATCTTGTCAGCTCTCTCTCAGTCTCATCAACTCTCTCATTCTGTCTCATCTGCTCTCTCACTCCATCTCGCCAATTCCCTCAACGTCTCGTCAGCTCTCTCTCGAACTCGTCATTTCCCTCTCCATCTCGTGAGGCCCCTCTCCATCTCGTCAACTCACTCTCCAACTCGTCAACACTCTCTGAATCTCGTCAGTTATCTCTCCTTCTTGTCAACTCTCTCTCCATCTCGTCAGCTCACTCTTCATCTCATCAAGTCTCTCTCCATCTCGGCAACACACTCTATGTCTCGTCAACTATCACTCCATCTCTTCAACTCTCACTCGATCTCGTCAACCATCTCTCCATCTCGTCAAATCTCTCTCCATCTCGTCAAATCCCTCTTCATCTCGTCAACTCTCAGTCAATTTCGTCAACTCTCTATCCATCTCATCAACTCTCTTTCCACCTCAAATCCCACTCCATCTTGTCAATTCCCATTTCGTCTCGACTAGTCTCTCTCCATCTCGTCAACTCTCTCTCAATCTCAACTCCCTCTCCATATCATCAAATTCCTCTCCATCTCGTCAGCTCTCTCTCTGTCACATCAATACTCTCTCCATCTCGTCAGGTCTTTCTTCTTCTCGTCAGCTCTCTCTCCATCTCGTCAGCTCTCTTTCCATCCCGTCAGCTCTCGTTCCATCTCATCAACTCCCTCTCCATCTCATCAACTCTCTCTCAATCTCGTCACCTCTCTCTCCATCTCGTCAGCTCCCTCTTCATCTCATCAAGTCTCTCTCCAGCTCGTCAACTCACTCTCCATCTAATAAATTCTCTGACTCTGTCTCATCTGTTCTCTCTCCATCACGTCAATCTCTCTCCATCACGTCAAAAACCTCAATGGCTCGTCAACTCTCACTCCATCTCGTCAGCTATCTCTCCATCTCGTCAGCTCTCTCTCCATCTCGTCAGCTCTCTCACCATCTCGTCACACCTCTCTCCATCTCGTCAGCTGTCCCTACATCTCGTTAGCTCTCTCTACATCTCGTCAGCAATATATTCATCTCAACTCCGTCTCCAGCTCATCAACTCCCTCTGCTACTTATCAACTCTCCCTCCATCTCGTCATCTCTCGTTCCATCTCGTGACTTCTCCCTCAATCTCGTCAATTCTCTCTCCATCTCGTCAACTCTCTCTCCATCTCAACTCCCAGTCTATCTCGTCAACTCCCACTTCGTCTCGTCTAGTTACTCTCCATCTCATCAACTCTCTCTCCATCTCGTCAACTTTCTCACCATCTCATCAACTGTCTCTCTGTCTCATTTGCTCACTCTCCATCTGGGCAACACTCTCTCCATTATTTCAACTCCCTCAACGTCTCGTCAACTCACTGTCCATCTCGTTAGCTCCCTCTCCATCTCGTCAACTCTCTCTCCATCTCGGCAAATCTCTGGCCATCTCATCAACTCTTCCTCCATCTCGTCAACTCTCTCTCCATCTTGTCATCTCTCTCTCTGTCTCATCAACTCTCTCCCTCGATCTCATCTGCTATCTCACTCCATCTCGCCAATTCCCTCAACATCTCGTCTGCTCTCTCTCGAACTCGTCAGTTCCCTTTCCATCTCGTCAGCCCCCTCTCCATCTCGTCAACTCACTCTCCAACTCGTCAACACTCTCTGAATCTCATCAACTATCTCTCCATCTTGTCACCTCTCTCTAAATCTCATCAGCTCCCTCTTCATCTCATCAAGTCTCTCTCCATCTCGTCAACTCACTCTCTGTCTCGTCAACTCTCTCTCCATCCAATAAATTCTCCGACTCTGTCTCATCTGTTCTCTCTCCATCACGTCAATCTCTCTCCATCATGTCAGCCCCCTCTCCAGCTCGACAACACACTCTCCAAATCGACAACAATCTCTCAATCTCGTCAGCTATCTCTCCATCTTGTCAACTCTTTCTCCATCTCGTCAGCTCCCTTTTCATCTCATCAAGTCTCTCTCCAACTCGTCAACTCACTCTCTGTCTCGTCAACTCTCTCTCCATCTAATAAATTCTCCGTCTCTGTCTCATCTGCTCTCTCTCCATTACGTCAATCTCTGTCCATCACGTCAAATACCTCATTGTCTCATCAACTCTCACTCCATCTCTTCAGCTATCTCTCCATCTCATCAGCACTCTCTCCATAATGTCAGCTCTCTCACCATCTCGTCACACCACTCTCCAGATCGTCAGCTATCCCTCCATCTCGTCAGCTCTCTCTTCATCTTGTCAGCACTGTATTCATCTCAACTCCCTCTCCATCTCATCAACTCCCTCTGCTACTCATCAACTCTCCCTCCATCCCGTCAGCTCTCGTTCCATCTCGTGACTTCTCTCTCCATCATGTTAACTCTCCCTCCATCTCTTCAACTCTCTCTCGATCTCGTCAACCATCTGTCCATCTCGTCAAATCTCTCTCCATCTTGTCAACTCCCTCTTCATCTCATCAACTCAATCTCAATCTCGTCAACTCTCCCTCCATCTCAACTCCCACTCCATCTTGTCAACTGCCACTTCGTCTCGTCTAGTCTCTCTCCGTGTCGTCAACTCTCTCTCCATCTGATCTCTCTCTCCAGCTCGTATTCTCCCTCTCCATCTCGTCAACTCTCTCTCCATCTCGTCAGCTTTCTCTCCATCTCATCTACTCTCTCTCTGTCTCATCTGCTCTCTCTCCATCTGGACAACACTCTCCCCATCATTTCAACTCCCTCAACGTCTTGTGAACTCACTCTCCATGTCGTTAGCTCCCTCTACATCTCGTCAAATCTCTCTCCATCTCGTCAAATCTCTGGCCATCTCATCAACTCTTTCTCCATCTCGTCAACTCCCTCTCCATTTTGTCTATTCTCTCTCCATCTCATCAATTGTCCCTCCAACGCGTCAGCTCTCTCTCCTTCTCATCAGTTCTCTCTCTGTCTCATCAACTCCCTCTCCATCTCGTCAACTCTCTATCCATCTCGTCAGCTCTCACTCTACATCTACTCAAATCCCTCTTCATCTCGTCAACCCTCTCTCCAACTCAACTCTCAATCCATTTCATCAACTCCCTCTTTGTCTCGTCGGCTATCTCGGCATCTCATCAGCTCTCTCTCCATTTCGTCAGCTCTCTCACCATCTCGTCACACCTGTCTCCATCTCATCAGCTATCCCTCCAACTCGTCAGCTCTTTTTACCTCTCGTCAGCACTCAATTCATCTCAACTCCCTCCCCATCTCATCAACTCCCTCTGCTACTCATCAACTCTCCCTCCATCTCGTCAGCTCTCGTTCCATCTCGTGACTTCTCTCTCCATCTCGTCAACTCTGCCTCCATCTCTTCAACTCTCTCTCGATCTCGTCAACCATCTCTCCATAAGGTCAAATCTCTCTCCATCTCATCAACTCCCTCTAAATCTCGTCAACTCTCAGTCAATCTCGTCAACTCTCTCTCCATCTCTTCAACTCTCTCTCCATCTCAACTCCCACACCATGTCGTCAACTCCCATTTCGTCTCGTCTAGTCTCTCTCCATCTCGTCAACTCTCTCTCCATCTCGTCAACTTTCTCTCTATCCCATCAACTCTCTCTCTGTCTCATCTGCTCTCTCTCCTTCTGGGCAACACTCCCTCCATTATTTCAATTCCCTCACCGTCTCGTCAACTCACTGTCCATCTCATTAGCTCCCTCTCCATCTCATCAACTCTCTCGCTCTGTCTCATCTGCTCTCTCACTCCATCTCGCCAATTCCCTCAATGTCTCGTCAGCTCTCTCTCGAACTCGTCAGTTCCCTCTCCATCTCGTCAACTCCCACTTCATCTCATCTAGTCTCTCTCCATCTCATCTACTCTTTCTCCATCTGATCTCTCTCTCCAGCTCGTATTCTCCCTCTCCATCTCATCAACTCTCTCTCCATCTTGTCAACTTTTTCTCCGTCTCATCAACTCTCTCTCTGTCTCACCTGCTCTCTCTCCATGTGGGCAACACTCTCTCCATCATTTCAACTCACTCAACGTCTCGTCAACTCATTCTCCATCTCGTTAGCTCCATCTCCATCTCGTCCAATGTCTCTTCATCTCATCAAATCTCTGGCCATCTCATCAAATCTTCCTCCATCTCATCAACTCCCTCTCCATTTTGTGTATTCTCTCTCCCACTCGTCAACTGTCCCTCCAACTCGACAGCTCACTCTCCTTCTCATCAGTTCTCTCTCTCTGTCTCATCAACTCCCTCCCCATCTCGTCAACTCTCTCTCCATCTCATCAGCTTCCTTTCCATCTCGTCAACTCTATCTCCATCTCGTTAGCTCCCTCTCCATCTCGGCAAATTTTTCTCCATCTCGCCAAATCTGTGGCCATCTCGTCAAGTCTTCCTCCATCTCTTCAACTTCCTCTCCATTTCGTCTATTGTCTCTCCATCTCATCAACTCATTCGCAATCTCGTCAACTCTCTCTCCGTTTCGTCAACTTACTTTACAACTCGTCAGCTCTCTCTCCATCTCATCATCTGTCTCTCCATCTCAACTCCCTCTCCATATCATCAAATTCCTCTCCATCTCGTCAACTCTCTCTCCATCACATCAACTCTCTCTCCGTCTCGTCAGGTCCTTCTTCTTCTCATCAGCTCTCTCTCCATCTCGTCAGATCTCTTTCCATCTCATCAAATCACTCTCCATCTCGTCATCTCTCTCGCAATCTCGTCAACTCTCTCTCCATCTCCTCAGCTTTCTCTCCATCTCAACTCCGTCTCCATCTCATCAACTCCCTCTCCATTTCATCAACTCTCTCTCCAGCTCGTCAGCACCCTCTTCGCCTCAACTCTCACCACGTCTCATCAACTCTCTCTCCGTCTAATCAACTCTCTCTCCATCTGGTCAAGCTCTCCCCCTCTCGTCAGCTGCCACACCGTCTCCTCCGATCTCTCTCGATCTCGTCAGCTCCGTCTGCATCTCATCAACTCCCTCTATATCTCGTCAAGACTCTCCCTATCTCGTCAACAATCTCTCGATCTTGTCAGCTCTCTCTCAGTCTCATCAACTCTCTCGTTCTGTCTCATCTGCTCTCTCACTCCATCTCGCCAATTCCCTCAACGTTAGTCAGCTCTCTCTCGAACTCGTCATTTCCCTCTCCATCTCGTGAGGCCCCTCTCCATCTTGTCAACTCACTCTCCAACTCGTCAACACTCTCTGAATCTCGTCAGTTATCTCTCCTTCTTGTCAACTCTCTCTCCATCTCGTCAGCTCACTCTTCATCTCATCAAGTCTCTCTCCATCTCGTCAACACACTCTATGTCTCGTCAACTCTCACTCCATCTCTTCAACTCTCTCTCGAACTCGTCAACCATCTCTCCATCTCGTCAAATCTCTCTCCATCTCGTCAAATCCCTCTTCATCTCGTCAACTCTCAGTCAATTTCGTCAACTCTCTATCCATCTCATCAACTCTCTTTCCACCTCAAAACCCACTCCATCTTGTCAATTCTCATTTCGTCTCGACTAGTCTCTCTCCATCTCGTCAACTCTCTCTCCATCTCTTCAATTCTCTCTCGCTATCCTCAATCATCTCTCCATCTCGTCAGCTCTCTCTCCATTTCGTTAACTCCCTCTTCATCTCGTCAAATCTCACTCAATCTCGTCAACTCTCTCTCCATGTCATCAACTCTCTCTCCATCTCAACTCCCACTCCATCTCGTCAACTCCCACTTTGTCTCGTCAAGTCTCTCTCCATCGCGTCAACTCTCTCTTCATCTCGTCAACTTTCTCTCCGTCTCAACCACTCTCTCTCTGTCTCATCTGCTTTCTCTCCATCTGTGGCAAGACTCTCTCCATCATTTCAACTCCCTAAACGTCTCGTCAACTCACTCTCCATCTCATTAGCTCCCTCTCCATTTCGTCAACTCTCTCTCCATTTCGTCAGATCTCTGGCCATCATGTCAACTTTTCCTCCAGCTCGTCAACTCTCTCTCGATCTTGTCAGCTCTCTCTCAAACTCGTCAGTTCCCTCTCCATCTTGTCAGCCCCCTCTCCATCTCGACAACACACTCTCCAACTCGACAACAATCTCTCAATCTCGTCAGCTATCTCTCCATCTTGTCAACTCTTTCTCCATCTCGTCAGCTCGCTTTTCATCTCATCAAGTCTCTCTCCAACTCGTCAACTCACTCTCTGTCTCGTCAACTCTCTCTCCATCTAATAAATTCTCCGTCTCTGTCTCATCTGCTCTCTCTCCATTACGTCAATCTCTGTCCATCACGTCAAATACCTCATTGTCTCGTCAACTCTCACTCCATCTCTTCAGCTATCTCTCCATCTCATCAGCACTCTCTCCATAATGTCAGCTCTCTCACCATCTCGTCACACCACTCTCCAGATCGTCAGCTATCCCTCCATCTCGTCAGCTCTCTCTTCATCTTGTCAGCACTGTATTCATCTCAACTCCCTCTCCATCTCATCAACTCCCTCTGCTACTCATCAACTCTCCCTCCATCCCGTCAGCTCTCGTTCCATCTCGTGACTTCTCTCTCCATCTTGTTAACTCTCCCTCCATCTCTTCAACTCTCTCTCGATCTCGTCAACCATCTGTCCATCTCGTCAAATCTCTCTCCATCTTGTCAACTCCCTCTTCATCTCATCAACTCAATCTCAATCTCGTCAACTCTCCCTCCATCTCAACTCCCACTCCATCTTGTCAACTGCCACTTCGTCTCGTCTAGTCTCTCTCCGTGTCGTCAACTCTCTCTCCATCTGATCTCTCTCTCCAGCTCGTATTCTCCCTCTCCATCTCGTCAACTCTCTCTCCATCTCGTCAGCTTTCTCTCCATCTCATCTACTCTCTCTCTGTCTCATCTGCTCTCTCTCCATCTGGACAACACTCTCCCCATCATTTCAACTCCCTCAACGTCTTGTGAACTCACTCTCCATGTCGTTAGCTCCCTCTACATCTCGTCAAATCTCTCTCCATCTCGTCAAATCTCTGGCCATCTCATCAACTCTTTCTCCATCTCGTCAACTCCCTCTCCATTTTGTCTATTCTCTCTCCATCTCATCAATTGTCCCTCCAACGCGTCAGCTCTCTCTCCTTCTCATCAGTTCTCTCTCTGTCTCATCAACTCCCTCTCCATCTCGTCAACTCTCTATCCATCTCGTCAGCTCTCACTCTACATCTACTCAAATCCCTCTTCATCTCGTCAACCCTCTCTCCAACTCAACTCTCAATCCATTTCATCAACTCCCTCTTTGTCTCGTCGGCTATCTCGGCATCTCATCAGCTCTCTCTCCATCTCGTCAGCTCTCTCACCATCTCGTCACACCTGTCTCCATCTCATCAGCTATCCCTCCAACTCGTCAGATCTTTCTACCTCTCGTCAGCACTCAATTCATCTCAACTCCCTCCCCATCTCATCAACTCCCTCTGCTACTCATCAACTCTCCCTCCATCTCGTCAGCTCTCGTTCCATCTCGTGACTTCTCTCTCCATCTCGTCAACTCTCCCTCCATCTCTTCAACTCTCTCTCGATCTCGTCAACCATCTCTCCATAAGGTCAAATCTCTCTCCATCTCATCAACTCCCTCCAAATCTCGTCAACTCTCAGTCAATCTCGTCAACTCTCTCTCCATCTCTTCAACTCTCTCTCCATCTCAACTCCCACACCATGTCGTCAACTCCCATTTCATCTCGTCTAGTCTCTCTCCATCTCATCAACTCTCTCTCCATCTCGTCAACTTTCTCTCTATCCCATCAACTCTCTCTCTGTCTCATCTGCTCTCTCTCCTTCTGGGCAACACTCCCTCCATTATTTCAATTCCCTCATCGTCTCGTCAACTCACTGTCCATCTCATTAGCTCCATCTCCATCTCGTCTAATCTCTCTTCATCTCGTCAAATCTCTGGCCATCTCATCAAATCTTCCTCCATCTCATCAACTCCCTCTCAATTTCGTGTATTCTCTCTCCCTCTCGTCAACTGTCCCTCCAACTCGACAGCTCACTCTCCTTCTCATCAGTTCTCTCTCTCTGTCTCATCAACTCCCTCCCCATCTCGTCAACTCTCTCTCCATCTCATCAGCTTCCTTTCCATCTCGTCAACTCTATCTCCATCTCGTTAGCTCCCTCTCCATCTCGGCAAATTTCTCTCCATCTCGCCAAATCTGTGGCCATCACGTCAAGTCTTCCTCCATCTCTTCAACTTCCTCTCCATTTCGTCTATTGTCTCTCCATCTCATCAACTCATTCGCCATCTCGTCAACTCTCTCTCCGTTTCGTCAACTTACTTTACAACTCGTCAGCTCTCTCTCCATCACATCAACTCTCTCTCCGTCTCGTCAGGTCCTTCTTCTTCTCATCAGCTCTCTCTCCATCTCGTCAGATCTCTTTCCATCTCATCAAATCACTCTCCATCTCGTCATCTCTCTCGCAATCTCGTCAACTCTCTCTCCATCTCCTCAGCTTTCTCTCCATCTCAACTCCGTCTCCATCTCATCAACTCCCTCTCCATTTCATCAACTCTCTCTCTAGCTCGTCAGCTCCCTCTTCGCCTCAACTCTCACCACGTCTCATCAACTCTCTCTCCGTCTAATCAACTCTCTCTCCATCTGGTCAAGCTCTCTCCCTCTCGTCAGCTGCCACACCGTCTCCTCCGATCTCTCTCGATCTCGTCAGCTCCGTCTGCATCTCATCAACTCCCTCTATATCTCGTCAAGACTCTCCCTATCTCGTCAACAATCTCTCGATCTTGTCAGCTCTCTCTCAGTCTCATCAACTCTCTCATTCTGTCTCATCTGCTCTCTCACTCCATCTCGCCAATTCCCTCAACGTCTCGTCAGCTCTCTCTCGAACTCGTCATTTCCCTCTCCATCTCGTGAGGCCCCTCTCCATCTCGTCAACTCACTCTCCAACTCGTCAACACTCTCTGAATCTCGTCAGTTATCTCTCCTTCTTGTCAACTCTCTCTCCATCTCGTCAGCTCACTCTTCATCTCATCAAGTCTCTCTCCATCTCGGCAACACACTCTATGTCTCGTCAACTATCACTCCATCTCTTCAACTCTCACTCGATCTCGTCAACCATCTCTCCATCTCGTCAAATCTCTCTCCATCTCGTCAAATCCCTCTTCATCTCGTCAACTCTCAGTCAATTTCGTCAACTCTCTATCCATCTCATCAACTCTCTTTCCACCTCAAATCCCACTCCATCTTGTCAATTCCCATTTCGTTTCGACTAGTCTCTCTCCATCTCGTCAACTCTCTCTCAATCTCAACTCCCTCTCCATATCATCAAATTCCTCTCCATCTCGTCAGCTCTCTCTCTGTCACATCAATACTCTCTCCATCTCGTCAGGTCTTTCTTCTTCTCGTCAGCTCTCTCTCCATCTCGTCAGCTCTCTTTCCATCCCGTCAGCTCTCGTTCCATCTCATCAACTCCCTCTCCATCTCATCAACTCTCTCTCAATCTCGTCACCTCTCTCTCCATCTCGTCAGCTCCCTCTTCATCTCATCAAGTCTCTCTCCATCTCGTCAACTCACTCTCCATCTAATAAATTCTCTGACTCTGTCTCATCTGTTCTCTCTCCATCACGTCAATCTCTCTCCATCACGTCAAAAACCTCAATGGCTCGTCAACTCTCACTCCATCTCGTCAGCTATCTCTCCATCTCGTCAGCTCTCTCTCCATCTCGTCAGCTCTCTCTCCATCTCGTCAGCTCTCTCACCATCTCGTCACACCTCTCTCCATCTCATCAGCTGTCCCTCCATCTCGTTAGCTCTCTCTACATCTCGTCAGCAATATATTCATCTCAACTCCGTCTCCAGCTCATCAACTCCCTCTGCTACTTATCAACTCTCCCTCCATCTCGTCATCTCTCGTTCCATCTCGTGACTTCTCCCTCAATCTCGTCAATTCTCTCTCCATCTCGTCAACTCTCTCTCCATCTCAACTCCCAGTCTATCTCGTCAACTCCCACTTCGTCTCGTCTAGTTACTCTCCATCTCATCAACTCTCTCTCCATCTCGTCAACTTTCTCACCATCTCATCAACTGTCTCTCTGTCTCATTTGCTCACTCTCCATCTGGGCAACACTCTCTCCATTATTTCAACTCCCTCAACGTCTCGTCAACTCACTGTCCATCTCGTTAGCTCCCTCTCCATCTCGTCAACTCTCTCTCCATCTCGGCAAATCTCTGGCCATCTCATCAACTCTTCCTCCATCTCGTCAACTCTCTCTCCATCTTGTCATCTCTCTCTCTGTCTCATCAACTCTCTCCCTCGATCTCATCTGCTATCTCACTCCATCTCGCCAATTCCCTCAACATCTCGTCTGCTCTCTCTCGAACTCGTCAGTTCCCTTTCCATCTCGTCAGCCCCCTCTCCATCTCGTCAACTCACTCTCCAACTCGTCAACACTCTCTGAATCTCATCAACTATGTCTCCATCTTGTCACCTCTCTCTAAATCTCATCAGCTCCCTCTTCATCTCATCAAGTCTCTCTCCATCTCGTCAACTCACTCTCTGTCTCGTCAACTCTCTCTCCATCCAATAAATTCTCCGACTCTGTCTCATCTGTTCTCTCTCCATCACGTCAATCTCTCTCCATCATGTCAGCCCCCTCTCCAGCTCGACAACACACTCTCCAAATCGACAACAATCTCTCAATCTCGTCAGCTATCTCTCCATCTTGTCAACTCTTTCTCCATCTCGTCAGCTGCCTTTTCATCTCATCAAGTCTCTCTCCAACTCGTCAACTCACTCTCTGTCTCGTCAACTCTCTCTCCATCTAATAAATTCTCCGTCTCTGTCTCATCTGCTCTCTCTCTCCATTACGTCAATCTCTGTCCATCACGTCAAATACCTCATTGTCTCATCAACTCTCACTCCATCTCTTCAGCTATCTCTCCATCTCATCAGCACTCTCTCCATAATGTCAGCTCTCTCACCATCTCGTCACACCACTCTCCAGCTCGTCAGATATCCCTCCATCTCGTCAGCTCTCTCTTCATCTTGTCAGCACTGTATTCATCTCAACTCCCTCTCCATCTCATCAACTCCCTCTGCTACTCATCAACTCTCCCTCCATCCCGTCAGCTTTCGTTCCATTTCGTGACTTCTCTCTCCATCTCGTTACCTCTCCCTCCATCTCTTCAACTCTCTCTCGATCTCGTCAACCATCTGTCCATCTCGTCAAATCTCTCTCCATCTTGTCAACTCCCTCTTCATCTCTTCAACTCAATCTCAATCTCGTCAACTCTCCCTCCATCTCAACTCCCACTCCATCTTGTCAACTGCCACTTCGTCTCGTCTAGTCTCTCTCCGTGTCGTCAACTCTCTCTCCATCTGATCTCTCTCTCCAGCTCGTATTCTCCCTCTCCATCTCGTCAACTCTCTCTCCATCTCGTCAGCTTTCTCTCCATCTCATCTACTCTCTCTCTGTCTCATCTGCTCTCTCTCCATCTGGACAACACTCTCCCCATCATTCCAACTCCCTCAACGTCTTGTGAACTCACTCTCCATGTCGTTAGCTCCCTCTCCATCTCGTCAAATCTCTCTCCATCTCGTCAAATCTCTGGCCATCTCATCAACTCTTCCTCCATCTCGTCAACTCCCTCTCCATTTTGTCTATTCTCTCTCCATCTCATCAATTGTCCCTCCAACGCGTCAGCTCTCTCTCCTTCTCATCAGTTCTCTCTCTGTCTCATCAACTCCCTCTCCATCTCGTCAACTCTCTATCCATCTCGTCAGCTCTCACTCTACATCTACTCAAATCCCTCTTCATCTCGTCAACCCTCTCTCCATCTCAACTCCCAATCCATTTCGTCAACTCCCTCTTTGTCTCGTCGGCTATCTCTGCATCTCATCAGCTCTCTCTCCATCTCGTCAGCTCTCTCACCATCTCGTCACACCTGTCTCCATCTCATCAGCTATCCCTCCAACTCGTCCGCTCTTTCTACATCTCGTCAGCACTCAATTCATCTCAACTCCCTCCCCATCTCACCAACTCCCTCTGCTACTCATCAACTCTCCCTCCATCTCGTCAGCTCTCGTTCCATCACGTGACTTCTCTCTCCATCTCGTCAACTCTCCCTCCATCTCTTCAACTCTCTTTCGATCTCGTCAACCATCTCTCCATAAGGTCAAATCTCTCTCCATCTCATCAACTCCCTCTAAATCTCGTCAACTCTCAGTCAATCTCGTCAACTCTCTCTCCATCTCTTCAACTCTCTCTCCATCTCAACTCCCACTCCATGTCGTCAACTCCCATTTCGTCTCGTCTAGTCTCTCTCCATCTCGTCAACTCTCTCTCCATCTTGTCAACTTTCTCTCTATCCCATCAACTCTCTCTCTGTCTCATCTGCTCTCTCTCCTTCTGGGCAACACTCCCTCCATTATTTCAATTCCCTCACCGTCTCGTCAACTCACTGTCCATCTCATTAGCTCCCTCTCCATCTCATCAACTCTCTCGCTCTGTCTCATCTGCTCTCTCACTCCATCTCGCCAATTCCCTCAATGTCTCGTCAGCTCTCTCTCGAACTCGTCAGTTCCCTCTCCATCTCGTCAACTCCCACTTCATCTCATCTAGTCTCTCTCCATCTCATCTACTCTTTCTCCATCTGATCTCTCTCTCCAGCTCATATTCTCCCTCTCCATCTCATCAACTCTCTCTCCATATTGTCAACTTTCTCTCCGTCTCATCAACTCTCTCTCTGTCTCACCTGCTCTCTCTCCATGTGGGCAACACTCTCTCCATCATTTCAACTCACTCAACGTCTCGTCAACTCATTCTCCATCTCGTTAGCTCCATCTCCATCTCGTCCAATGTCTCTTCATCTCATCAAATCTCTGGCCATCTCATCAAATCTTCCTCCATCTCATCAACTCCCTCTCCATTTCGTGTATTCTCTCTCCCACTCGTCAACTGTCCCTCCAACTCGACAGCTCACTCTCCTTCTCATCAGTTCTCTCTCTCTGTCTCATCAACTCCCTCCCCATCTCGTCAACTCTCTCTCCATCTCATCAGCTTCCTTTCCATCTCGTCAACTCTATCTCCATCTCGTTAGCTCCCTCTCCATCTCGGCAAATTTCTCTCCATCTCGCCAAATCTGTGGCCATCTCGTCAAGTCTTCCTCCATCTCTTCAACTTCCTCTCCATTTCGTCTATTGTCTCTCCATCTCATCAACTCATTCGCAATCTCGTCAACTCTCTCTCCGTTTCGTCAACTTACTTTACAACTCGTCAGCTCTCTCTCCATCTCATCATCTGTCTCTCCATCTCAACTCCCTCTCCATATCATCAAATTCCTCTCCATCTCGTCAACTCTCTCTCCATCACATCAACTCTCTCTCCGTCTCGTCAGGTCCTTCTTCTTCTCATCAGCTCTCTCTCCATCTCGTCAGATCTCTTTCCATCTCATCAAATTCCTCTCGATCTCGTCAACTCTCTCTCCATCACATCAACTCTCTCTCCGTCTCGTCAGGTCCTTCTTCTTCTCATCAGCTCTCTCTCCATCTCGTCAGATCTCTTTCCATCTCATCAAATCACTCTCCATCTCGTCATCTCTCTCGCAATCTCGTCAACTCTCTCTCCATCTCCTCAGCTTTCTCTCCATCTCAACTCCGTCTCCATCTCATCAACTCCCTCTCCATTTCATCAACTCTCTCTCCAGCTCGTCAGCTCCCTCTTCGCCTCAACTCTCACCACGTCTCATCAACTCTCTCTCCGTCTAATCAACTCTCTCTCCATCTGGTCAAGCTCTCTCCCTCTCGTCAGCTGCCACACCGTCTCCTCCGATCTCTCTCGATCTCGTCAGCTCCGTCTGCATCTCATCAACTCCCTCTATATCTCGTCAAGACTCTCCCTATCTCGTCAACAATCTCTCGATCTTGTCAGCTCTCTCTCAGTCTCATCAACTCTCTCGTTCTGTCTCATCTGCTCTCTCACTCCATCTCGCCAATTCCCTCAACGTTAGTCAGCTCTCTCTCGAACTCGTCATTTCCCTCTCCATCTCGTGAGGCCCCTCTCCATCTCGTCAACTCACTCTCCAACTCGTCAACACTCTCTGAATCTCGTCAGTTATCTCTCCTTCTTGTCAACTCTCTCTCCATCTCGTCAGCTCACTCTTCATCTCATCAAGTCTCTCTCCATCTCGTCAACACACTCTATGTCTCGTCAACTCTCACTCCATCTCTTCAACTCTCTCTCGATCTCGTCAACCATCTCTCCATCTCGTCAAATCTCTCTCCATCTCGTCAAATCCCTCTTCATCTCGTCAACTCTCAATCAATTTCGTCAACTCTCTATCCATCTCATCAACTCTCTTTCCACCTCAAATCCCACTCCATCTTGTCAATTCCCATTTCGTCTCGACTAGTCTCTCTCCATCTCGTCAACTCTCTCTCAATCTCAACTCCCTCTCCATATCATCAAATTCCTCTCCATCTCGTCAGCTCTCTCTCTGTAACATCAATACTCTCTCCATCTCGTCAGGTCTTTCTTCTTCTCGTCAGCTCTCTCTCCATCTCGTCAGCTCTCTTTCCATCCCGTCAGCTCTCGTTCCATCTCATCAACTCCCTCTCCATCTCATCAACTCTCTCTCAATCTCGTCACCTCTCTCTCCATCTCGTCAGCTCCCTCTTCATCTCATCAAGTCTCTCTCCATCTCGTCAACTCACTCTCCATCTAATAAATTCTCTGACTCTGTCTCATCTGTTCTCTCTCCATCACGTCAATCTCTCTCCATCACGTCAAAAACCTCAATGGCTCGTCAACTCTCACTCCATCTCGTCAGCTATCTCTCCATCTCGTCAGCTCTCTCTCCATCGCGTCAGCTCTCTCACCATCTCGTCACACCTCTCTCCATCTCATCAGCTGTCCATCCATCTCGTTAGCTCTCTCTGCATCTCGTCAGCAATATATTCATCTCAACTCCGTCTCCAGCTCATCAACTCCCTCTGCTACTTATCAACTCTCCCTCCATCTCGTCATCTCTTGTTCCATCTCGTGACTTTTCCCTCAATCTCGTCAATTCTCTCTCCATCTCATCAACTCTCTCTCCATCTCAACTCCCAGTCTATCTCGTCAACTCCCACTTCGTCTCGTCTAGTTACTCTCCATCTCATCAACTCTCTCTCCATCTCGTCAACTTTCTCACCATCTCATCAACTGTCTCTCTGTCTCATTTGCTCACTCTCCATCTGGGCAACACTCTCTCCATTATTTCAACTCCCTCAACGTCTCGTCAACTCACTGTCCATCTCGTTAGCTCCCTCTCCATCTCGTCAACTCTCTCTCCATCTCGGCAAATCTCTGGCCATCTCAACAACTCTTCCTCCATCTCGTCAACTCTCTCTCCATCTTGTCATCTCTCTCTCTGTCTCATCAACTCTCTCCCTCGATCTCATCTGCTATCTCACTCCATCTCGCCAATTCCCTCAACATCTCGTCTGCTCTCTCTCGAACTCGTCAGTTCCCTTTCCATCTCGTCAGCCCCCTCTCCATCTCGTCAACTCACTCTCCAACTCGTCAACACTCTCTGAATCTCATCAACTATCTCTCCATCTTGTCACCTCTCTCTAAATCTCATCAGCTCCCTTTTCATCTCATCAAGTCTCTCTCCATCTCGTCAACTCACTCTCTGTCTCGTCAACTCTCTCTCCATCCAATAAATTCTCCGACTCTGTCTCATCTGTTCTCTCTCCATCACGTCAATCTCTCTCCATCATGTCATATACCTCACTGTCTCATCAACTCTCACTCCATCTCATCAGCTATCTCTCCATCTCGTCAGCTCTCTCTCCATCTCGTCAGCTTTCTCACCATCTCGTCACACATCTCTCCATCTAGTCAGCTATCCCTCCATCTCGTCAGCTCTCTCTACTTCTTGTCAGCAATATTCATCTCAAGTCCCTCTCCATCTCATCAACTCTCTCTGCTACTTATCAACTGTCCCTCCATCCCGTCAGCTCTCGTTCCATCTCGTGACTTCTCCCTCCATCTCGTCAACTCTCTCTCAATCTCATCAACTCTGTCTCCATCTCAACTCCCAGTCCATCTCGTCAACTCCCACTTCGTCTCGTCTAGTTACTCTCCATCTCGTCAACTCTGTCTCTTTCTCATTTGCTCTCTCTCCATCTGGGCAAAACTCTCTCCATTATTTCAACTCCCTCAACGTCTCCTCAACTCACTGTCCTTCTCGTTAGCTCCCTCTCCATCTCGTCAACTCTCTCTCCATCTCGTCAAATCTCTGGCCATCTCGTCAACTCTTCCTCCATCTCGTCAACTCTCTCTCCATCTTGTCAGCTCTCTCTCTGTCTCATCAACTCTCTCCCTTTATCTCATCTGCTATCTCACTCCATCTCGCCAATTCCCTCAACATCTCATCTGCTCTCTCTCGAACTCGTCAGTTCCCTCTCCATCTCGTCAGCCCCCTCTCCATCTCATCAACTCATCTCCAACTCGACAACACTCTCTGAATCGTGTCAACTATCCCTCCATCTCATCAGCTCTCTCTACATCTCGTCAGCACTCTATTCATCTCAACTCCCTCTCCATCTCATCAACTCCCTCTGCTACTCATCAACTCTCCCTCCATCTCGTCAGCTCTCGTTCCATCTCGTGACTTCTCTCTCCATCTCGTCAAATCTCCCTCCATCTCTTCAACTCTCTCTCGATCTCGTCAACCTTCTCTCCATCTCGTCAAATCTCTCTCCATCTCGTCAACTCCCTCTTCATCTCGTCAACTCTCACTCAATCTCATCAATTCTATCTCCTTCTCGTCAACTCTCTCTCCATCTCAACTCCCACTCCATCTCGTCAACTCACACTTCATCTCGTCAAGTCTCTCTCCATCTCATCAACTCTCTCTCCATCTGATCTCTCTCTCTCCAGCTCCTATTCTCCCATTCCATCTCGTCAACTCTCTCTCCAACTCGTCAACTTTCTCTCTGTCTCATCAATTCTCTCTCTCTCTCATCAGCTCTCTCTCCATCTGGGCAACACTCTCCCCATGATTTCATCTCCCTCAACATCTCGTCAACTCACTCTCCATCTCGTTAGCTCCCTCTCCATCTCGTCCAATCTCTCTCCATCTCCTCAAATCTCTGGCCATCTCGTCAACTCTTCCTCCATCTCCTCAACTCCCTCTCCATTTCGTCTATTCTCTCTCCATCTCGTCACATGTCCCTCCAACTCATCAGTTCACTCTCCTTCTCATCAACTCTCTCTCTGTCTCATCAACTCGCTCTCCATCTCGTCAACTCTCTCTCCATCTCGTCAGCTTCCTTTCTATCTCGTCAACTCTTTCTCCATCTCGTTAGCTCCCTCTCCATCTCGTCAAATCTCTCTCCATCTTGCCAAATCTGTGGCAATCTCGTCAACTCTTCCTCTTCAACTTCCTCTCCATTTCGTCTATTCTCTCTCCATCTCGTCATCTCAGTCTGCATCTCGTCAACTCTCTCTCCAACTCGTTAACTTACTTTACATCTCGTTAGCTCTCTCTCCATCTCGTCATCTCTCTCTCAATCTCAACTCCCTCTCCATATCATCAAATTCCTCTCCATCTCGTCAGCTCTCTCTCTGTCACATCAACACTCTCTCCATCTCGTCAGGTCTTTCTTCTTCTCGTCAGCTCTCTCTCCATCTCGTCAGCTCTCTTTCCATCCCGTCAGCTCTCGTTCCATCTCATCAACTCCCTCTCCATCTCATCAACTCTCTCTCAATCTCGTCACCTCTCTCTCCATCTCGTCGGCTCCCTTTCATCTCATCAAGTCTCTCTCCATCTCGTCAACTCACTCTCCATCTAATAAATTCTCTGACTCTGTCTCATCTGTTCTCTCTCCATCACGTCAATCTCTCTCCATCACGTCAAAAACCTCAATGGCTCGTCAACTCTCACTCCATCTCGTCAGCTATCTCTCCATCTCGTCAGCTCTCTCACCATCTCGTCACACCTCTCTCCATCTCGTCAGCTGTCCCTCCATCTCGTTAGCTCTCTCTACATCTCGTCAACAATATATTCATCTCAACTCCGTCTCCAGCTCATCAACTCCCTCTGCTACTTATCAACTCTCCCTCCATCTCGTCATCTCTCGTTCCATCTCGTGACTTCTCCCTCAATCTCGTCAATTCTCTCTCCATCTCGTCAACTCTCTCTCCATCTCAACTCCCAGTCTATCTCGTCAACTCCCACTTCGTCTCGTCTAGTTACTCTCCATCTCATCAACGCTCTCTCCATCTCGTCAACTTTCTCTCCATCTCATCAACTCTCTCGCTGTCTCATTTGCTCACTCTCCATCTGGGCAACACTCTCTCCATTATTTCAACTCCCTCAACGTCTCGTCAACTCACTGTCCATCTCGTTAGCTCCCTCTCCATCTCGTCAACTCTCTCTCCATCTCGGCAAATCTCTGGCCATCTCGTCAACTCTTCCTCCATCTCGTCAACTCTCTCTCCATCTTGTCATCTCTCTCTCTGTCTCATCAACTCTCTCCCTCGATCTCATCTGCTATCTCACTCCATCTCGCCAATTCCCTCAACATCTCGTCTGCTCTCTCTCGAACTCGTCAGTTCCCTTTCCATCTCGTCAGCCCCCTCTCCATCTCATCAACTCATCTCCAACTCGACAACACTCTCTGAATCTCGTCAACTATCCCTCCATCTCATCAACTCTCTCTACATCTCATCAGCACTCTATTCATCTCAACTCCCTCTCCATCTCATCAACTCCCTCTGCTACTCATCAACTCTCCCTCTATCTCGTCAGCTCTCATTCCATCTCATGACTTCTCTCTCCATCTCATCAACTTTCCCTCCATCTCTTCAACTCTCTCTCGATCTCGTCAACCATCTCTCCATCTCGTCAAATCTCTCTCCATCTTGTCAACTCCCTCTTCATCTCGTCAACTCTCACTCAATCTCGTCAATTCTATCTCCTTCTCGTCAACTCTCTCTCCATCTCAACTCGCACTCCATCTCGTCAACTCACACTTCGTCTCGTCAAGTCTCTCTCCATCTCGTCAACTCTCTCTCCATCTGATCTCTCTCTCCAGCTCGTATTCTCCCATTGCAGCTCGTCAACTCTCTCCCCTACTCGTCAACTTTCTCTCTGTCTCATCAACTCTCTCTCTGTCTCATCTGCTCTCTCTCCATCAGGGCAACACTCTCTCCATGATTTCAACTCCCTCAACGTCTCGTCAACTCACTCTCCATCTCATTAGCTCCCTCTCGATCTCGTCAAATCTCTGGCCATCTCGTCAACTCTCTCTCCATCACATCAACTCTCTCTCGATCTCGTCAGGTCCTTCTTCTTCTCCTCAGCTCTCTCTCCATCTCGTCAGCTCTCTTTCCATCTCATCAACTCCCTCTACATCTCGTCAACTCTCTCTCAATCTCGTCAAATCTCTCTCCATCTCCTCAGCTTTCTCTCCATCTCAACTCCGTCTCCATCTCATCAACTCCCTCTACATTTCGTCAACTCTCTCTCCAGCTCGTCAGCTCCCTCTTCGCCTCACTCTCACCATGTCTCATCAACTGTCTCTCCGTCTAATCAACTCTCTCTCCATCTGGTCAAGAACTCTCCCTCTCGTCAGCTGCCTCGCCATCCCGTCAGTTTCCTCTCCATCTCCTCCGATCTATCTCGATCTCGTCAGCTCCCTCTGCATCTCATCAACTCCCTCTATATCTCGTCAACACTCTCCCTATCTCGTCAGCACACTCTCGATCTTGTCAGCTCTCGCTCCGTCTCATCAACTCTCTCCCTCAGTCTCATCCGCTCTTGCACTCCATCCCACCAATTCCCTCAATGTCTCGTCACCTCTCTCTTGAACTTGTCTGGTCCCTTTCCAGCTCATCAGCCCCCTCTACATCTCGTCAACTCACTCTGCAACTCGTCAACACTCTCTGAATCTCATCAACTGTCTCTCCATCTTGTCAACTCTCTCTCCATCTCGTCAGCTCCCTCTTCATCTCATCAAGTCTGTCTCCATCTCGTCAACTTACTCTCTATCTCATCAACTCTCTCTCCATCTAATAAATTCTCCGACTCAGTCTCATCTGTTCTCTCTCCATCACGTCAATCTCTCTCCATCACGTCAAATACCTCACTGTCTCGTCAACTCTCACTCCATCTCATCAGCTATCTCCCCATCTCGTCAGCTCTCTCACCATCTCGTCAGCTCTCTCACCATCTCATCACACGTCTCTTCATCTCGTCAGCTATCCCTCCATCTCGTCAGCAATATATTCATCTCAACTCCCTCTCCATCTCATCAACTCCCTCTGCTAGTTATCAACGCTCCGTCCATCTCGTCAGCTCTCGTTCCATCTCGTGACTTCTCTCTCCATCTTGTCAACTCTCTCTCCATCTCTTCAATTCTCTCTCGCTATCCTCAATCATCTCTTCATCTCGTCAAATCTCTCTCCATTTCGTTAACTCCCTCTTCATCTCGTCAAATCTCACTCAATCTCGTCAACTCTCTCTCCATGTCATCAACTCTCTCTCCATCTCAACTCCCACTCCATCTCGTCAACTCCCACTTTGTCTCGTCAAGTCTCTCTCCATCGCGTCCAATCTCTCTTCATCTCGTCAACTTTCTCTCCGTCTCAACCACTCTCTCTCTGTCTCATCTGCTTTCTCTCCATCTGTGGCAAGACTCTCTCCGTCATTTCAACTCCCTAAACGTCTCGTCAACTCACTCTCCATCTCATTAGCTCGCTCTCCATTTCGTCAACTCTCTCTCCATTTCGTCAGATCTCTGGCCATCATGTCAACTTTTCCTCCAGCTCGTCAACTCTCTCTCGATCTTGTCAGCTCTCTCTCAAACTCGTCAGTTCCCTCTCCATCTTGTCAGCCCCCTCTCCATCTCGACAACACACTCTCCAACTCGACAACAATCTCTCAATCTCGTCAGCTATCTCTCCATCTTGTCAACTCTTTCTCCATCTCGTCAGCTCGCTTTTCATCTCATCAAGTCTCTCTCCAACTCGTCAACTCACTCTCTGTCTCGTCAACTCTCTCTCCATCTAATAAATTCTCCGTCTCTGTCTCATCTGCTCTCTCTCCATTACGTCAATCTCTGTCCATCACGTCAAATACCTCATTGTCTCGTCAACTCTCACTCCATCTCTTCAGCTATCTCTACATCTCATCAGCACTCTCTCCATCATGTCAGCTCTCTCACCATCTCGTCACACCACTCTCCAGATCGTCAGCTATCCCTTCATCTCGTCAGCTCTCTCTTCATCTTGTCAGCACTGTATTCATCTCAACTCCCTCTCCATCTCATCAACTCCCTCTGCTACTCATCAACTCTCCCTCCATCCCGTCAGCTCTCGTTCCATCTCGTGACTTCTCTCTCCATCTCGTTAACTCTCCCTCCATCTCTTCAACTCTCTCTCGATCTCGTCAACCATCTGTCCATCTCGTCAAATCTCTCTCCATCTTGTCAACTCCCTCTTCATCTCATCAACTCAATCTCAATCTCGTCAACTCTCTCTCCATCTCAACTCCCACTCCATCTTGTCAACTGCCACTTCGTCTCGTCTAGTCTCTCTCCGTGTCGTCAACTCTCTCTCCATCTGATCTCTCTCTCCAGCTCGTATTCTCCCTCTCCATCTCGTCAACTCTCTCTCCATCTCGTCAGCTTTCTCTCCATCTCATCTACTCTCTCTCTGTCTCATCTGCTCTCTCTCCATCTGGACAACACTCTCCCCATCATTTCAACTCCCTCAACGTCTTGTGAACTCACTCTCCATGTCGTTAGCTCCCTCTCCATCTCGTCAAATCTCTCTCCATCTCGTCAAATCTCTGGCCATCTCATCAACTCTTCCTCCATCTCATCAACTCCCTCTCCATTTTGTCTATTCTCTCTCCATCTCATCAATTGTCCCTCCAACGCGTCAGCTCTCTCTCCTTCTCATCAGTTCTCTCTCTGTCTCATCAACTCCCTCTCCATCTCGTCAACTCTCTATCCATCTCGTCAGCTCTCACTCTACATCTACTCAAATCCCTCTTCATCTCGTCAACCCTCTCTCCATCTCAACTCTCAATCCATTTCGTCAACTCCCTCTTTGTCTCGTCGGCTATCTCGGCATCTCATCAGCTCTCTCTCCATCTCGTCAGCTCTCTCACCATCTCGTCACACCTGTCTCCATCTCATCAGCTATCCCTCCAACCCGTCAGCTCTTTCTACATCTCGTCAAAACTCAATTCATCTCAACTCCCTCCCCATCTCATCATCTCCCTCTGCTACTCATCAACTCTCCCTCCATCTCGTCAGCTCTCGTTCCATCTTGTGACTTCTCTCTCCATCTCGTCAACTCTCCCTCCATCTCTTCAACTCTCTCTCGATCTCGTCAACCATCTCTCCATAAGGTCAAATCTCTCTCCATCTCATCAACTCCCTCTAAATCTCGTCAACTCTCAGTCAATCTCGTCAACTCTCTCTCCATCTCTTCAACTCTCTCTCCATCTCAACTCCCACACCATGTCGTCAACTCCCATTTCGTCTCGTCTAGTCTCTCTCCATCTCGTCAACTCTCTCTCCATCTCGTCAACTTTCTCTCTATCCCATCAACTCTCTCTCTGTCTCATCTGCTCTCTCTCCTTCTGGGCAACACTCCCTCCATTATTTCAATTCCCTCATCGTCTCGTCAACTCACTGTCCATCTCATTAGCTCCATCTCCATCTCGTCCAATCTCTCTTCATCTCGTCAAATCTCTGGCCATCTCATCAAATCTTCCTCCATCTCATCAACTCCCTCTCCATTTCGTGTATTCTCTCTCCCTCTCGTCAACTGTCCCTCCAACTCGACAACTCACTCTCCTTCTCATCAGTTCTCTCTCTCTGTCTCATCAACTCCCTCCCCATCTCGTCAACTCTCTCTCCATCTCATCAGCTTCCTTTCCATCTCGTCAACTCTATCTCCATCTCGTTAGCTCCCTCTCCATCTCGGCAAATTTTTCTCCATCTCGCCAAATCTGTGGCCATCTCGTCAAGTCTTCCTCCATCTCTTCAACTTCCTCTCCATTTCGTCTATTGTCTCTCCATCTCATCAACTCATTCGCCATCTCGTCAACTCTCTCTCCGTTTCGTCAACTTACTTTACAACTCGTCAGCTCTCTCTCCATCACATCAACTCTCTCTCCGTCTCGTCAGGTCCTTCTTCTTCTCATCAGCTCTCTCTCCATCTCGTCAGATCTCTTTCCATCTCATCAAATCACTCTCCATCTCGTCATCTCTCTCGCAATCTCGTCAACTCCCTCTCCATCTCCTCAGCTTTCTCTCCATCTCAACTCCGTCTCCATCTCATCAACTCCCTCTCCATTTCATCAACTCTCTCTCCAGCTCGTCAGCTCCCTCTTCGCCTCAACTCTCACCACGTCTCATCAACTCTCTCTCCGTCTAATTAACTCTCTCTCCATCTGGTCAAGCTCTCTCCCTCTCGTCAGCTGCCACACCGTCTCCTCCGATCTCTCTCGATCTCGTCAGCTCCGTCTGCATCTCATCAACTCCCTCTATATCTCGTCAAGACACTCCCTATCTCGTCAACAATCTCTCGATCTTGTCAGCTCTCTCTCAGTCTCATCAACTCTCTCGTTCTGTCTCATCTGCTCTCTCACTCCATCTCGCCAATTCCCTCAACGTCTCGTCAGCTCTCTCTCGAACTCGTCATTTCCCTCTCCATCTCGTGAGGCCCCTCTCCATCTCGTCAACTCACTCTCCAACTCGTCAACACTCTCTGAATCTCGTCAGTTATCTCTCCTTCTTGTCAACTCTCTCTCCATCTCGTCAGCTCACTCTTCATCTCATCAAGTCTCTCTCCATCTCGTCAACACACTCTATGTCTCGTCAACTATCACTCCATCTCTTCAACTCTCTCTCGATCTCGTCAACCATCTCTCCATCTCGTCAAATCTCTCTCCATCTCGTCAAATCCCTCTTCATCTCGTCAACTCTCAGTCAATTTCGTCAACTCTCTATCCATCTCATCAACTCTCTTTCCACCTCAAAACCCACTCCATCTTGTCAATTCCCATTTCGTCTCGACTAGTCTCTCTCCATCTCGTCAACTCCCTCTCCATTTGATGTCCCACTCCAGCTCGTATTCTCCCTCTCCATCTCGTCAACTCTCTCTCCAGCTCGTCAACTTTCTCTCCATCTCATCAACACTCTCTCTGTCTCAAGTGCTCTCTCTCCATCTGTGGCAAGACTCTCTCCATCATTTCAACTCCCTCAACGTCTCGTCAACTCACTCTCCATCTCATTAGCTCCCTCTCCGTCTCGTCAACTCTCTCTCCATCTCGTCAGATCTCTGGCCATCATGTCAACTTTTCCTCCATCTCGTCAACTCTCTCTCGATCTTGTCAGCTCTCTCTCAAACTCGTCAGTTCCCTCTCCATCTTGTCAGCCCCCTCTCCATCTCGACAACTCACTCTCCAACTCGACAACAATCTCTCAATCTCGTCAGCTATCTCTCCATCTTGTCAACTCTTTCTCCATCTCGTCAGCTCCCTTTCATCTCATCAAGTCTCTCTCCAATTCGTCAATTCACTCTCTGTCTCGTCAACTCTCTCTCCATCTAATAAATTCTCCGTCTCTGTCTCATCTGCTCTCTCTCCATTACGTCAATCTCTGTCCATCACGTCAAATACCTCATTGGCTCGTCAACTCTCACTCCATCTCTTCAGCTATCTCTCCATCTCATCAGCACTCTCTCCATAATGTCAGCTCTCTCACCATCTCGTCACACCACTCTCCAGCTCGTCAGCTATCCCTCCATCTCGTCAGCACTGTATTCATCTCAACTCCCTCTCCATCTCATCAACTCCCTCTGCTACTCATCAACTCTCCCTCCATCCCATCAGCTCTTGTTCCATCTCGTGACTTCTCTCTCCATCTCGTCAAATCTCCCTCCATCTCTTCAACTCTCTCTCGATCTCGTCAACCATCTGTCCATCTTGTCAAATCTCTCTCAATCTTGTCAACTCCCTCTTCATCTCGTCAACTCAATCTCAATCTCGTCAACTCTCTCTCCATCTCAACTCCCACTTCATCTCGTCAACTGCCACTTCGTCTCGTCTAGTCTCTCTCCGTGTCGTCAACTCTCTCTCCATCTGATCTCTCTCTCCAGCTCGTATTCTCCCTCTCCATCTCGTTAACTCTCTCTCCATCTCGTCAGCTTTCTCTCCATCTCATCTACTCTCTCTCTGTCTCATCTGCTCTCTCTCCATCTGGACAACACTCTCCCCATCATTTCAACTCCCTCAACGTCTTGTGAACTCACTCTCCATGTCGTTAGCTCCCTCTCCATCTCGTCAAATCTCTCTCCATCTCGTCAAATCTCTGGCCATCTCATCAACTCTTCCTCCATCTCGTCAACTCCCTCTCCATTTTGTCTATTCTCTCTCCATCTCATCAATTGTCCCTCCAACGCGTCAGCTCTCTCTCCTTCTCATCAGTTCTCTCTCTGTCTCATCAATTCCCTCTCCATCTCGTCAACTCTCTATCCATCTCGTCAGCTCTCACTCTACATCTACTCAAATCCCTCTTCATCTCGTCAATCCTCTCTCCATCTCAACTCCCAATCCATCTCGTCAACTCCCTCTTTGTCTCGTCGGCTATCTCGGCATCTCATCAGCTCTCTCTCCATCTCGTCAGCTCTCTTACCATCTCGTCACACCTGTCTCCATCTCATCAGCTATCCCTCCAACTCGTCAGCTCTTTCTACATCTCGTCAGCACTCAATTCATCTCAACTCCCTCCCCATCTCATCAACTCCCTCTGCTACTCATCAACTCTCCCTCCATCTCGTCAGTTCTCTTTCCATCTCGTGACTTCTCTCTCCATCTCGTCAACTCTCCCTCAATCTCTTCAACTCTCTCTCGATCTCGTCAACCATCTCTCCATTTCGTCAAATCTCTCTCCATCTCATCAACTCTCTCTCCATCTCAACTCCCACTCCATGTTGTCAACTCCCATTTTGTCTCGTCTAGTATCTCTCCATCTTGTCAACTCTCTCTCCATCTCATCAACTCCCTCTCCATTTCGTCAACTCTCTCCCCAGCTCATCAGCTCCCTCTTCGCCTCAACTCTCACCACGTCTCATCAACTCTCTCTCCGTCTAATCAACTCTCTCTCCAACTGGTCAAGATCTCTCCCTCTCGTCAGCTGCCTCACCATCCCATCAGTTCCCACTCCATCTCGTGCGATCTCTCTGCACCTCGTCAGCTCCCTCTGCGTCTCATCAACTCCCTCTTCATCTCGTCAACATTCTCCCCATATCGTCATGTCTCTGGCCATCTCGGCAACAATTCATCCATCTCGTCAACTTTCTCTCGATCTTGTCAGCTCTCTCTCTGTCTCATCAACTCTCTCCCTCTGTCTCATCTGCTCTCTCACTCCATCTCGCCAATTCACTCAACGTCTCGTCAGCCCTCTCTAGAACTCGTCAGTTCCCTCTCCATCTCGTCAGCCCACTCTCCATCTTGTCAACTCACTCTCCAACTCAACAACACTCTCTGAATCTCGTCAACTATCTCTCCATCTTGTCAACTCTCCCTCCATCTCGTCAGCTCCCTCTTCATCTCATCAAGTCTCTCTCCATTTCGGCAACTCACTCTCTGTCTCTTCAACTCTCTCTCCATTTAATAAATTCTCCCTCTCTGTCTCATCTGCTCTCTCTCCATCACGTCAATCTCTCTCCATCACATCAAATACCTCACTGTCTCGTCAACTCTCACTCCATCTCGTCAGCTATCTCTCCATCTCGTCAGCTCTTTCTCCATCTCTTTAGCTATCTCACCATCTCATCACACCTCTCTCCATCTCGTCAGATATCCCTCCATCTCGTCAGCTCTCTCTACATCTCTTCAGCACTCTATTCATCTCAACTCCCTCTCCATCTCATCAACTCCCTCTGCTACTCATCAACTCTCCCTCCATCGCATCAGCTCTCGTTCCATCTCGTGACGTCTCTCTCCATCTCGTCAACGCTCCATCCATTTCTTCAACTCTCTCTCGATCTCAACAACCATCTGTCCATCTCGTCATATCAATCTCCATTTCATCAACTCCCTCTCCATCTCGTGAACTCTCTCTCCTTCTCGTCAGCTTCCTTTCCATCTCGTCAACTCTTTCTCCATCTCGTTAGCTCCCTCTCCATCTCGCCAAATCTTTGGCCATCTCGTCAACTCTTCCTCCATCTCTTCAACTGCCTCTCCATTTCGTCTATTCTCTCTCCATCTCATCAAATCAGTCTCCATCTCGTCAACTCTCTCTCCGTCTCGTCAACTTACTTTACATCTCGTCAGCTCTCTCTACATCTCGTCATCTCTTTCTCCATCTCAACTCCCTCTCCATCTCATCAACTCTCTCTCCGTCTCGTCAGGTCCTTCTTCTTCTTGTCAGCTCTCTCTCCATCTTGTCAGCTCTCTTTCCATCTCATCAACTCCCTCTCCATCTCGTCAACTCTCTCGCAATCTCTTCAACTCTCTCTCGATCTCGTAAGCTTTTTCTCCATATCAAATCCATCTCCATCTCATCAACTCCCTCTCCATTTCATCAACTCTCTCCCCAGCTCATCAGCTCCCTCTTCGCCTCAACTCTCACCACGTCTCATCAACTCTCTCTCCGTCTAATCAACTCTCTCTCCAATTGGTCAAAATCTCTCCCTCTCGTCAGCTGCCTCACCGTCCCATCAGTTCCCGCTCCATCTCTTGCGATCTCTCTCGATCTCGTCAGCTCCCTCTGGGTCTCATCAACTCCCTCTTCATCTCGTCAACTCTCACTCAATCTCGTCAATTCTATCTCAATCTCGTCAACTCTCTCTCCATCTCAACTCCCACTCCATCTCGTCAACTTCCACTTCGTCTCGTCTAGTCTCTCTCCATCTCATCAACTCTTTCTCCATCTGATCTCTCTCTCCAGCTTGTCTTCTCCCTCTCCATCTCGTCAACTCTCTCTCCATCTTGTCAACTTTCTCTCCGTCTCAGCAACTCTCTCTCTGTCTCACCTGCTCTCTCTCCATGTGGGCAACACTCTCTCCATCATTTCAACTCACTCAATGTCTCGTGAACTCACTCTCCATCTCGTTAGCTCCATCTCCATCTCATCCAATCTCTCTTCATCTCGTCAAATCTCTGGCCATCTCATCAAATCTTCCTCCATCTCATCAACTCCCTCTCCATTTCGTGTATTCTCTCTCCATCTCGTCAACTGTCCCTCCAACTCGACAGCTCACTCTCCTTCTCATCAGTTCTCTCTCTGTCTCATCAACTCCCTCCCCATCTCGTCAACTCTCTCTCCATCTCATCAGCTTCCTTTCCATCTCGTCAACTCTATCTCCATCTCGTTAGCTCCCTCTCCATCTCAGCAAATTTCTCTCCATCTCGCCAATCTGTGGCCATCTCGTCAAGACTTCCTCCATCTCTTCAACTTCCTCTCCATTTCGTCTATTGTCTCTCCATCTCGTCAACTCATTCGCCAACTCGACAACTCTCTCTCCGTCTCGTCAACTTACTTTACAAATCGTCAGCTCTCTCTCCATCTCATCATCTGTCTCTCCATCACAACTCCCTCTCCATCTCATCAAATTCCTCTCCATCTCGTCAACTCTCTCTCCATCACATCAACTCTCTCTCCGTCTCGTCAGGTCCTTCTTCTTCTCATCAGCTCTCTCTCCATCTCGTCAGATCTCTTTCCATCTCATCAAATCACTCTCCATCTCGTCAACTCTCTCGCAATCTCGTCAACTCTCTCTCCATCTCCTCAGCTTTCTCTCCATCTCAACTCCGTCTCCATCTCATCAACTCCCTCTCCATTTCGTCAACTCTCTCTCCAGCTCGTCAGCTCCCTCTTCGCCTCAACTCTCATCACGTCTCATCAACTCTCTCTTGGTCTAATCAACTCTCTCTCCATCTCGTCAGGTCCTTCTTCTTCTTGTCAGCTCTCTCTCCATCTTGTCAGCTCTCTTTCCATCTCATCAACTCCCTCTCCATCTCGTCAACTCTCTCGCAATCTCTTCAACTCTCTCTCGATCTCGTAAGCTTTTTCTCCATATCAAATCCATCTCCATCTCATCAACTCCCTCTCCATTTCATCAACTCTCTCCCCAGCTCATCAGCTCCCTCTTCGCCTCAACTCTCACCACGTCTCATCAACTCTCTCTCCGTCTAATCAACTCTCTCTCCAATTGGTCAAAATCTCTCCCTCTCGTCAGCTGCCTCACCGTCCCATCAGTTCCCGCTCCATCTCTTGCGATCTCTCTCGATCTCGTCAGCTCCCTCTGGGTCTCATCAACTCCCTCTTCATCTCGTCAACTCTCACTCAATCTCGTCAATTCTATCTCAATCTCGTCAACTCTCTCTCCATCTCAACTCCCACTCCATCTCGTCAACTTCCACTTCGTCTCGTCTAGTCTCTCTCCATCTCATCAACTCTTTCTCCATCTGATCTCTCTCTCCAGCTTGTCTTCTCCCTCTCCATCTCGTCAACTCTCTCTCCATCTTGTCAACTTTCTCTCCGTCTCAGCAACTCTCTCTCTGTCTCACCTGCTCTCTCTCCATGTGGGCAACACTCTCTCCATCATTTCAACTCACTCAATGTCTCGTGAACTCACTCTCCATCTCGTTAGCTCCATCTCCATCTCATCCAATCTCTCTTCATCTCGTCAAATCTCTGGCCATCTCATCAAATCTTCCTCCATCTCATCAACTCCCTCTCCATTTCGTGTATTCTCTCTCCATCTCGTCAACTGTCCCTCCAACTCGACAGCTCACTCTCCTTCTCATCAGTTCTCTCTCTGTCTCATCAACTCCCTCCCCATCTCGTCAACTCTCTCTCCATCTCATCAGCTTCCTTTCCATCTCGTCAACTCTATCGCCATCTCGTTAGCTCCCTCTCCATCTCAGCAAATTTCTCTCCATCTCGCCAATCTGTGGCCATCTCGTCAAGACTTCCTCCATCTCTTCAACTTCCTCTCCATTTCGTCTATTGTCTCTCCATCTCGTCAACTCATTCGCCAACTCGACAACTCTCTCTCCGTCTCGTCAACTTACTTTACAAATCGTCAGCTCTCTCTCCATCTCATCATCTGTCTCTCCATCACAACTCCCTCTCCATCTCATCAAATTCCTCTCCATCTCGTCAACTCTCTCTCCATCACATCAACTCTCTCTCCGTCTCGTCAGGTCCTTCTTCTTCTCATCAGCTCTCTCTCCATCTCGTCAGATCTCTTTCCATCTCATCAAATCACTCTCCATCTCGTCAACTCTCTCGCAATCTCGTCAACTCTCTCTCCATCTCCTCAGCTTTCTCTCCATCTCAACTCCGTCTCCATCTCATCAACTCCCTCTCCATTTCGTCAACTCTCTCTCCAGCTCGTCAGCTCCCTCTTCGCCTCAACTCTCATCACGTCTCATCAACTCTCTCTTGGTCTAATCAACTCTCTCTCCATCTGGTCAAGCTCTCTCCCTCTCGTCAGCTGCCACACCGTCTCCTCCGATCTCTCTCGATCTCGTCAGCTCCGTCTGCATCTCATCAACTCCCTCTATATCTCGTCAAGACTCTCCCTATCTCGTCAACAATCTCTCGATCTTGTCAGCTCTCTCTCAGTCTCATCAACTCTCTCGTTCTGTCTCATCTGCTCTCTCACTCCATCTCGCCAATTCCCTCAACGTCTCGTCAGCTCTCTCTCGAACTCATCATTTCCCTCTCCATCTCGTGAGGCCCCTCTCCATCTCGTCAACTCACTCTCCAACTCGTCAACACTCTCTGAATCTCGTCAGTTATCTCTCCTTCTTGTCAACTCTCTCTCCATCTCGTCAGCTCACTCTTCATCTCATCAAGTCTCTCTCCATCTCGTCAACACACTCTATGTCTCGTCACCTCTCAGTCCATCTCTTCAACTCTCACTTGATCTCGTCAACCATCTCTTCATCTCGTCAAATCTCTCTCCATCTCGTCAAATCCCTCTTCATCTCGTCAACTCTCAGTCAATTTCGTCAACTCTCTATCCATCTCATCAACTCTCTTTCCATCTCAACTCCCACTCCACCTTGTCAATTCCCATTTCATCTCGACTAGTCTCTCTCCATCTCGTCAAGTCTCTCTCCATCTGATGTCTCTCTCCAGCTCGTATTCTCCCTCTCCATCTCGTCAACTCTCTCTCCATCTCGTCAACTTTCTCTCCATCTCATCAACACTCTCTCTGTCTCAAGTGCTCTCTCCCCATCTGTGGCAAGACTCTCTCCATCATTTCAACTCCCTCAACGTCTCGTCAAATCAATCTCCATCTCATTAGCTCCCTCTCCATCTCGTCAACTCTCTCTCCATCTCGTCAGATCTCTGGCCATCATGTCAACTTTTCCTCCATCTCGTCAACTCTCTCTTGATCTTGTCAGCTCTCTCTCAAACTCGTCAGTTCCCTCTCCATCTTGTCAGCCCCCTCTCCATCTCGACAACACCCTCTCCAACTCGACAACAATCTCTCAATCTCGTCAGCTATCTCTCCATCTTGTCAACTCTTTCTCCATCTCGTCAGCTCGCTTTTCATTTCATCAAGTCTCTCTCCAACTCGTCAACTCACTCTCTGTCTCGTCAACTCTCTCTCCATCTAATAAATTCTCCGTCTCTGTCTCATCTGCTCTCTCTCCATTACGTCAATCTCTGTCCATCACGTCAAATACCTCATTGTCTCGTCAACTCTCACTCCATCTCTTCAGCTATCTCTCCATCTCATCAGCACTCTCTCCATAATGTCAGCTCTCTCACCATCTCGTCACACCACTCTCCAGCTCATCAGGTATCCCTCCATCTCGTCAGATCTCTCTTCATTTCGTCAGCACTGTATTCATCTCAACTCCCTCTCCATCTCATCAACTCCCTCTGCTACTCATCAACTCTCCCTCCATCCTGTCAGCTCTTGTTCCATCTCGTGACTTCTCTCTCCATCTCGTCAACTCTCCCTCCATCTCTTCAACTCTCTCTCGATCTCGTCAACCATCTGTCCATCTCGTCAAATCTCTCTCCATCTCGTCAACTCCCTCTTCCTCTCATCAACTCAATCTCAATCTCGTCAACTCTCTCTCCATCTCAACTCCCACTCCATCTCGTCAACTGCCACTTCGTCTCGTCTAGTCTCTCTCCGTGTCGTCAACTCTCTCTCCATCTGATCTCTCTCTCCAGCTCGTATTCTCCCTCTCCATCTCGTCAACTCTCTCTCCATCTCATCAGCTTTCTCTCCATCTCATCTACTCTCTCTCTGTCTCATCTGCTCTGTCTCCATCTGGACAACACTCTCCCCATCATTTCAACTCCCTCAACGTCTTGTGAACTCACTCTCCATGTCGTTAGCTCCCTCTCCATCTCGTCAAATCTCTGACAATCTCATCAACTCTTCCTCCATCTCGTCAACTCCCTCTCCATTTTGTCTATTCTCTCTCCGTCTCGTGAATTGTCCCTCCAACTCGTCAGCTCTCTTTCCTTCTCATCAGTTCTCTCTCTGTCTCATCAACTCCCTCTCCATCTCATCAACTTTCTATCCATCTCGTCAGCTCTCACTCTACATCTACTCAAATCCCTCTTCATCTCGTCAACCCTCTCTCCATCTCAACTCCCAATCCATCTCGTCAACTCCCTCTTTGTCTCGTCGGCTATCTCTGCATCTCATCAGCTCTCTCTCCATCTCGCCAGCTCTCTCACCATCTCGCCACACCTGTCTCCATCTCATCAGCTATCCCTCCAACTCGTCAGCTCTTTCTACATCTCGTCAGCACTCAATTCATCTCAACCCTCTCCCCAAATCATCAACTCCCTCTGCTTCTCATCAGCTCGCCCTCCATCTCGTCAGCTCTCGTTCCATCTCGTGACTTCTCTCTCCATCTCGTCAAATCTCCCTCAATCTCTTCAACTCTCTCTCGATCTCGTCAACCATCTCTCCATCTTGTCAAATCTCTCTCCATCTCGTCAACTCTCTCTCCATCTCGTCAACTTTCTCTCCATCTCATCAACACTCTCTCTGTCTCAAGTGCTCTCTCTCCATCTGTGGCAAGACTCTCTCCATCATTTCAACTCCCTCAACGTATCGTCAACTCACTCTCTATCTCATTAGCTCCCTCTCCGTCTCGTCAACTCTCTCTCCATCTCGTCAGATCTCTGGCCATCATGTCAACTTTTCCTCCATCTCGTCAACTCTCTCTTGATCTTGTCAGCTCTCTCTCAAACTCGTCAGTTCCCTCTCCATCTTGTCAGCCCCCTCTCCATCTCGACAACTCCCTCTCCAACTCGACAACAATCTCTCAATCTCGTCAGCTATCTCTCCATCTTGTCAACTCTTTCTCCATCTCGTCAGCTCGCTTTTCATTTCATCAAGTCTCTCTCCAACTCGTCAACTCACTCTCTGTCTCGTCAACTCTCTCTCCATCTAATAAATTCTCCGTCTCTGTCTCATCTGCTCTCTCTCCATTACGTCAATCTCTGTCCATCACGTCAAATACCTCATTGTCTCGTCAACTCTCACTCCATCTCTTCAGCTATCTCTCCATCTCATCAGCACTCTCTCCATAATGTCAGCTCTCTCACCATCTCGTCACACCACTCTCCAGCTCATCAGGTATCCCTCCATCTCGTCAGATCTCTCTTCATTTCGTCAGCACTGTATTCATCTCAACTCCCTCTCCATCTCATCAACTCCCTCTGCTACTCATCAACTCTCCCTCCATCCCGTCAGCTCTTGTTCCATCTCGTGACTTCTCTCTCCATCTCGTCAACTCTCCCTCCATCTCTTCAACTCTCTCTCGATCTCGTCAACCATCTGTCCATCTCGTCAAATCTCTCTCCATCTCGTCAACTCCCTCTTCCTCTCATCAACTCAATCTCAATCTCGTCAACTCTCTCTCCATCTCAACTCCCACTCCATCTCGTCAACTGCCACTTCGTCTCGTCTAGTCTCTCTCCGTGTCGTCAACTCTCTCTCCATCTGATCTCTCTCTCCAGCTCGTATTCTCCCTCTCTATCTCGTCAACTCTCTCTCCATCTCGTCAGCTTTCTCTCCATCTCATCTACTCTCTCTCTGTCTCATCTGCTCTGTCTCCATCTGGACAACACTCTCCCCATCATTTCAACTCCCTCAACATCTTGTGAACTCACTCTCCATGTCGTTAGCTCCCTCTCCATCTCGTCAAATCTCTGGCCATCTCATCAACTCTTCCTCCATCTCGTCAACTCCCTCTCCATTTTGTCTATTCTCTCTCCGTCTCGTGAATTGTCCCTCCAACTCGTCAGCTCTCTCTCCTTCTCATCAGTTCTCTCTCTGTCTCATCAATTCCCTCTCCATCTCATCAACTTTCTATCCATCTCGTCAGCTCTCACTCTACATCTACTCAAATCCCTCTTCATCTCGTCAACCCTCTCTCCATCTCAACTCCCAATCCATCTCGTCAACTCCCTCTTTGTCTCGTCGGCTATCTCTGCATCTCATCAGCTCTCTCTCCATCTCGTCAGCTCTCTCACCATCTCGTCACACCTGTCTCCATCTCATCAGCTATCCCTCCAACTCGTCAGCTCTTTCTACATCTCGTCAGCACTCAATTCATCTCAACCCTCTCCCCAAATCATCAACTCCCTCTGCTACTCATGAGCTCGCCCTCCATCTCGTCAGCTCTCGTTCCATCTCGTGACTTCTCTCTCCATCTCGTCAACTCTCCCTCAATCTCTTCAACTCTCTCTCGATCTCGTCAACCATCTCTCCATCTCGTCAAATCTCTCTCCATCTCATCAACTCTCTCTCCATCTCAACTCCCACTCCATGTCGTCAACTCCCATTTTGTCTCGTCTAGTCTCTCTCCATCTCGTCAACTCACTCTCCATCTCATCAAATTCCTCTCCATCTTGTCAACTCTCTCTCCATCTCATCAACTCCCTCTCCATTTCGTCAACTCTCTCCCCAACTCATCAGCTCCCTCTTCGCCTCAACTCTCACCACGTCTCATCAACTCTCTCTCCATCTAATCAGCTCTCTCTCCAATTGGTCAAAATCTCTCCCTCTCGTCAGCTGCCTCACCGTCCCATCAGTTCCCGCTCCATCTCGTCTGATCTCTCTCGATCTCGTCTGCTCCCTCTGGGTCTCATCAACTCCCTCTTCATCTCGTCAACTCTCACTCAATCTCGTCAATTCTATCTCAATCTCGTCAACTCTCTCTCCATCTCAACTCCCACTCCATCTCGTCAACTTCCACTTTGTCTCGTCAAGTCTCTCTCCATCTCGTCAACTTTCTCTCCATCTGATCTCTCTCTCCAGCTCGTATTCTCCCTCTCCATCTCGTCACCTCTCTCTTCATCTCGTCAATTTTCTCTCCATCTTGTCAACTCTCTCCATCTCGTCAAATCTCTCTCGATCTTCTCAGCTCTCTCTCCGTCTCATCAACTCTCTCCCTCTGTCTCATCTGCTCTCTCACTCCATCTCGCCAATTCCCTCAGCATCTCGTCAGCTCTCTCTCGAACTCTTCAGTTCCCTCTCCATCTCGTCAGCCCCCTCTCCATCTCGTCACCGCACTCTCCAACTCGTCAACACTCTCTGAATCTCGTCAACCATCTCTCCATCTTTTCAACTCTCTCTCCATTTCTTCAGCACGCTGTTCATCTCATCAATCTCTCTCCATATCATCAACTCACTCTCTGTCTCGTCACCTCTCTCTCCATCTAATAAATTCTCTGTCTCTGTCTCATCTGCTCTCTCCATCACGTCAATCTCTCACCATTACGACTATACCTCACTGTCTCATCAACTCTCACTCCATTTCGTCAACTATCTCTCCATCTCATCAGCTCTCTCTCCATCTCGTCAGCTCTCTCACCATCTCATCACACCTCTCTCCATCTCGTCAGCTATACCTCCATCTCATCAGCTCTCTCTTCATCTCGTCAGCACTCTATTCATCTCAAGTCCCTCTCCATCTCATCAACTCCCTCTGCTACTCATCAAATCTCCCTCCATCCCGTCAGCTCTCGTTCCAACTCGTGACTTCTCTCTCCATCTCGTCAACTCTCCCTCCATTTCTTGAACTCTCTCTCCATCTCGTCAACCATCTCTCCATCTCTTCAAATCTCTGTCCGTCTCGTCAACGCCCTCTTCATCTCTTCAAATCTCTCTCAATCTCGTCAACTCTCTCTCCATCTCTTCAACTCTCTCTCCATCTCAACTCCCACTCCATCTCGTCAACTGCCACTTCGTCTCGTCTAGTCTCTCTCCATCTCGTCAACTCGCTCTCCATCTGATCACTCTCTCCAGCTCGTATTCTCCCTCTCCGTCTCGTCAACTCTCTCTCCATCTCGTCAAATCTCTGGCCATCTCGTCAACTCTTCCTCCATCTCGTCAACTCCCTCTCTATTTCGTCTATTCTCTCTCCATCTCGTCAACTGTCCCTCCAACTTGTCAGCTCTCTCTCCTTCTCATCAGTTCTCTCTCTGTCTCATCAACTCCCTCTCCATCTCGTCAACTCTCTATCCATCTCGTCAGCTCTCACTCTACATCTCGTCAGCTCCTTTTTCATCTTGTCAACTCTCTCTCCATCTCAACTCCCACTCCATCTCGTCAACTCCCTCTTTGTCTCGTCAACGCTCTCTCCATCTCGTCAACTCTCCCTACATCTCATCAAATCTCTCTCCATATCGTCAACTCTCCCTACAACTCGTCAGCACTCTCTCAATCTCAACATTCTCTACATCTCGTCAAGTCACTCACCATCTCATCAACTCCCTCTCCTTCTCATCAACTCTCCCTCCATCTCGTCAGATTTCTCGTCATCTCAACTCCCTCTCCATCTCGCCAACACTTTCTGCATCTCGTCACCTCGCTCTCCATCTCGTCTACTCTTTCTCCTTCTCCTCAACACACTCTCCATCATGTCAGTTCCCTCTCCATCTCCTACACACTTTCTCTGTCTCACCAAATCTCTGTCCATCTCGTCAGCTCTCTCTCCATCTCATCAACTCCCTCTCCATCTCGTCAACTCTCTCCTAATCTCGTCAACTCTCTTTTCATCTCTGGAGCTTTCTCTCCATCTCAAATCCATCTCCATCTCATCAACTCCCTCTCCATTTCGTCAACTCTCTATCCAGCTCGCCAGCTCCCCCTTCGTCTCAACTCTCACCCCGTCTCATCAACACTTGCTCCAGCTAATCAACTCTCTCTCCATCTCGTCAAGCTCTCTCCCTCTCGTTTTCTCCCACGCCGTCCCGTCAGCTCCCTCTCCATCTGTTCCAATCTCTCTGCACCTCGTCAGCTCCCTCTGACTCTCATCAACTCCCTCTATATCTCGTCAACTCTCTCCCTATCTCGTCAACTATCCCTTGACCTTGTCAGCTGCCTCTCCGTCTCATCAACTCTCTCCCTCTGTCTCATCTGCTCTCTCACTCCATCTCGCCAATTCCCTCAACCTCTCGTCAGCTCTCTCTTGATCTCATCAGCTCCCTCTCCATCTCGTCAGCTCCCTCTTCATCTCAACAAATCTCTCCCCATCTCATCAAGTCTCTCTCCATTTCGTCAACTCACTCTCCGTCTCGTCAACTCTCTCTCCATCTCATAATTTCTCCCTCTCTGTCTCATCTGCGCTCTCTCCATCACGTCAATCTCTCTCCACCACCTCAAATACCTCACTGTCTCGTCAACTCTCACTCCATCTCGTCAGCTATATCTCCAACTCGTCAGGGCTCTCTCCATTTCATCAGCTCTCTCACCATCTCATCACACCTTTCTCCATCTCGTCAGCTATCCCTCCATCGCGTCAGCTCTCTCTACATCTCGTTAGCACTCTATTCATCTCAACACCCTCTCCAACTCATCAACTCACTCTGCTACTCATCAACTCTCACTCCATCTCGTCAGTTCTCATTCCATATCGTCACTACTCTCTCCATCTCATCAATGCTCCCTCCATCTCTTCAACTCTCTCTCAATCTCGTCAACCATTGCTTCATCTCGTCAAATCTCTCTCCATCTCGTCAACTCCCTCTTCATCTCGTCAACTCTCACTCAATCTCGTCAACTCTATCTCCAGGTCGTCAATTCTCTCTCCATCTCAACTCCCACTCCATCTCGTCAACTCCCAATTCATCTCGTCTAGTCTCTCTTCATCTCGTCAACTCTCTCTCCATCTGATCTCTCTCTCCAGCTCGTATTCGCCGTCTCCATCTCATCAACTCTCTCTCCATCTCGTCAACTTTCTCTCCGTCTCATCAACTCACTCTCTGTCTCATCTGCTCGCTCTCCATCTGGGCAACACTCCCTCCATTATTTCAACTCCCTCAACGTCTCGTCAACTCGCTGTCCATCTCGTTAGCTCCCTCTCCATCTCGTCAACTCTCTCTCCATCTCGTCAAATCTCTGGCCATTTTGTCAACTCTTACTCCATCTCGTCAACTCTCTCTCGATCTTCTCAGCTCTCTCTCTGTCTCATCAACTCTCTCCCTCTGTCTCATCTGCTCTCTCACTCCATCTCGCCAATTCCCTCAGCATCTCGTCAGCTCTCTCTCGAACTCGTCAGTTCCCTCTACATCTCGTCAGCCCCCTCTCCATCTTGTCACCTCACTCTCCAACTCATCAACACTTTCTAAATCTCGTCAACCATCTCTTCATCTTTTCAACTCTCTCTCCATCTCTTCAGCTCGCTCTTCATCTCATCAATCTCTCTCCATATCATCAACTCACTGTCTGTCTCGTCACCTCTCTCTCCATCTAATAAATCCTCTGTCTCTGTCTCATCTGCTCTCTCCATCACGTCAATCTCTCACCATCACGACATTTACCTCACTGTCTCATCAACTCTCACTCCATTTCGTCAGCTATCTCTTCATCTCGTCAGCTCTCTCTCCATCTCGTCAGCTCTCTCACCATCTCATCACACCTCTCTCCATCTCGTCAGCTATCCCTCCATCTCGTCAGCTCTCTCTTCATCTCGTCAGCATTGTATTCATCTCAAGTCCCTCTCCATCTCATCAACTCCCTCTGCTACTCATCAACTCTCCCTCCATCCCGTCAGCTCTCGTTCCATCTTGTGACTTCTCTCTCCATCTCGTCAACTCTCCCTCCATCTCTTGAACTCTCTCTCGATCTCGTCAACCATCTCTCCATCTCGTCAAATCTCTCTCCATCTCATCAACTCCCTCTTCATCTCGTCAAATCTCTCTCAATCTCGTCAACTCTCTCTCCATCTCTTCAACTCTCTCTCCATCTCAACTCCCACTCCATCTTGTCAACTGCCACTTCGTCTCGTCTAGTCTCTCTCCATCTCGTCAACTCTCTCTCCATCTGATCACTCTCTCCAGCTCGTATTTTCCCTCTCCGTCTCGTCAACTCTCTCTCTGTCTCATCTGCTCTATCTCCATCTGGGCAACACTCTCTCCATCATTTCAACTCCCTCAATGTCTCGACAACTCACTCTCCATCTTGTTAGCTCCCTCTCCATCTCGTCAAATCTCTCTCCATCTCGTCAAATCTCTCTCCATCTCGTCAAATCTCTGGCCATCTCGTCAACTCTTCCTCCATCTCGTCAACTCCCTCTCTATTTCGTCTATTCTCTCTCCATCTCGTCAACTGTCCCTCCAACTTTCAGCTCTCTCTCCTTCTCATCAGTTCTCTCTCTGTCTCAACAACTCCCTCTCCATCTCGTCAACTCTCTATCCATCTCGTCAGCTCTCACTCTACATCTCATCAGCTCCTTCTTCATCTTGTCAACTCTCTCTCCATCTCAACTCCCACTCCATCTCGTCAACTCCCTCTTTGTCTCGTCAATGCTCTCTCCATCTCGTCAACACTTTCTGAATCTCGTCAACCATCTCTCCATCTTTTCAACTCTCTCTCCATCTCTTCAGCTCGCTCTTCATCTCATCAATCTCTCTCCATATCATCAACTCACTGTCTGTCTCGTCACCTCTCTCTCCATCTAATAAATCCTCTGTCTCTGTCTCATCTGCTCTCTCCATCATGTCAATCTCTCACCATCACGACATTTACCTCACTGTCTCATCAACTCTCACTCCATTTCGTCAGCTATCTCTCCATCTCGTCAGCTCTCTCACCATCTCATCACACCTCTCTCCATCTCGTCAGCTATCCCTCCATCTCGTCAGCTCTCTCTTTATCTCGTCAGCACTGTATTCATCTCAACTCCCTCTCCATCTCATCAACTCCCTCTGCTACTCATCAACTCTCCCTCCATCCCGTCAGCTCTCGTTCCATCTCGTGACTTCTCTCTCCATCTCGTCAACTCTCCCTCCATCTCTTGAACTCTCTCTCGATCTCGTCAACCATCTCTCCATCTCGTCAAATCTCTCTCCATCTCATCAACTGCCACTTCATCTCGTCTAGTCTCTCTCCATCTCGTCAACTCTCTCTCCATCTGATCACTCTCTCCAGCTCGTATTCTCCCTCTCCGTCTCGTCAACTCTCTCTCTGTCTCATAATTTCTCCCTCTCTGTCTCATCTGCACTCGCTCCATCACGTCAATCTCTCTCCACCACCTCAAATACCTCACTGTCTCATCAACTCTCACTCCATCTCATCAGCTATAGCTCCAAATCGTCAGGGCACTCTCCATTTCGTCAGCTCTCTCACCATCTCGTCACACCTCTCTCCATCTCGTCAGCTGTCCCTCCATCTCGTCAGCTTTCTCTACATCTCGTTAGCACTCTATTCATCTCAACACCCTCTCCAACTCATCAACTCACTCTGCTACTCATCAACTCTCACTCCATCTCGTCAGCTCTCATTCCATCTCATCACTACTCTCTCCATCTCGTCAATGCTCCCTCCATCTCTTCAACTCTCTCTTGATCTCGTCAACCATCGCCCCATCTCGTCAAATCTCTCTCCATCTCGTCAACTCCCTCTTCATCTCATCAACTCTCACTCAATCTTGTCAACTCTATCTCCATCTCGTCAACTCTCTCTCCATCTGATCTCTCTATCCAGCTCGTATTCTCTGTCTCAATCTCATCAACTCTTTCTCCATCTCGTCAACTTTCTCTCCGTCTCATCAGCTCACTCTCTGTCTCATCTGCTCTCTCTCCATCTGGGCAACACTCTCTCCATCACTTCAAATACCTCAACGTCTCGTAAACTCATTCTCCATCTCGTTAGCTCCCTCTCCATCTCGTCAAACCTCTGGCCATCTCGTCAACTTTCTCTCCATCTCGTCCAATCTCTGTCCATCTCGTGAGCTCTCTCTCCATCTCATCAACCCTCTCTCTGCCTCATCTGCTCTCTCTCCATCTCAACCCCCACTCCATCTCATCAGCTACCTCTTCGTCTCGTCAAGTCTCTCTCCATCTCGTGAACTCCCTCTCCGTCTCGTCAACTCTCTCTCCATCTCGTCAGCTCTCTCTCCTTCTCGTCAACTCTCTATCTGTCTCATCAACTCTCTCTCCATCTCATCAACTCTCACACTACTTCTCGTCAACTCCCTCTTAATCTCGTCAACTCTCAGTCCATCTCGTCAACTCTCTCACCGTCTTGTCAGCTCTCTCTTCATCTCAACTCCCACTCCATCTCGTCAACTCCCTCTTTATCTCGTTAACTCTCTCTCCATCTCGTCAACTCTCTCTACATCTCGTCAACTTTCTCTCCGTCTCATCAACTCACTCTGTCTCATCTGCTCTCTCTCCATCTGGGCAACACTCTCTCCGTCACTTCAAATAGTTCAATGTCTCGTAAAATCACTCTCCATCTCGTCAACTTCCTCTTTATCTCGTTAACTCTCTCTCCATCTCATCAACTCTCTCTACATCTCGTCAAATCTCTCTCCATCTGAACTCTCTTTCCAGATCGTGAACTCCCTCTCCAACTCGTCAACTTCCTCTCCATCTATTCAACTCTTTCTCCATCTTGTCAACTCCCTCTCCATCTCGTCAACTCTCCCTACAACTCGTCAGATCTCTCTCAATCTAAACATTCTGTACAACTCATCACCTCCCTCACCATCTCGTCAACTCCCTCTCCATCTCATCAACTCTCCCTCCATCTCGTCAGATTTCTTGCCATCTCAACTCTCTCTCCATCTCGTCAACTCACCCTCCATCTCGTCAAATCTCTGTCCATCTTGTCCACTCCTTCTCATTCTCCTCAACTCTCTGTCCATCTCGTCAGGTCTCTCTCTATCTCCTCCACTCTCTCTCCGTCGCATCAAATCTCTCTCCATCTCACCAGATTCCTCTTCATCTCATCAACTCTCTCTCCATCACATCAAATCTTCCTCCGTCTCGTCAAGTCTCTCTTTCAATCTTGTCAACTCTCTCTCCATCACATCAAATCTCTCTCCGTCTCGTGAGGTCCCTCTTCATCTCATCAGCACTCTGTCCTTCTCATCAGCTCTCTCGCAATCTTGTCAACTCTCTCTCCATTTCGTCAGCTCTCTCTCCATCTCGTGAGCTTTCTCTCCATCTCAACTCCGTTTCCATCTCATCAACTCCCTCTCCATTTCATCAACTCTCTAGCCAGCTCGTCCGCTCCCTCTTCGTCTCAACTCGCAAACCGTCTCATCAACTTTCTCTCTGGCTAATCAATTCTCAATCCATCTCGTCAAGCTATCTCCCTCTCTTTAGCTCCCTCGCCGACACGTCATCTACCTCTCGATCTCTTCCGATCTCTCTCCATCTCGTCAACTCTCTCTCCATCACATCAATTCTCTCTCCTTCTCGTCAGGTCACTCTTCATCTCGTCAGCTCTCTGTATTTCTCGTCAGCTCTCTCGCAATCTCGTCAACTCTCTTTCAATTTCGTCAGCTTTCTGTCCATCTCAGCTCCGACTCCATCTCATCAAATCCCTCACCATTTCGTCAACTCTCTCTCCAGCTCATCAGCTCTCTCTTCATCTCAACTCTGAACCCGTCTCATCAACTCTCTCTCCGTCTAATCAACTCTCTCTCTATTTTGTCAAGCTCTGTCGCCATCCCGTCAACTCCCTCTGCATCTCTTCCGATCTCTCTCCATCTCGTCAGCTCCCTCTGACTCTCATCAACTCCCTCTATATCTTGTCAACTCTCTCCCTATCTCGTCAACAATCTCTCGATCTTGTCAGCTCCCTCTCCGTCTCATCAACTCTCTCCCTCTGTCTCATCTGCTCTCTCACTCCATCTCGCCAGTACCCTCAATGTCTCGTCTGCTCTCTCTCGATCTCGTCAGCTCCCTCTCCATCTCGTTACCTCCCTCTACATCTCATCAAATCTCTCTGCATCTCATCAAGTCTCTCTCCATCTCATTAACTCACTCTCTGTCTCGTCAACTCTCTCTCCATCACAAAACATCTCCCGCTCTCTCTCATCTGCTCTCCCTCCATCACGTCAATCTCTCACCATCACGTCAAATACCTCACTGTCTCGTCAACTCTCTCTCCCTCTCGTTTTCTCCCACGCCATCCCGTCAGCTCCCTCTCCATCTCTTCTGATCTCTCTGCACCTCGTCAGCTCCCTCTGACTCTCATCAACTCCCTCTATATCTCGACAACTCTCTCCCTATCTCGTCAACTATCTCTTGATCTTGTCAGCTGCCTCTCCGTCTCTTCAACTCTCTCCCTCTGTCTCATCTGCTCTCTCACTCCATCTCACCAATTCCCTCAACCTCTCGTCAGCTCTCTCTCCATCTCGTCAGCTCCTTCTCCAACTCGTCAGCTCCCTCTTCATCTCAACAAATCTCTCTCCATCTCATCAAGTCTCTCTCCATCTCGTCAACTCACTCTCCGTCTCGTCAACTCTCTCTCCATCTCATAATTTCTCCCTCTCTGTCTCATCTGCACTCTCTCCATCACGTCAATCTCTCTCCACCACCTCAAATACCTCACCGTCTCGTCAACTCTCATTCCATCTCATCAGCTATATCTCCATCTCGTCAGGTCTCTCTCCATTTCGTCAGCTCTCTCACCATCTTGTGACACCTCTCTCCATCTCGTCAGCTATCCCTCCATCTCGTCAGCTCTCTCTACATCTCGTTAGCACTCTATTCATCTCAACACCCTCTCCAACTCATCAACTCACTCTGCTACTCATCAACTCTCACTCCATCTCGTCAGCTCTCATTCCATCTCATTACTACTCTCTCCATCTCGTCAATGCTCCCTCCATCTCTTCAACTCTCTCTCGATCTTGTCAACCATCGCTCCATCTCGTCAAATCTCACTCAATCTCGTCAACTCTATCTCCATCTTGTCAAATCTCTCTCCATCTCAACTCCCATTCCATCTCGTCAACTCTTTCTCCATCTCGTCTAGTCTCTCTCCCTCTCGTCAACTCTCTCTTCATCTGATCTCTCTCTCCAGCTCGTATTCTCCGTCTCCATCTTGTCAACTCTCTCTCCATCTCGTAAAATTTCTCTCCGTCTCATCAACTCACTCTCTGTCTCATCTGCTCTCTTTGCATCTGGGCAACACTCTCTCCATTACTTCAACTCCCTCAACGTCTCGTAAACTCACTCTCCATCTCGTTAGCTCCCTCTTCATCTTGTCAACTCTCTCTGCATCTCGTCAAATCTCTGGCCATCTCGTCAACTCTCTCCATCTCGTCAAATCTCTCTCCATCTCGTCAAAAATCTCTCTCCATCTCACCAACTCTCTCTCTGCCTCATCTGCTCTCTCTCCATCTCAACCTCCACTCCATCTCATCAGCTATGTCTTCGTCTCGTCAAGTCTCTCTCCATCTCATGAACTCTCTCTCCGTCTCGTGAACTCTCCATCTCGTCAGCTCTCTCACCTTCTCGTCAACTCTCTGTCTCATCAACTTTCTCGCCATCTCGTCAACTCTCAGTCCATCTCGTCAACTCTCTCACCATCTTGTCAGCTCTCTCTCCACCTCAACTCCCACTGCATCTCGTCAACTCCCTCTTTGTCTCGTTAACTCTCTCTCCATCTCGTCAACTCTCTCTACATCTCGTCAAATTTCTCTCCATTTGAACTCTCTTTCCGGATCATCAACTCCCTCTCCATCTCGTCAACTCCCTCTCCATCTATTGAACTCTTTCTCCATCTTGTCAACTCCCTCTCCATCTCATCAACTCTCCCTACAACTCATCAGATCTCTCTCCGTCTCATGAGTTCCCTCTTCATCTCGTCAGCACTCTGTCCTTCTCATCAGCTCTTTCGCAATCTCATCAATACTCTCTCCATTTTGTCAGCTTACTCTCCATCTCATCAACTCCCTCTCCATTTTGTCAACTCTCTAGCCAGCTCCTCAGCTCCCTCTTCATCTCAACTCGCACCCAGTCTCATCAACTTTCTCTCCAGCTAATCAATTCTCTCTTCATCGCATCAAGCTCTCTGTCTCTTGTTAGCTCCCTCGCCGTCCCGTCAGCTCCCTCTCCATCTCTTCCGATCTCTCTCCATCACGATAAATCTCTCTCCATCACATCAAATCTCTCTCTGTCTCGTCAGGTCACTCTTCATCTTGTCAGCTCTCTGTCCTTCTCATCAGCTCTCTCACAATCTCGTCAACTCTCTCTCCAATTCGTCAGCTTTCTGTCCATCTCAACTCAGTCTCCATCTCATCGAATCCCTCTCCATTTCGTCAACTCTCACCCCAGCTCATCAGCTCCCTCTTCGTCGCAACTCTCAACCCGTCTCATCAACTCTCTCTCCGTCTAATCAACTCTCTCTCCATTTCGTCAAGCTCTCTCCCTCTCGTCAGCTCTGTCGCCATCCCGTCAGCTCCCTCTGCATCTCTTCCGATCTCTCTCCATCTCGTCAGCTCCCTCTGACTCTCATCAACGCCCTCTATATCTTGTCAACTCTCTCCCTCTTTCGTCAACTATCTCTCAATCTTGTCAGCTCCCTCCCCGTCTCATCAACTCTCTCCCTCTGTCTCATCTGCTCTCTCACTCCATCTTGCCAATTCCCTCAACGTCTCGTCAGCTCTCTCTCAATCTTGTCAGCTCCCTCTCCATCTCATCAGATCTCTCTGCATCTCATCAAGTCTCTCTCCATCTCCTCAACTCACTCTCTGTCTCATCAACTCTCTCTCCATCACAAAACTTCCCACACTCTCTCTCATCTGCTCTCTCTCCATCACGTCAAATACCTCACTGTCTTGTCAACTCTCTCTCCATCTCGTCAGCTATCTCTCCATCTCTTCAGCTCTCCTTCCATCTCGTCAGATTTCTTGCTATCTCAAATCTCTCTCCATCTCGTGAACTCTCCCTCCATCTTCTCAGGTCTCTCTCCATCTCCTCTACTTTCTCTCTGTCACATCAAATCTCTCTCCGTCTCGTCAGGTCTCTCTTCATCTCGTCAGATCTCTGTCCATCTCATCAGCTCTCTCGCAATCTCATCAACTCGCTCTCCACTTCGTCAGCTTCTCTCCATCTCAACTCCGTCTCCATCTCATCAGATCCCTCTCCATTTCTACAACACCCTCTCCATCTCGTCAGCTCGCTCTTCATCTCATCAAATCTCTCTCCATCTCATTATGTCTCTCTCCATTTCATCAACTCACTCTCTGTCTCGTCAACTCTCTCTCCATCACAAAACTTCTTCCTCTCTCTCTCATCTGCTCTCTCTCCATCACGTCAATCTCTCTCCATGACATCAAATACCTCAATGTTTCGTCAACTCTCACTCCATCTCGTCAGCTATCTCTCCATCTCGTCAGCTCTCTCTCCATTTCGCCAGCTTTCTCACCATCTCGTTACACTTCTCTTCATTTCGTCAGCTATCCCTCCATCTCGTCAGATTTCTCTACATCTCGTCAGCACTCTATTCATCTCTACTCCCTCTCCGTCTCATCAAAACCCTCTGCTAGTCATCAACTCTCCCTCCATCTCATCAGCTCTCGTTCCATCTCGTCACTTCTCTCTCCATCTCTCCAACGCTCCCTCCATCTTTCAACTCTATCAGGATCTCGTCAACAATTTCTCCATCTTGTCAAATCTCTCTCCATCTCGTCAGCTCTCTCTCAATCTCGTCAACTCTCTCTCCATCTCGTCAACACTCTCTCCATCTCAACTCCCACTCCATCTTGTTATTCCCACTTTGTCTCGTCTCTCTCCGTCGCGTCAACTCTCTCTTCATCTGATCTCTCTCTCCAGCTCTTATTCTCACTCTCCATCTCGTCAACTCTCTCTCCATCTCATCAACATTCTCTCCATCTCATCAACTCTCTCTCTGTCTCATCTGCTCTCTCTCCATCTGGGCAACATTCTCTCCATCACTTCAACTTGCTCAAAGTCTCGTCAACTCACTCTCCATCTCGTTAGCTCACTCTCCATCTCGTCAGCTCTCACTCTACATCTCGTCAACTCCCTCTTCATCTCGCCAACTCTCAGTCTATCTGAAATCTCTTTCCGGCTCGTCACCTCCCTCTCCATCTCGTCAACTCCCTCTCCATCTATTCAACTCTCTCTTCATCTTGTCAACTCCCTCTCCATCTCATCAACTCTCTCTACAACTCGTCAGATATCTCTCAATGTCAACATTCTCTACAACTCATCAACTCTCTCACCATCTCGTCAACTCCTTCTCCATCTCATCAACTCTCCCTCCATCTCGTTCGATTTCTTGCCTTCTCAACTCTCTCTCCATCTCGTCAACTCACCCTCCATCTCATCAACTCTCAGTCCATCTCGTCCACTCCTTCTCCTTCTCCTCAACTCTCTCTCCATCTCGCCAGCTCTCTCTCCATCTGCTCCAATCTCTCTGTCACAACAAATCTCTCTCCATCACGCCAGCTTCCTCTTCATCTCGTCAACTCTCTCTCCATCTCATCAACTCTTCCTCCATCTCGTCAACTCTCTGTCCATCTCGTCAACACTATCTCCATCACATCAAATCCCTCTCTGTCTGGTCAGTTCCCTCTTCATCTTGTCAGCACTCTGTCCTTCTCGTCAGCTCTCTCGCAATCTCGTCAACTCTCTCTCCATTTCGTCAGCTTTCTCTCAATCTCAACTCCGTCTCCATCTCATCAAATCCCTCTCGATTTCGACAACTCTCTCTCCAGCTCGTCAGCTCCCTCTTCGTCTCAACTCTCACCCCGTCTCATCAACTCTCTCTCCATCTAATCAACGCTCTATCCATTACATCAAGCTCTCTCCCTCTCGTCAGCTCTTTCGCCGTCCCCTCAGCTCCCTCTGCATCAATTCCGATCTCTCTTCATCTCGTCAGCTCCCTCTGACTCTCATCAACCCCCTTTATATCTTGTCAACTCTCTCCCTATCTCGTCAATTATCTCTCTATCTTGTCCGCTCCCTCTACGTCTCATCAACTCTCTGCATCTGTCTCATCTGCTCTCTCACTCCATCTCGCCAATTCCCTCAACATCTTGTCAGCTCTCTCTCGATCTCGACAGCTCCCTCTCCAACTCGTCAACTCCCTCTCCAGCTCATAAACTCTCCCTCCATCTCGTCAGATTGCTTGCCATCTCAACTCTCTCTCCATCTTGTCAACTCACCATCCATCTCGTCAAATCTCTGTCCATCTCGTCCACTCCTTCTCCTTCTCCTCAACACTCTCTCCATCTCGTCAGTCCTCTCTCCATCTCCTCCACTCTCTCTCCGTCACATCAAATCTCTCTCCATCTCACCAGATTCCTCTTCGTCTCATCAACTCTCTCTCCATCTCATCAAATCTTCCTCCGTCTCGTCAACTCTCTCTCCATCTCGTCAACTCTCTCTCCATCACATCAAATCTCTCTCCGTCTCGTGAGGTCCCTCTTCATCTCATCAGAACTCTGTCCTTCTCATCAGCACTCTCGCAATCTCGTCAACTCTCTCTCCATTTCGTCAGCTCTCTCTCCATCTCATCAACTCCCTCTCCATCTCGTCAACTCACTCTCTGTCTCATCAACTCTCTCTCCATCTCGTGAGCTTTCTCTCCATCTCAACTCCGTTTCCATCTCATCAACTCCCTCTCTATTTCATCATCTCTCAAGCCAGCTAAACAGCTCCCTCTTCGTCTCAACTCGCACCCCGTCTCATCAACTTTCTCTCCGGCTAATCAAGTATCTCTCCATCTCGTCAAGCTCTCTCTGGTTAGCTTACTCGCCGTCCCGTCAGCTCCCTCTCCATCTCTTCCGATCTCTCTCCATCTCGTCAACTCTCTCTCCATCACATCAAATCTCTCTCCGTCTCATCAGGTCCCTCTCCATCTCGTCAGCTCTCTGTCCTTCTCGTCAGCTCTCTCGCAATCTCGTCCACTCCCTCTCCATTTCGTCAGCTTTCTGTCCATCTCAACTCCGTCTCCATCTCATCAAATCCCTCTCCATTTCGTCAACTCTCGCCCCAGCTCGTCAGCTTGGTCTTTGTCTCAACTCTCAACCCGTCTAATCAACTCTCTCTCCATTTTGTCAAGCTCTCTCCCTCTCATCAGCTCTGTCGCCACCCCGTCAGCTCCCTCTGCATCTCTTCCGATCTCTCTCCATCTCGTCAGCTCCCTCTGACTCTCATCAACTCCCTCTATATCTCGTCAACTCTCTCCCTATCACGTCAACTATCTTTCGATCTTGTCAGCTCCCGCTCCGTCTCATCAACTCTCTCCCTCTGTCTCATCTGCTCTCTCACTCCATCTTGCCAATTCCCTCAATGTCTCGTCAGCTCTCTCTCATTCTCGACAGCTCCCTCTCCAACTGGTCAGCTCCTTCTTCATCTAATCAAATCTCTCTGCATCTCATCAAGACTCTCTCCATCTCATCAACTCAATCACTGTCTCGTCAACTCCCTCTCCATCACAAAACTTCTCCCTCTCTCTCATCTGCTCTCTCTCCATCACGTCAATCTCTCTCCATTATGTCAAATACCTCACTGTCTCGTCAACTCTCACTGCATCTCGTCAGCTATCTCTCCATCTCGTCAACTATCCCTCCATCTCGTCAGGTCTCTCTCCATCTCCTCTACTTTCTCTCTGTCACATCAAATCTCTCTCCGTCTCGTCAGATCTCTCTTCATCTTGTCAGCTCTCTGTCCTTCTCGTCAGCTCTCTCACAATCTCGTCAACTCTCTGTCCAATTTGTCAGCTTTCTCTCCATCTCAACTCTGTCTCCATCTCATCAAATCCCTCTCCATGTCTACAACTCCCTCTCCATCTCGTCAGCTCCCTCTTCATCTCATCAAATCTCTCTCCATCTCATCATGTCTCTCTTCATCTCGTCAACTCACTCTCTGTCTCGTCAACACTCTCTCCATCACAAAACTTCTTCCTCTCTCTCTCATCTGGTCTCTCTCCATCACATCAAATACCTCACTGTTTCGTCAACTCTCACTCCATCTCGTCAGCTATCTCTTCATCTCGTCAGCTCTCTCTCCATTTCGTCAGCTCTCTCATCATCTCATCAGCTCTCTCATCATCTCGTCATGCTTCTCTCCATATCGTCAGCTATCCCGCCATCTCGTCAGATTTCTCTACATCTCGTCAGCACTCTATTCATCTCTACTCCCTCTCCATCTCATCAAATCCCTCTGCTACTCATCAACTCTCCCTCCATCTCATCAGCTCTCGTTCCATCTCGTCACTTCTCTCTCCATCTCGCCAATGCTCCCTCCATCTTTCAACTCTCTCTGGATCTCATCAACAATCTCTCCATCTCGTCATTTCTCTCTCCATCTCGTCAACTCCCTCTTCATCTCGTCAACTCTCTCTCAATCCCATCAACTCTCTATCCATCTCGTCCACTCTCTCTCCATCTCAACTCCCACTCCATCTCGTCAATCCCACTTCGTCTAGTCTCTCTCCATCTCGTAATCTCTCTCTCCATCTGATCTCTCTCTACAGATCTTATTCTCACTCTCCATCTCGTCAACTCTCTCTCCATTTCGTCAACTTTCTCCCAGTCTCATCAACTCTCTCTCTGTCTCATCTGCTCTCTCTCCATCTGGGCAACATTCTCTCCATCACTTCAACTCCCTCAAAGTCTCGTCAACTCACTCTCCATCTCGTTAGCTCCCTCTCCATCTCGTCAACTCTCTCTCTGTCTCACCAACTCTCTCTCCATCTCGTCAGCTCTCACTCTACAGCTCGTCAACTCCCACTTCATCTCGCCAACTCTCAGTCCATCTCGTTAACTCCCTCTTTGTCTCGTCAACTCTCTTTCCATCTCATCAACTCTCTCCAGTCTAGTCTAGTCTCTCTCCATCGCTTCATCTCTCTCTCCATCTGATCTCTCTTTACAGATCTTATTCTCACTCCACATCTCGTCAAATCTCTCTCCATCGGAAATCTCTTTCCGGCTCGTCAACTCCCTCTCCATCTCGTCAACTCCCTCTCCATCTATTCAACTCTCTCTTCATCTTGTCAACTCCCTCTCCATCTCGCCTACTCTCCCTACAATTCTTCAGATATCTCTCATTGTCAACATTCTCTACAACTCATCAACTCTCTCACCATCTCGTCAACTCCTTCTCCATCTCATCAACTCTCCCTCCATCTCGTTCGAATTCTTGCCATCTCAACTCTCTCTCCATCTCGTCAACTCACACTCCATCTCGTCAACTCTCTGTCCATCTTGTCCACTCCTTCTCCTTCTCCTCAACTCTCTCTCCATCTCACCAGCTCTCTCTCCATCTCCTCCACTCTCTCTCTGTCACAACAAATCTCTCTCCATCACGCCAGCTTCCTCTTCATCTCTTCAACTCTCTCTCAATCTCATCAACTCTTCCTCCATCTCGTCAACCCTCTGTCCATCTCATCAACACTATCTCCATCACATCAAATCTCTCTCCTGCTCGTCAGGTCCCTCTTCATCTCGTCAGCACTCTGTCCTTCTCGTCAGCTCTCTCGCAATCTCGTCAACTCTCTCTCCATTTCGTCAGCTTTCTCTCCATCTCAACTCCATCTCCATCTCATCAAATCCCTCTCCATTTCGACAACTCTCTCTCCAGCTCGTCAGCTCCCTCTTCGTCTCAACTCTCACCCCATCTCATCAACTCTCTCTCTGTCTAATCAACTCTCTCTCCATTACATCAAGCTCTCTCCCTCTCGTCAGCTCTGTCGCCGTCCCCTCAGCTCCCTCTGCATCACTTCCGATCTCTCTCTATCTCGTCAGCTCCCTCTGACTCTCATCAACTCCCTCTATATCTCGTCAACTCTCTCCCTATCATGTCAACTATCTCTTGATCTTGTCAGCTCCCTCTCCGTCTCATCAACTCTCTCCCTAATTCTCATCTGCTCTCTCACTCCATCTTGCCGATTCCCTCAACCTCTCATCAGCTCTCTCTCGATCTCGACAGCTCCCTCTTCAACTCGTCAGATCCCTCTTCATCTCATCAAATCTCTCTGCATCTCACCAAGTCTCTCTCCATCTCATCAACTCACTCTCTGTCTCGTCAACTCTCTCTCCAACACAAAAATTCTCCCTCTCTCTCTCATCTGCTCTCTCTCCATCACATCAATCTCTCTCCATCACATCAAATACCTCACTTTCTCGTCAACTCTCACTCCATCTCTTCAGCTATCTCTCCATCTCGTCAGCTCTCCCTCCATCTCGTCAGATTTCTTGCCATCTCAAATCTCTCTCCATCTCGTCAACTCTCCCTCCATCTCGTCAGGTCTCTCTCCATCTCCTCCACTTTCTCTCTGTCACATCAAATCTCTCTCCGTCTCATGAGGTCAATCTTCATCTCGTCAGCTCTCTGTCCTTCTCGTCAGCTCTCTCGCAATCTCGTCAACTCTCTGTCCAATTTGTCAGCTTTCTCTCCATCTCAACTCCGTCTTCATCTCATCAAAATCCTCTCCATTTCTACAACTCCCTCTCCTTCTCGTCAGCTCCCTCTCCATCTCATCAAATCTCTCTCCATCTCATCATGTCTCTCTCCATCTCGTCAACTCACTCTCTGTCTCGTCAACTCTCTCTCCATCACAAAACTTCTTCCTCTCTCTCTCATCTGCTCTCTCTCCATCACGTCAAATACCTCACTGTTTCATCAACTTTCACTCCATCTCGTCAGCTATCTCTCCATCTCGTCAGCACTCTCTCCATTTCGTCAGCTCTCTCATCATCTCATCACACTTCTCTCCATTTCGTCAGCTATCCCTCCATCTCGTCAGATTTCTCTACATCTCGTCAGCACTCTATTCATCTCTACTCCCTCTCCATCTCATCGAATCCCTCTGCTACTCATCAACTCTCCCTCCATCTTGTCAGCTCTCGTTCCATCTTGTCACTTCTCTCTCCATCTCGCCAAAGCTCCCTCCATCTTACAACTCTCTCTGGATCTCGTCAACAATCTCTCCATCTCGTCAAATCTCTCTCCATCTCGTCAACTCTCTCTCAATCTCGTGAACTCTCTCTCCATCTCGTCAACTCTCTCTCCATCTCAACTCCCACTCCATCTCGTCAATCCCACTTTGTCTAGTCTCTCTCCATCGCGTCATCTCTCTCTCCATCTGATCTCTCTCTCCAGCTCGTATTCTACATCTCCATCTCGTCAACTCTCTATCCATTTCGTCAACTTTCTCTCCGTCTCATCAACTCTCTCTCTGTCCCATCTGCTCTCTCTCCATCTGGGCAACACTCTCTCCATCACTTCAACTCCCTCAACGTCTCGTAAACTCACTCCATCTCGTTAGCTCCCTCTTCATCTCGTCAACTCTCTCTCCATCTCGTCAAATCTCTCTCCCTCTCGTGAGCTCTTTCTCCATCTCATCAACTCTCTCTCTGCCTCATCTGCTCTCTCTCCATCTCAACCCCCACTCCATCTCATCAGCTACCTCTTCGTCTCGTCAAGTCTCTCTCCATCACGGGAACTCTCTCTCAAAGTCTCGTCAACTCTCTTTCCATCTTGTCAGCTCTCTCTCCTTCTCGTCACTCTCTCTCTGTCTCGTAAATTCTCTCTCAATCTCATCAACTCTCTCTCCGTCTAATCAACTCTCTCTCCATTTCATCAAGCTCTCTCCCTCACGTCAGCTCTGTCACCGTCCCCTCAGCTCCCTCTGCATCTCTTCCGATCTCTCTTCATCTTGTCAGCTCCCTCTGACTCTCATCAACCCCCTCTATATCTTCTCAACTCTCTCGCTATCTCATCAACTATCTCTCGATCTTGTCAGCTCCCTCTCCGTCTCATCAACTCTCTGCATCTGTCTCATCTGCTCTCTTACTCCATCGCGCCAATTCCCTCAACGTCTCGTCAGCTCTCTCACGAACTCGTCAGCTCCCTCTCCATCTCGTCAGCTCCCTCTTCATCTCATCAAATCTCTCTCCATCTCATCAAGTCTCTCTCCATCTCGTCAACTCACTCTCTGTCACGTCAACTCTCTCTCCATCTCAAAAATTCTCCCTCTCTGTCTCATCTGCTCTCTCTCCATCACGTCAATCTCCCTCCATCACGTCAAATACCTCACTGTCTCGTCAACTCTCTCTCCATCTCCACTCCCACTCCATCTCATCAACTCCCACTTCGTCTCGTCTAGTCTCTCTCCATCTCGTCAACTCCCTCTCCATCTGATCTCTCACTCCAGCTCGTATTCTCCATCTCCATCTCGTCAACTCTCTCTCCATCTCGTGAACTTTCTCTCCGTCTCATCAACTCACTCTCTGTCTCATCTGCTCTCTCTCTATCTGGGCAACACTCTCTCCATCATTTCAACTCCCTCAGCGTCTCGTAAACTCACTCTCCATCTCGTTAGCTCCCTCTTCATCTCGTCAAATCTCTCTCCATCTCGTCAAAACTCTGGCCATCTCGTCAACTCTCTCTCCATCTCGTCAAATCTCTCTCCCTCTCGTGAGCTCTCTCTCCATCTCATCAACTCTCTCTCTGCCTCATCTGCTCTCTCTCCATCTCAACCCCCACTCCATCTCATCAGCAACCTCTTCGTCTCATCAAGTCTCTCTCCATCTTAGGAACTCACTCTCAAAGTCTCGTCAACTCTCTCTCCATCTCGTCAGCTCTCGCTCCTTCTCGTCAACTCTCTCTCTGTCTCGTAAACTCTCTCTCCATCTCGTCAACTCTCACTCTACATCTCGTCAACTCCCTCTTAATCTCGTCAACTCTTAGTCCATCTCGTCAACTCTCTCACCATCTTGTCAGCTCTCTCTCCATCTCAACTCCCACTCCATCTCGTCAACTCACTCTTTGTCTCGTTAACTCTCTTTCCATCTCGTCAACTCTCTCTACATCTCGTCAAATCTCTTTCCATCTGAACTCTCTTTCCAGATCGTCAACTCCCTCTCCATCTCGTCAACTCCCTCTCCATCTATTCAACTCTCTCTCCATCTTGTCAACTCCCTCTCCATCTCGTCAACTCTCCCTACAACTCGTCAGATCTCTCTCAATCTAAACATTCTCTACAACTCAACAACTCCCTCACCATCTCGTCAAAACCCTCTCCATCTCATCAAATCTCCCTCCATCTCGTCAGATTTCTTGCCATATGAACTCTCTCTCCATCTCGTCAACTCACCCTCCATCTTGTCAAATCTCTGTCCATCTCGTCCACTCATTCTCCTTCTCCTCAATACTCTCTCCATCTCGTCAGGTCTCTCTCCATCTCCTCCACTCTCTCTCCGTCACATCAAATCTCTCCATCTCACCAGATTCCACTTCGTCTTAACAACTCTCTCTCCATCTCATCAAATCTTCCTCCGTCTCGTCAACTCTCTCTCCATCACATCAAATCTCTCTCCGTCTCGTGAGGTCCCTCTTCATCTCATCAGCACACTGTCCTTCTCATCAGCTCTCTTGCAATCTCGTCAACTCTCTCTCCATTTCGTCAGCTCTCTCTCCATCTCATCAACTCCCTCTCCATCTCGTCAACTCACTCTCTGTCTCGTCAACTCTCTCTCCATCTCGTGAGCTTTCTCTCCATCTCAACTCCGTTTCCATCTCATCAACTCCCTCTCCATTTCATCAACTCTCAAGCCAGCTAAACAGCTCCTTCTTCATCTCAATTCGCACCCCGTCTCATCAACTCTCTCTCCGGCTAATCAATTCTTTCTCCAGCTCGTCAAGCTCTCTCTCTCTCGTTAGCTCCCTCGCCGTCCCGCCAGCTCCATCTCCATCTCTTTCGATCTCTCTCCATCTCGTCAACTCTCTCTCCATCACATCAAATGTCTTTTCGTTTTATCAGGTCCCTCTTCATCTCATCAGCTCTCTCTCCTTCTCGTCAGCTCTCTCGCAAACTCGTCCACTCTCTCTCCATTTCATCAGCTTTCTGTCCATCTCAACTCCGTCTCCATCTCATCAAATCCCTCTCCATTTCATCAACTCTCGCCCCAGCTCATCAGCTCACTCTTCGTCTCAACTTTCAACCCGTCTCATCAACTCTCTCTCCGTCTAATCAACTCTCTCTCCATTTCGTCAAGCTCCCTCCCTCTCGTCAGCGCTGTCGCCATCCCGTCAGCCACCTCTGCATCTCTTCCAATCTCTCTCCATCTCGTCAGCTCCCTCTGACTCTCATCAACTCCCTCTATATCTCTTCAACTCTCTCCCTATCACGTCAACTATCTCTCGATCCTGTCAGCTCCCTCTTCATCTCATCAACTCTCTCCCAATGTCTCATCTGCTCTCTCACTCCATTTTGCCAATTCCCTCAACATCTCGTCAGCTCTCTCTCGATCTCAACAGCTCCCTCTCCAACTCGTCAGCTCCCTCTTCATCTCATCAAATCTCTCTGCATCTCATCAAGTCTCCCTCCATCTCATCAACTCACTCTCTCTCTCTTGTCAACTCTCTCTCCATCACAAAACTTCTTCCTCTCTCTCTCATCTGTTCTCTTTCCATCATATCAATCTCTCTCCATCACGTCAAATACATGACTGTCTCGCCAACTCTCACTCCATCTCATCAGCTATCTCTCCATCTCGTCAGCTCTCGCTCCATCTCGTCAGATTCCTTGCCATCTCAAATTTCTCTTCATCTCGTCAACTCTCCCTCCAACTCGTCAGGTCTCTCTCCATCTCCTCCACTTTCTCTCTGTCACATCAAATCTCTCTCCATCTCGTCAGGTCCCTCTTCATCTTGTCAGCTCTCTGTCCTTCTCATCAGCTCTCTCGCAATCTCGTCAACTCTCTGTCCAATTTGTCAGCTTTCTCTCCATCTCAACTCCGTCTCCATCTCATCAAATCCCTCAACATTTCTACTACTCCCTCTCCAACTCGTCAGCTCGCTCTTCATCTCATCAAATCTCTCTCCATCTCATCATGTCTCTCTCCATTTAGTCAACTCACTCTCTGTCTCGTCAACTCTCTCTCCATCACAAAATTTCTTCCTCTCTCTCTCATCTGCTCTCTCTCCATCACGTCAATCTCTCTCCATCACATCAAATACCTCACTGTTTCGTCAACTCTCACTCCATCTCGTCAGCTATCTCTCCATCTCGTCAGCTCTCTCTCCATTTCATCAGCTCTCTCATCATCTCGTCCCACTTCTCTCCATTTCATCAGCTATCCCTCCATCTCGTCAGATTTCTCTACATCTCGTCAGCACTCTTTTCATTTCTACTCCCTCTCCATCTCATCATATCCCTCTGCTACTCATCAACTCTCCCTCCATCTCGTCAGCTCTCGTTCCATCTCGTCACTTCTCTCTCCATCTCGCCAACGCTCCCTCCATCTTTCAACTCTCGCTGGATCTCGTCAACAATCTCTCCAACTCGTCAAATCTCTCTCCATCTCGTCAACTCCCTCTTCATCTCGTCAACTCTCTCTCAATCTCGTCAACTCTCTCTCCATCTCGTCAAGTCTCTCTCCATCTCAACTCCCACTCCATCTCGTCAAACCCACTTCGTCTAGTCTCTCTCCATCGCGTCATCTCTCTCTCCATATGATCTCTCTCTCCAGCTCTTATTCTCACTCTCCATCTCGTCAACACTCTCTCCATCTCATCAACTCTCTCTCTGTCTCATATGCTCTCTCTCCATCTGGGCACATTCTCTCCATCACTTCAACTCCCTCAAAGTCTCGTCAACTCACTCTCCATCTCGTTAGCTCCCTCTCCTTCTCGTCAACTCTCTCTCTGTCTCGCCAACTCTCTCTCCATTCCGTCAGCTCGCCCTCTACATCTCGTCATCTCCCTCTTCATCTTGCCAACTCTCAGTCCATCTCGTCAACTCTCTCACCATCTCGTAAACTCTCTCTCCATCTCAACTCCCACTCCATCTCGTCAACTCCCTCTTTGTCTCGTCAATTCTCTTTCCATCTCGTCAACTCTCTCTACATCTCGTCAAATCTCTCTCCATCTGAAAACTCTCTCCGGCTCGTCAACTCCCTCTCCATCTCGTCAACTCCCTCTCCATCTATTCAAATCCCTCTCCATCTCGTCAACTCTCCCTACAACTCATCAGATATCTCTCAATGTCAACATTCTCTACAACTCAACAACTCTCTCACCACCTCGTCAACTCCTTCTCCATCCCATCAACTCTCCCTCCATCTCGGTCCATTTATTGCCATCTGAACTCTCTCTCCATCTCGTCAACTCAACCTCCATCTCGTCAAATCTCTGTCCATCTCGTCCACTCCTTCTCCTTCTCCTCAACACTCTCTCCATCTCGTCAGTTCTCTCTCCATCTCCTCCACTCTCCGTCACATCAAATCTCTCTCCATCTCACCAGATTCCTCTTCGTCTCATCAACTCTCTCTCCATCTCATCAAATCTTCCTCCGTCTCGTCAACTCTCTCTCCATCTCGTCAACTCTCTCTCCATCACATCAAATCTCTTTCCGTCTCGTGAGTTCCCTCTTCATCTCATCAGCACCCTCTCCTTCTCATCAGCTCTCTCGCAATCTCGTCAACTCTCTCTCCATTTCGTCAGCTCTCTCTCCATCTCATCAACTCCCTCTCCATCTCGTCAACTCACTCTCTGTCTCAACAACTCTCTCTCCATCTCGTGAGCTTTCTCTCCATCTCAACTCCGTTTCCATCTCATCAACTCCCTCTCCATTTCATCAACTCTCAAGCCAGCTCGACAGCTCCCTCTTCGTCTCAACTCGCATCCCATCTCATCAACTTTCTCTCCGGCTAATCAATTCTCTCTCCATCTCGTCAAGCTCTCTCTGGTTAGCTCCCTCGCTGTCCCGTCAGCTCCCTCTCCATCTCTTCCGATCTCTCTCCATTTCGTCAACTCTCTCTCCATCACATCAAATGTCTTTTCATCTCATCAGGTCCCTCTTCATCTCGTCAGCTCTCTGTCCTTCTCGTCAGCTCTCTCGCAATCGTGTCCACTCTCTCTCCATTTCATCAGCTTTCTGTCCATCTCAACTCCGTCTCCATCTCATCAAATCCCTCACCATTTCGTCAACTCTCGCCCCAGCTCGTCAGCTCGATCTTCGTCTCAACTCTCAACCCGTCTCATCAACTCTCTCTCCGTCTAATCAACTCTCTCTCCATTTCGTCAAGCTCTCTCCCTCTCGTCATTTCTGTCGCCATCCCGTCATCTTCCTCTGCATCTCTTATGATCTCTCTCCATCTCGTCAGCTCCCTCTGACTCTCATCAACTCCCTCTATATCTCGTGAACTCTCTCCCTATCACGTCAACTATCTCTCGATCTTGTCAGCTCCCTCTCCCTCTCATCAACTCTGTCCCACTGTCTCATCTGCTCTCTCACTCCATCTTGCCAATTCCCTCAATGTCTCGTCAGCTCTCTCTCGATCTCAACAGCTCCCTCTCCAACTCGTCAGCTCCCTCTTCATCTCATCAAATCTCTCTCCATCTCATCATGTCTCTCTCCATCTCGTCAACTTACTTTCTGTCTCGTCAACTCTCTCTCCATCACAAAATTTCTTCCTCTCTCTCTCATCTGCTCTCTCTCCATCACGTCAATCTCTCTCCATCACATCAAATACCTCACTGTTTCGTCAACTCTCACTCCATCTCTTCAGCTATCTCTCCATTTCGTCAGCTCTCTCTCCATTTCGTCAGCTCTCTCATCATCTCGTCCCACTTCTCTCCATTTCGTCAGCTATCCCTCCATCTCGTCAGATTTCTCTACATCTCGTCAGCACTCTTTTCATCTCTACTCCCTCTCCAAATCATCATATCCCTCTGCTACTCATCAACTCTCCCTCCATCTCGTCAGCTCTCGTTCCATCTCGTCACTTCTCTCTCCATCTCGCCAACGCTCCCTCCATCTTTCAACTCTCGCTGGATCTCGTCAACAATCTCTCCAACTCGTCAAATCTCTCTCCATCTCGTCAACTCCCTCTTCATCTCGTCAACTCTCTCTCAATCTCGTCAACTCTCTCTCCATCTCGTCAAGTCTCTCTCCATCTCAACTCCCACTCCATCTCGTCAAACCCACTTCGTCTAGTCTCTCTCCATCGCGTCATCTCTCTCTCCATATGATCTCTCTCTCCAGCTCTTATTCTCACTCTCCATCTCGTCAACACTCTCTCCATCTCATCAACTCTCTCTCTGTCTCATATGCTCTCTCTCCATCTGGGCACATTCTCTCCATCACTTCAACTCCCTCAAAGTCTCGTCAACTCACTCTCCATCTCGTTAGCTCCCTCTCCTTCTCGTCAACTCTCTCTCTGTCTCGCCAACTCTCTCTCCATCCCGTCAGCTCGCCCTCTACATCTCGTCATCTCCCTCTTCATCTCGCCAACTCTCAGTCCATCTCGTCAACTCTCTCACCATCTCGTAAACTCTCTCTCCATCTCAACTCCCACTCCATCTCGTCAACTCCCTCTTTGTCTCGTCAATTCTCTTTCCATCTCGTCAACTCTCTCTACATCTCGTCAAATCTCTCTCCATCTGAAAACTCTCTCCGGCTCGTCAACTCCCTCTCCATCTCGTCAACTCCCTCTCCATCTATTCAACTCTCTCTCCATCTTGTCAAATCCCTCTCCATCTCGTCAACTCTCCCTACAACTCATCAGATATCTCTCAATGTCAACATTCTCTACAACTCAACAACTCTCTCACCACCTCGTCAACTCCTTCTCCATCCCATCAACTCTCCCTCCATCTCGGTCCATTTATTGCCATCTGAACTCTCTCTCCATCTCGTCAACTCAACCTCCATCTCGTCAAATCTCTGTCCATCTCGTCCACTCCTTCTCCTTCTCCTCAACACTCTCTCCATCTCGTCAGTTCTCTCTCCATCTCCTCCACTCTCCGTCACATCAAATCTCTCTCCATCTCACCAGATTCCTCTTCGTCTCATCAACTCTCTCTCCATCTCATCAAATCTTCCTCCGTCTCGTCAACTCTCTCTCCATCTCGTCAACTCTCTCTCCATCACATCAAATCTCTTTCCGTCTCGTGAGTTCCCTCTTCATCTCATCAGCACCCTGTCCTTCTCATCAGCTCTCTCGCAATCTCGTCAACTCTCTCTCCATTTCGTCAGCTCTCTCTCCATCTCATCAACTCCCTCTCCATCTCGTCAACTCACTCTCTGTCTCATCAACTCTCTCTCCATCTCGTGAGCTTTCTCTCCATCTCAACTCCGTTTCCATCTCATCAACTCCCTCTCCATTTCATCAACTCTCAAGCCAGCTCGACAGCTCCCTCTTCGTCTCAACTCGCATCCCATCTCATCAACTTTCTCTCCGGCTAATCAATTCTCTCTCCATCTCGTCAAGCTCTCTCTGGTTAGCTCCCTCGCTGTCCCGTCAGCTCCCTCTCCATCTCTTCCGATCTCTCTCCATTTCGTCAACTCTCTCTCCATCACATCAAATGTCTTTTCATCTCATCAGGTCCCTCTTCATCTCGTCAGCTCTCTGTCCTTCTCGTCAGCTCTCTCGCAATCGTGTCCACTCTCTCTCCATTTCATCAGCTTTCTGTCCATCTCAACTCCGTCTCCATCTCATCAAATCCCTCTCCATTTCGTCAACTCTCACCCCAGCTCGTCAGCTCGATCTTCGTCTCAACTCTCAACCCGTCTCATCAACTCTCTCTCCGTCTAATCAACTCTCTCTCCATTTCGTCAAGCTCTCTCCCTCTCGTCATTTCTGTCGCCATCCCGTCATCTTCCTCTGCATCTCTTATGATCTCTCTCCATCTCGTCAGCTCCCTCTGACTCTCATCAACTCCCTCTATATCTCGTGAACTCTCTCCCTATCACGTCAACTATCTCTCGATCTTGTCAGCTCCCTCTCCATCTCATCAACTCTGTCCCACTGTCTCATCTGCTCTCTCACTCCATCTTGCCAATTCCCTCAATGTCTCGTCAGCTCTCTCTCGATCTCAACAGCTCCCTCTCCAACTCGTCAGCTCCCTCTTCATCTCATCAAATCTCTCTCCATCTCATCATGTCTCTCTCCATCTCGTCAACTTACTTTCTGTCTCGTCAACTCTCTCTCCATCACAAAATTTCTTCCTCTCTCTCTCATCTGCTCTCTCTCCATCACGTCAATCTCTCTCCATCACATCAAATACCTCACTGTTTCGTCAACTCTCACTCCATCTCTTCAGCTATCTCTCCATTTCGTCAGCTCTCTCTCCATTTCGTCAGCTCTCTCATCATCTCGTCCCACTTCTCTCCATTTCGTCAGCTATCCCTCCATCTCGTCAGATTTCTCTACATCTCGTCAGCACTCTTTTCATCTCTACTCCCTCTCCATCTCATCATATCCCTCTGCTACTCATCAACTCTCCCTCCATCTCGTCAGCTCTCGTTCCATCTCGTCACTTCTCTCTCCATCTCGCCAACGCTCCCTCCATCTTTCAACTCTCGCTGGATCTCGTCAACAATCTCTCCAACTCGTCAAATCTCTCTCCATCTCGTCAACTCCCTCTTCATCTCGTCAACTCTCTCTCAATCTCGTCAACTCTCTCTCCATCTCGTCAAGTCTCTCTCCATCTCAACTCCCACTCCATCTCGTCAAACCCACTTCGTCTAGTCTCTCTCCATCGCGTCATCTCTCTCTCCATATGATCTCTCTCTCCAGCTCTTATTCTCACTCTCCATCTCGTCAACACTCTCTCCATCTCATCAACTCTCTCTCTGTCTCATATGCTCTCTCTCCATCTGGGCACCATTCTCTCCATCACTTCAACTCCCTCAAAGTCTCGTCAACTCACTCTCCATCTCGTTAGCTCCCTCTCCTTCTCGTCAACTCTCTCTCTGTCTCGCCAACTCTCTCTCCATCCCGTCAGCTCTCCCTCTACATCTCGTCATCTCCCTCTTCATCTCGCCAACTCTCAGTCCATCTCGTCAACTCTCTCACCATCGCGTAAACTCTCTCTCCATCTCAACTCCCACTCCATCTCGTCAACTCCCTCTTTGTCTCGTCAATTCTCTTTCCATCTCGTCAACTCTCTCTACATCTCGTCAAATCTCTCTCCATCTGAAAACTCTCTCCGGCTCCTCAACTCCCTCTCCATCTCGTCAACTCCCTCTCCATCTATTCAACTCTCTCTCCATCTTGTCAAATCCCTCTCCATCTCGTCAACTCTCCCTACAACTCGTCAGATATCTCTCAACGTCAACATTCTCTACAACTCAACAACTCTCTCACCACCTCGGCAACTCCTTCTCCATCCCATCAACTCTCCCTCCATCTCGGTCGATTTATTGCCATCTGAACTCTCTCTCCATCTCGTCAACTCAACCTCCATCTCGTCAAATCTCTGTCTATCTCGTCCACTCCTTCTCCTTCTCCTCAACACTCTCTCCATCTCGTCAGTTCTCTCTCCATCTCCTCCACTCTCCGTCACATCAAATCTCTCTCCATCTCACCAGATTCCTCTTCGTCTCATCAACTCTCTCTCCATCACATCAAATCTTCCTCCGTCTCGTCAACTCTCTCTCCATCTCGTCAACTCTCTCTCCATCACATCAAATCTCTTTCCGTCTCGTGAGGTCCCTCTTCATCTCATCAGCACCCTGTTCTTCTCATCAGCTCTCTCGCAATATCGTCAACTCTCTCTCCATTTCATCAGCTCTCTCTCCATCTCATCAACTCCCTCTCCATCTCATCAACTCACTCTCTGTCTCATCAACTCTCTCTCCATCTCGTGAGCTTTCGCTCCATCTCAACTCCGTTTCCATCTCATCAACTCCCTCTCCATTTCATCAACTCTCAAGCCAGCTCGACAGCTCCCTCTTCGTCTCAACTCGCATCCCATCTCATCAACTTTCTCTCCGGCTAATCAATTCTCTCTCCATCTCGTCAAGCTCTCTCTGGTTAGCTCCCTCGCTGTCCCGTCAGCTCCCTCTCCATCTCTTCCGATCTCTCTCCATTTCGTCAACTCTCTCTCCATCACATCAAATGTCTTTTCATCTCATCAGTTCCCTCTTCATCTCGTCAGCTCTCTGTCCTTCTCGTCAGCTCTCTCGCAATCGTGTCCACTCTCTCTCCATTTCATCAGCTTTCTGTCCATCTCAACTCCGTCTCCATCTCATCAAATCCCTCTCCATTTCGTCAACTCTCGCCCCAGCTCGTCAGCTCGCTCTTCGTCTCAACTCTCAACCCGTCTCATCAACTCTTTCTCCGTCTAATCAACTCTCTCTCCATTTCGTCAAGCTCTCTCCCTCTCGTCATTTCTGTCGCCATCCCGTCATCTTCCTCTGCATCTCTTATGATCTCTCTCCATCTCGTCAGCTCCCTCTGACTCTCATCAACTCCCTCTATATCTCGTGAACTCTCTCCCTATCACGTCAACTATCTCTCGATCTTGTCAGCTCCCTCTCCCTCTCATCAACTCTGTCCCACTGTCTCATCTGCTCTCTCACTCCATCTTGCCAATTCCCTCAATGTCTCGTCAGCACCCTCTCCATCTTGTCAGCTCTCTCTTCATCTCATCAACAATTTCTCTCCTGCTCGTCAGCTCTCTCAGCATTTCGTCAGCTCTCTCTCCATCTCGTCAACTCTCTCTCCATCTCGTCAACTCTCTCTCCATCTCCTCAATGCTCTCTCCATCTTGTCCACTCTCCCTCCATCTCGTCAACTCTCCCTCGGTCACGTCAACTCTCTCTCCATCTTGTCAACTCACTCTCCATCTCATCAACTATTTTTCTCCATCTCCTCGGCTTTCTCTCCATCTCATCAGCTCTCTCTCCATCTCGTCAACTCTCTCTCCATCTCGTCACCTATCTGTCCATCTCGTCAACTCTCCCTCCGTCTCGTCAAATGCCTCTCCAACTCGTCCACTCTCTATCCATCTCATCAACTCCCTCTCCATCTCATCAGCTCACTCCATCTCATCAAATTCCTTTCTGTCTCGTCAGCTCACTCTACATCTTGTCAAATCTCTCTCCTTCTCGTAAACTCTCTCTCCATCTCGGCAACTTGTCTCTTTCTATTGAAATCTCTCTCCATCTCGTCAAGTCCCGCGCCATCTCGCCAAATCTCTTTCCGTCTCGTCTACTCTCCTTTTCATCAGCTCACTCTCCATCTCATCAACTTCCCCTCCATCTCGTCATCTCTCTCTCCATCTCGTCAAATCTCTCTCCATCTCGACAACTCTCTCCCCATCTCGTCAACTATTTTTCTCCATCTCGTCAACTCTCTCTCCATCTCGTCAGCTCTCTCTCCATCTCATCAACTCTCTCTCCATTTCGTAAACTCTCTCTCCATCTCATCAGTTGTCTCTCCACCTCGTCAACTCTCTATCCATCTCATCAAGCTCTCGCTCCGTCTCGTCACATATCTCGCCATCTCGTCAACTCTCTCTCCATTTCATCAATTATCTCTCCGTCTCGTCAACGCTCTCTGCCTCTCATCAACACTCTCTCTGTCTCATCAACTATTTCCTTCCCTCTCATCAGCTCCCTCTCCATCTCGTCAGCTCTCTCTCCATCTCGTCAACTATTTCCCTCAGTCTCGTCAGCTCTCTCTCCATCTCATCAGCTCTCTCTCCATCTCGTCAACTCTCCCTCCGTCTCGTCAAATGCCTTTCCACCTCGGTAATGCTCTGCCTTCTCGTCAACTCCCTCTCCATCTCGTCAGCTCTCTCCATCCCGTCAAGTGCCTTTCCGTCTCGTCAGCTCCATCTCCATCTCATCAAATCTCTCTCCGTTTCGTCAGCTCCCAATCTCTACTGCTCACTCTCCTTCTCGTCAACTCTCTCACCGTCTCCTAAACTCTGTCTCCATTTCAGCAACTCTCTCTCTTTCTCATCAACTCTCTCTCCATCTCGTCAAGTCCCACTTCATCTCCTCAAATTTCTCTCTGTCTCATCAACTCTCCATCTCATCAGCTCACTCTCCATCTCATCAAATTTCTCTCTGTCTCATAAACTCTCTCTACGTCTCGTCAGCTCCCTTTCCGTCTCGTTAGCTCGCTCTGCGTCTCGTCAGAACCCTCTCTATCTGGTCAGGTCCCTCGCAGTCTCATCAGATCCCTCTCCATCTCGTCAGCACCCTCTCCGTCTCATCAGCTCCCTCTCCATCTTGTCAAATCCCTCTCCATCTCATGAAAACTCTGTCCCTCTCGTCAACTCTCTCTCCATCACATCAACTCCCTCCCCGTCTCCTCAACTCTCTCTCCTTCTTGCCAACTCTCTCGCCGTCTCGCCAACTCTCTCTCCGTCTCGTCAACTCTCTCCATCTTGTCAACTCTCTCTCCATCTCAGCAAATATTTTTCCCCTTCTTGTCAGCTCACTCTCCATCTCGTGAGCTCTGTCTCCATCTCGTCAACTCTCTCTTCAGCACGACAAATCTTTCTCTGTCTTGTCAGCTCTCTCTCAATCTCGTTATCTTCCTCCCCGTCTCGTCAACTCTCCCTCCGTCTCGTCAGCTCTCGCTCCGTCTCGGCAACACACGCTCCATCTCGTCAACTCTCCCTCGGCCTCGTCAAATCTCCCTCTGTCTCGTCAACTCTCTCTCCATCTCATCAACTCTCTCTCCATCTCGTCAAATATTTCTCTCTGTCTCCTCTGCTCTCTCTCCATCTCGTCAGCTCTCTCTCTATCTCGTCAAAGCTCTCTCTATCTCGTCAACTCTCCCTTCATCTCCTCAACTCTCCCTCCGTCACGTCAACTCTCTCACCATCTCGTCAACTCCCTCTCACCCTCATCAACTCTCCCTCCACTTATCTCTCCATCTCATCAACCTGCTCTCCATCTCGTCAACTGCCTCTCCAACTCGTCCACTCTCTATCCATCTCATCAACTCCCTCTCCATCTCATCAGCTCACTCCATCTCATCAAATTCCTTTCTGTCTCGTCAGCTCACTCTACATCTTGTCAAATCTCTCTCCTTCTCGTAAACTCTCTCTCCATCACGGCAACTTGTCTCTTTCTATTGAAATCTCTCTCCATCTCGTCAAGTCCCGCGCCATCTCGCCAAATCTCTTTCCGTCTCGTCTACTCTCCTTTTCAACAGCTCACTCTCCATCTCATCAACTCCCCCTCCATCTCGTCAACTCTCTCTCCATCTCGTCAAATCTCTCTCCATCTCGACAACTCTCTCCCCATCTCGTCAACTATTTTTCTCCATCTCGTCAACTCTCTCTCCATCTCGTCAGCTCTCTCTCCATCTCATCAACTCTCTCTCCATTTCGTAAACTCTCTCTCCATCTCGTCAGTTGTCTCTCCACCTCGTCAACTCTCTATCCATCTCATCAAGCTCTCGCTCCGTCTCGTCACATATCTCGCCATCTCGTCAACTCTCTCTCCATTTCATCAATTATCTCTCCGTCTCGTCAACGCTCTCTGCCTCTCATCAACACTCTCTCTGTCTCATCAACTATTTCCCTCCCTCTCATCAGCTCCCTCTCCATCTCGTCAGCTCTCTCTCCATCTCGTCAACTATTTCCCTCAGTCTCGTCAGCTCTCTCTCCATCTCATCAGCTCTCTCTCCATCTCGTCAACTCTCACTCCATCTCCTCAATGCCCTCTCCAACTCTTCAAATCTCCCTCCATCTCATCAACTCTCCCTCCGTCACGTCAACTCTCTCTCCATCTTGTCAACTCGCTCTCCATCTCGTCCACTATTTTTCCCCATCTCGTCGGCTCTCTCTCCATCTCGTCAACTCTCTCTCTGTCTCGTCACCTATCTCTCCGTCTCGTCAACTCTCCCTCCGTCTCATCACCTGCCTCTCCAACTCGTCAACGCTCTGCATTCTCGTCAACTCCCTCTCCATCTCGTCAGCACTCTCCATCTCGTCAAATGTCTTTCCGTCTCATCAGCTCTCCTTTTCTTCAGCTCACTCTCCGTCTCATCAACTCTCTCACCGTAAATTCTCTCTCTATCTCAGCAACTCTCTCTCTATCTCGTCAACTCCCTCTCTATCTCGTCAATTCCCACACCATCTCATCAAATTTCTCTCTGTCTCATAAACTCTCTCTCCATCTCGTCAGCTCTCTCTCCATCTCGTTAGCTCGATCTGCCTCTCGTCAGCTCCCTCTCCATCTCGTCATCTCCCTCTCCGTCTCGTCAGCTCCCTCTCCATCTCGTCAACTCCCTCTCCATCTAGTCAACTCCCTCTCCATCTCGTGAAATCTCTCTCCCTCTCGTCAACTTTCTCTCCATCACATCAACTCCCTCTCAGTCTCCTCAACTCTCTCCCGGTTCACCAACTCTCTCTCTGTCTCGTCAACTCTCTCTCCATCTAGTCAACTCTCTCTCCATCTGAGCAAGTATTTATCCCCGTCTTGTCAGCTCTGTGTCCATCTCGTGAGCTCTCTCCCCACCTCGTCAACTCTCTCTTCAGCATGACAACTATTTCTCTGTCTCGTCAGCTCTCTGTCAATCTCGTTATCTTCCTCTCCGTCTCGTCAACCCTCCCGCCGTCTCGACAGCTCTCGCTCCATCTTGTCAAATCTCTCTCTGTCTCATCAGCTCGCTCTCCATCTCGTCCACTATTTTTCTCCATCTCGTCGGTGCTCTCTCCATCTCATCAACTCGCTCTGTCTTGTCACCTATCTCGCCATCTCGTCAACTCTCCCTCCGTCTCATCAACTGCCTCTCCAACTCGTCAGTGCTATGCATTCTCGTCAACTCCCTCTCCATCTCGTCAGCACTCTCCATCTCGTCAACTCTCTCTCCATCTCGTCACCTATCTGTCCGTCTCATCAACTCTCCCTCCATCTGGTCAATTGTCTCCCCACGTCGTCAACGCTCTGTCTTCTCATCAACTCCCTCTCCATCTCATCAGCTGTCTCCATCTCGTCAAATGCCTTTCCATCTCATCTGCTCACTCCCCATCTCATCAAATCTCTCTCCATCTCGTCAGCTCTCTCTCCATCTCATCAGCTCACTCTCCGTCTCATCAACTCTCTCTGTCTCATAAAATCTCCCGCCGACTCTTCAGCTCTCTCTCCGTCTCGGTCGCTCGGCCTGCATCTCGTTAGCCCCCTCTCCATCTCGTCAGGTCCCAGGCAGTCTCATCAGCTCCCTCTCCAGCTCATCAACCCCCCACTCCATCTTGTGAAATCTCTGTCCCTCTCGTCAACTCTCTCTCCATTGCATGAACTCCCTCTCGGTCTGCTCAACACTCGCTCCATCTCGTCAACTCTCTCCTCATCTCGTCAACTATTTTTCTTGCTCTTGTCAGCTCCCTCTCCATCTCGTCATCTCCCTCTCCGTCTCGTCAGCTCCCTCTCCATCTCGTCAACTCCCTCTCCATCTAGTCAACTCCCTCTCCATCTCGTGAAATCTCTCTCCCTCTCATCAACTTTCTCTCCATCCCATCAACTCCCTCTCCATCTCCTCAACTCTCTCCCGGTTCACCAACTCTCTCTCTGTTTCGCCAACTCTCTCTCTGTCTCGTCAACTCTCTCTCCATCTAGTCAACTCTCTCTCCATCTCGTCAAATCTCTATCCATCTCGTCAAGCTCTCGCTCTGTCTCATCACCTATCTCTCCATCTTGTCAACTCTCTCTCCATTTTGTCAACTCTCTCTCCATCTCATCAACTCTCCCGCCATCTCGTCAACTCTCTCTGCATCTCGTTAAACACTCTCTCCGTCTCATCAACAATTTCCCTCCCTCTCATCAGCTCCCTCTGCATCTTGTCAGCTCTCTCTCCATCTCATCAACAATTTCTCACCTGCTCGTCAGCTCTCTCAGCATCTCGTCAGCTCTCTCTCCATCTCGTCAACACTCTCTCCATCTCGTCAACTCTCTCTCCATCTCCTCAATGCTCTCTCCATTTGTCAACTCTCCCTCCATCTCGTCAACTCTCCCTCCATCACGTCAACTCTCTCTCCATCTCGTCAACTCGCTCTCCATCTCGTCAACTATTTTTCTCCATCTTGTTGGCTCTTTCTCCATCTCTTCAGCTCTCTCTCCATCTCGTCAACTCTCTCTCCATCTCGTCACCTATCTGTCTGTCTCGTCATCTCTCCCTCAGTCTCATCAACTGTCTCTCCAACTCGTCAACACTCTGCCTTCACGTCAACTCCCTCTCCATCTTGTCAGCTCACTCCATCTCGTCAAATGACTTTCCGTCTCGTCAGCTCCCTCTCCATCTCATCAAATCTCTCTCCGTATCGTCAGCTCTCTCTCCATCTCGTCAGCTCTCTTTCCATCTCGTCAACTCTCCCTCCATCTCGTAAACTTTCTTTCCATCTCGTCAGCTCTCTCTCCATCTCATCAACTCTCTATCCATCTCGTAAAGCTCTGTCTCTTCACCTATCTCTCCATCTCGTCAAGTCTCTCTCCATTTTGTCAACTCTCTCTCTCCGTCGCATCAACTCTCCCTCCATCTCGTCAACTCTCTCTGCATCTCGTTAAACAATCTCTCCTTCTCGTCAACAATTTCCCTCCCTCTCGTCAGCACCCTCTCCGTCTTGTCAGCTCTCTATCCATCTTGTCAACAATTTCTCTCCTGCTCGTCAGCTCTCTCAGCAACTCGTCAGCTCTCTCTCCATCTCGTCAACTCTCTCTCCATCTCCTCAATGCTCTCTCCATCTTGTCCACTCTCCCTCCATTCGTCAACTCTCCCTCCGTCACGTGAACTCTCTCTCCATCTTGTCAACTCGCTCTCCATCTCGTCACCTATCTGTCCATCTCGTCAACTCTCCCTCCATCTCGTCAAATGCCTCTCCACCTCGTCAACGCTCTGCCTTCTCGTCAACTCCCTCTCCATCTCGTCAGCTCTCTCCATCCCGTCAAATGCCTTTCCGTCTCGTCATCTCCCTCTCCATCTCATCAAATCTCTCTCCGTTTCGTCAAGCTCCCAATCTCTACTGCTCACTGTCCGTCTCGTCAACTCTCTCACCGTCTCCTAAACTCTCTCTCCATTTCAGCAACTCTCTCTTCCTCATCACATCTCTCTCCATCTCGTCCATTCCCACGTCATCTCCTCACATTTCTCTCTGTCTCATCAACTCTCCATCTCATCAGCTCACTCTCCATCTCAACAAATCTCTCTCTGTCTCATAAACTCTCTCTACGTCTCGTCAGCTCCCTCTCTGTGTCATTAGCTTGCTCTTCGTCTCGTCAGAACCCTCTCCATCTTGTCAGGTCCCTCGCAGTATCATCAGATCCTCTCCATCTCGTCAGCACCCTCTCCATCTCATCAGCTCCCACTCCATCTCGTCAACTCCCTCTCCATCTCATGAAAACTCTGTCCCTCTCGTCAACTCTCTCTCCATCGCATCAACTCCCTCCCCGTCTCCTCAACTCTCTCTCCTTCTCGCCACCTCTCTCTCCGTCTCGCCAACTCTCTCTCCATCTTGTCAACTCTCTCTGCATCTCAGCAACTATTTTTCCCCTTCTTGTCAGCTCACTCTCCATCTCATGAGCTCTGTCTCCATATCGTCAACTCTCTCTTCAGCACGACAAATCTTTCTCTGTCTTGTCAGCTCTCTCTCAATCTCGTTATCTTCCTCTCCGTCTCGTCAACTCTCCCTCTGTCTCGTCAGCTCTCGCTCCGTCTCGTCAACACACTATCCATCTCGTCAACTCTCCCTCGGCCTCGTCAAATCTCCCTCTGTCTCGTCAACTCTCTCTCCATCTCATCAACTCTCTCTCCATCTCGTCAAATATTTCTCTCTGTCTCCTCTGCTCTCTCTCCATCTCGTCAGCTCTCTCTCTATCTTGTCAAAGCTCTCTCTATCTCGTCAAATCTCCCTTCATCACCTCAACCCTCCCTCCATCACGTCAACTCTCTCACCATCTCGTCAACTCACTCTCCCCCTCATCAACTCTCCCTCCACTTATCTCTCCATCTCATCAACCCGCTCTCCATCTCGTCAACATTCTCTCCGTCTCGTCAACTCTCTCTCCATCTCGTCAACTGCCTCTCCAACTCGTCCACTCTCTATCCATCTCATTAACTCCCTCTCCATCTCATCAGCTCACTCCATCTCATCAAATTCCTTTCCGTCTTGTCAGCTCACTCTACATCTTGTCAAATCTCTCTCCTTCTCGTAAACTCTCTCACCATCTCGGCAACTGTATCTCTATCTCTTGAAATCTCTCTCCATCTCGTCAAGTCCCGCGCCATCTCGCCAAATATCTCTCCATCTCGTCTACTCTCCTTTTCATCAGCTCACTCTCCATCTCATCAACTCCCCCCCCATCTAGTCAACTCTCTCTCCATCTCGTCAAATCTCTCTCCATCTTGTCAACTCTCTCCCCATCTCGTCAACTATTTTTCTCCATCTCGTCAGCTCTCTCTCCATCTCGTCAGCTCTCTCTCCATCTCATCAACTCTCTCTCCATTTCGTAAACTCTCTCTCCATCTCGTCAGTTCTCTCTCCACCTCGTCAACTCTCTATCCATCTCGTCAAGCTCTCGCTCCATCTCGTCACCTATCTCGCCATCTCGTCAACTCTCTCTCCATTTCATCATTTCTCTCTCCAACTCGTCAAATCTCTCTGTGTCTCATCAACACTTTCTCCGTCTCGTCAACTATTTCCCTCCCTCTCATCAGCTCCCTCTCCATCTCGTCAGCTCTCTCTCCATCTCGTCAACTATTTCCCTCAGTCTCATCAGCTCTTTCTCCATCTCATCAGCTCTCTCTCCATCTCCTCAACGCCCTCTCCAACTCTTCAAATCTCCCTCCGTCTCATCAACTCTCCCGCCGTCACGTCAACTCTCTCTCCATCTTGTCAACTCGCTCTCCATCTCGTCCACTATTTTTCCCCATCTCGTCGGCTCTCTCTCCATCTTGTCAACTCTCTCTCTGTCTCGTCGCCTATCTCTCCGTCTCGTCAACTCTCCCTCCGTCTCATCAACTGCCTCTCCAACTCGTCAATGCTCTGCATTCTCGTCAACTCCATCTCCATCTCGTCAGCTCTCTCCATCTCGTCAAGTCTCTCTCTATCTCAGCAACCATCTCTCTATCTCGTCAAGTCCCACACCATCTCGTCAAATTTCTCTCTGTCTCATAAACTCTCTCTCCATCTCATCAGCTCTCTCTCCATCTCGGTAGCTCGCTCTGCGTCTCGTCAGCTCCCTCTCCATCTCGTGAAATCTCTCTCCCTCTCGTCAACTATCTCTCCATCGCATCAACTCCCTCTCCGTCTCCTCAACTCTCTCTCCGTCTCGCCAACTCTCTCTCTGTCTCGCCAATTCTCTCTCTGTCTCGTCAACTCTCTCTCCATCTAGTCAACTCTCTCTCCATCTAAGCAAGTATTTTTCCCCGTCTTGTCAGCTCTCTGTCCATCTCGTGACCTCTCTCCCCATCTCGTCAACTCTCTCTTCAGCACGACAACTCTTTCTCTGTCTCGTCAGCTCTCTTTCTCAATTTCCTTATCTTCCTCTCCGTCTCGTCAACCCTCCTGCCATCTCCTCAGCTCTCGCTCCATCTTGTCAAATCTCTCTCTGTCTCATCAGCTCGCTCTCCATCTCGTCCACTATTTTTCTCCATCTCGTCGGCGCTCTCTCCATCTCGTCAACTCTCTCTCTGTCTTGTCACCTATCTCTCCGTCTCGTCACTTCTCCCTCCGTCTCATCAACTGCCTCTCCAACTCATCAATGCTCTGCATTCTCGTCAACTCCCTCTCCATCTCATTAGCACTCTCCATCTCGTCAACTCTCTCTCATCTCGTCACCTATCTGTCCGTCTCGTCAACTCTCCATCCGTCTCGTCAGTTGCCTCTCCACCTCATCAACGCTCTGCCTTCTCGTCAAATGCCTCTCCAACTCGTCCACTCTCTATCCATCTCATCAACTCCCTCTCCATCTCATCAAATTCCTTTCTGTCTTGTCAGCTCACTCTACATCTTGTCAAATCTCTCTCCTTCTCGTAAACTCTCTCTCCATCTCGACAACTGTATCTCTTTCTCTTGAAATCTCTCTCCATCTCGTCAAGTCCCGCGCCATCTCGCCAAATATCTCTCCGTCTCGTCTACTCTCCTTTTCATCAGCTCACTCTCCATCTCATCAACTCCCCCTCCGTCTCATCAACTCTCTCTCCATCTCGTCAAATCTCTCTCCATCTCGTCAACTCTCTCCCCATCTCGTCAACTATTTTTCTCCATCTCGTCAGCTCTCTCTCCATCTCGTCAGCTCTCTCTCCATCTCATCAACTCTCTCTCCATTTCGTAAACTCTCTCTCCATCTCGTCAGTTCTCTCTCCACATCGTCAACTCTCTATCCATCTCATCAAGCTCTCGCTCCGTCTCGTCACCTATCTCGCCATCTCGTCAACTCTCTCTCCATTTCATCAATTCTCTCTCCATCTGTCAACTCTCTCTGCATCTCATCAACACTCTCTCCGTCTCGTCAACAATTTCCCTCCCTCTCATCAGCTCCCTCTCCATCTAGTCAACTATTTCCCTCAGTCTCGTCAGCTCTCTCTCCATCTCATCAGCTCTCTCTCCATCTCGTCAACTCTCTCTCCATCTCCTCAACACCCTCTCCAACTCTTCAAATCTCCCTCCGTCTCATCAACTCTCCCTCCATCACGTCAACTTTCTCTCCATCTTGACAACTCGCTCTCCATCTCGTCCACTATTTTTCCCCATCTCGTCGGCTCTCTCTCCATCTTGTCAACTCTCTCTCTGTCTCGTCACCTATCTCTCCGTTTCGTCAACTCTCCCTCCGTCTCATCACCTGCCTCTCCAACTCGTCAACGCTCTGCATTCTCGTCAACTCCCTCTCCATCTCTTCAGCACTCTCCATCTCGTTAAATTTCTTTCCGTCTCCTCAGCTCCCACTCCATCTCATCAAATATCGCTCCGTCTCATCAGCTCTCCTTTTCTTCAGCTCACTCGCCGTCTCATCAACTCTCTCACCGTAAACTCTCTCTCTATCTCAGCAACTCTCTCTCTATCTCATCAACTCTCTCTCTATCTTGTGAAATCTCTCTCCCTCTCGTCAACTTTCTCTCCATCGCATCAACTCCCTCTCCGTCTCCTCAACTCTCTCTCCGTCTCGCCAACTCTCTCTCTGGCTCACCAACTCTCTCTCTGTCTCGTCAACTCTCTCTCCATCTAGTCAACTCTCTCTCCATCTAAGCAAGTATTTTTCCCCGTCTTGTCAGCTCTCTGTCCATCTCGTGAGCTCTCTCCCCATCTCTTCAACTCTCTCTTCAGCACGACAACTCTTTCTCTGTCTCGTCAGCTCTCTCTCAATCTCGTTATCTTCCTCTCTGTCTCATCAACCCTCCCGCCGTCTCGTAAGCTCTCGCTCCATCTTGTCAAAACTCTATCCGTCTCATCAGCTCGCTCTCCATCTCGTCCACTATTTTTCTCCATCTCTTCGGCTCTCTCTCCATCTCGTCAACTCTCTCTCTGTCTCGTCACCTATCGCTCCGTCTCGTCAATTCTCCCTCCGTCTCATCAACTGCCTCTCCAACTCGTCAATGCTCTGCATTCTCGTCAACTCCCTCTCCATCTCGTCAGCACTCTCCATCTCGTCAAATGTCTTTCCGTCTCGTCAGCTCCTACTCCATCTCATCAAATCTCTCTCCGTCTCATCAGCTCTCCTTTTCTTCAGCTCACTCTCCGTCTCATCAACTCTCTCACCGTAAACTCTCTCTCTATTTCAGCAACTCTCTCTCTATCTCGTCAACTCTCTCTCTGTCTCATAAACTCTCTCTCCATCTCGTCAGCTCTCTCTCCATCTCGTTAGCTCGCTCTGCGTCTCGTCAGCTCGCTCTCCATCTCGTCAGCTCCCTCTCCGTCTCGTCAGCTCCCTCTCCATCTCGTCAACTCCGTCTCCATCTCGTGAAATCTCTCTCCCTCTCGTTAACTTTCTCTCCATCACAGCAACTCCCTCTCCATCTCCTCAACTCTCTCTCCGTCTCGCCAACTCTCTCTCTGTCTCGTCAACTCTCTCTCTGTCTCGTCAACTCTCTCTCCATCTCGTCAACTCTCTCTCCATCTCGTCAACTCTCTCTCCATCTCCTCAACGCCCTCTCCAACTCTTCAAATCTCCCTCCGTCTCATCAACTCTCCCTCCGTCACGTCAACTCTCTCTCCATCTTGTCAACTCGCTCTCCATCTCGTCCACTATTTTTCCCCATCTCGTCGGCTCTCTCTCCATCTCATCAACTCTCTCTCTGTCTCGTCGCCTATCTCTCCGTCTCGTCAACTCTCCCTCCGTCTCATCAACTGCCTCTCCAACTCGTCAATGCTCTGCGTTCTCATCAACTCCATCTCCATCTCGTCAGCTCTCTCCATCACGTCAAGTCTCTCTCTATCTCAGCAACCATCTCTCTATCTCGTCAAGTCCCACACCATCTCGTCAAATTTCTCTCTGTCTCATAAACTCTCTCTCCATCTCATCAGCTCTCTCTCCATCTCGGTAGCTCGCACTGCATCTCGTCAGCTCACTCTCCATCTCGTCAGCTCCCTCTCCGTCTCGTCAGCTCCCTCTCCATCTCGGCAAATCCCTCTCCATCTCGTCAACTCCCTCTCCATCTCGTGAAATCACTCTCCCTCTCGTTAACTTTCTCTCCATCGCAGCAACTCCCTCTCCATCTCCTCCACTCTCTCTCCGTCTCGCCAACTCTCTCTCTGTCTCGTCAACTCTCTCTCTGTCTCGTCAACTCTCTCTCCATCTCGTCAACTCTCTCTCCATCTCCTCAACGTCCTCTCCAACTCTTCAAATCTCCCTCCGTCTCATCAACTCTCCCTCCGTCACGTCAACTCTCTCTCCATCTTGTCAACTCGCTCTCCATCTCGTCCCCTATTTTTCCCCATCTCGTCGGCTCTCTCTCCATCTCGTCAACTCTCTCTCTGTCTCGTCGCCTATCTCTCCGTCTCGTCAACTCTCCCTCCGTCTCATCAACTGCCTCTCCAACTCGTCAATGCTCTGAATTCTCGTCAACTCCATCTCCATCTCGTCAGCTCTCTCTATCTCGTCAAGTCCCACACCATCTCATCAAATTTCTCTCTGTCTCATAAACTCTCTCTCCATCTCATCAGCTCTCTCTCCATCTCGGTAGCTCGCTCTGCATCTCGTCAGCTCCCTCTCCATCTCGTCAGCTCCCTCTCCGTATCGTCAGCTCCCTCTCTGTCTCGCCAACTCCCTCTCCATCTCATCAACTCCCTCTCCATCTCGTGAAATCTCTCTCCCTCTCGTCAACTATCTCTCCATCGCATCAACTCCCTCTCCGTCTCCTCAACTCTCTCTCCGTCTCGCCAACTCTCTCTCTGTCTCGCCAATTCTCTCTCTGTCTCGTCAACTCTCTCTCCATCTAGTCAACTCTCTCTCCATCTAAGCAAGTATTTTTCCCCGTCTTGTCAGCTCTCTGTCCATCTCGTGACCTCTCTCCCCATCTCGTCAACTCTCTCTTCAGCACGACAACTCTTTCTCTGTCTCGTCAGCTCTCTCTCTCAATCTCCTTATCTTCCTCTCCGTCTCGTCAACCCTCCTGCCGTCTCGTCAGCTCTCGCTCCATCTTGTCAAATCTCTCTCTGTCTCATCAGCTCGCTCTCCATCTCGTCCACTATTTTTCTCCATCTCGTCGGCGCTCTCTCCATCTCATCAACTCTCTCTCTGTCTTGTCACCTATCTCTCCGTCTCGTCAACTCTCCCTCCGTCTCATCAATTGCCTCTCCACCTCATCAACGCTCTGCCTTCTCGTCAAATGCCTCTCCAACTCGTCAATGCTCTGCATTCTCGTCAACTCCCTCTCCATCTCGTCAGCACTCTCCATCTCGTCAACTCTCTCTCATCTCGTCACCTATCTGTCCGGCTCGTCAACTCTCCATCCGTCTCATCAATTGCCTCTCCACCTCATCAACGCTCTGCCTTCTCGTCAAATGCCTCTCCAACTCGTCCACTCTCTATCCATCTCATCAACTCCCTCTCCATCTCATCAGCTCACTCCATCTCATCAAATTCCTTTCCGTCTTGTCAGCTCACTCTACATCTTGTCAAATCTCTCTCCTTCTCGTAAACTCTCTCTCCATCTCGGCAACTGTATCTCTTTCTCTTGAAATCTCTCTCCATCTCGTCAAGTCCCGCGCCAACTCGATAAATCTCTCTCCGTCTCGTCTACTCTCCTTTTCATCAGCTCACTCTCCATCTCATCAACTCCCCCTCCGTCTCGTCAACTCTCTCTCCATCTCGTCAAATCTCTCTCCATCTCGACAACTCTCTCCCCATCTCGTCAACTATTCTTCTCCATCTCGTCAGCTCTCTCTCCATCTTGTCAGCTCTCTCTCCATCTCATCAACTCTCTCTCCATTTCGTAAACTCTCTCTCCATCTCGTCAGTTCTCTCTCCACCTCGTCAACTCTCTCTCCATCTCGTCAAACTCTCGTTCCGTCTCGTCACCTATCTGGCCATCTCGTCAACTCTCTCTCCATTTCATCAATTCTGTCTCCGTCTCGTCAACTCTATCTCCATCCCGTCAACACTCTCTCCATCTCGTCAACTATTTCCCTCCATCTCATCAGCTCTCTCTCCATCTCGTCAGCTCTCTCTCCATCTCGTCAACTATTTCCCTCAGTCTCGTCAGCTCTCTCTCCATCTCGTCAGCTCTCTCTCCATCTCGTCAACTCTCTCTCTGTCTCGTCGCCTATCTCTCCGTCTCGTCAACTCTCCCTCCGTCTCATCAACTGCCTCTCCAACTCGTCAATGCTCTGAATTCTCGTCAACTCCATCTCCATCTCGTCAGCTCTCTCCATCTCGTCAAGTCTCTCTCTATCTCAGCAACCATCTCTCTATCTCGTCAAGTCCCACACCATCTCATCAAATTTCTCTCTGTCTCATAAACTCTCTCTCCATCTCATCAGCTCTCTCTCCATCTCGGTAGCTCGCTCTGCATCTCGTCAGCTCCCTCTCCATCTCGTCAGCTCCCTCTCCGTATCGTCAGCTCCCTCTCTGTCTCGCCAACTCCCTCTCCATCTCATCAACTCCCTCTCCATCTCGTGAAATCTCTCTCCCTCTCGTCAACTATCTCTCCATCGCATCAACTCCCTCTCCGTCTCCTCAACTCTCTCTCCGTCTCGCCAACTCTCTCTCTGTCTCGCCAGTTCTCTCTCTGTCTCGTCAACTCTCTCTCCATCTAGTCAACTCTCTCTCCATCTAAGCAAGTATTTTTCCCCGTCTTGTCAGCTCTCTGTCCATCTCGTGACCTCTCTCCCCATCTCGTCAACTCTCTCTTCAGCACGACAACTCTTTCTCTGTCTCGTCAGCTCTCTCTCTCAATCTCCTTATCTTCCTCTCCGTCTCGTCAACCCTCCTGCCGTCTCGTCAGCTCTCGCTCCATCTTGTCAAATCTCTCTCTGTCTCATCAGCTCGCTCTCCATCTCGTCCACTATTTTTCTCCATCTCGTCGGCGCTCTCTCCATCTCATCAACTCTCTCTCTGTCTTGTCACCTATCTCTCCGTCTCGTCAACTCTCCCTCCGTCTCATCAATTGCCTCTCCACCTCATCAACGCTCTGCCTTCTCGTCAAATGCCTCTCCAACTCGTCAATGCTCTGCATTCTCGTCAACTCCCTCTCCATCTCGTCAGCACTCTCCATCTCGTCAACTCTCTCTCCATCTCGTCACCTATCTGTCCGGCTCGTCAACTCTCCATCCGTCTCATCAATTGCCTCTCCACCTCATCAACGCTCTGCCTTCTCGTCAAATGCCTCTCCAACTCGTCCACTCTCTATCCATCTCATCAACTCCCTCTCCATCTCATCAGCTCACTCCATCTCATCAAATTCCTTTCCGTCTTGTCAGCTCACTCTACATCTTGTCAAATCTCTCTCCTTCTCGTAAACTCTCTCTCCATCTCGGCAACTGTATCTCTTTCTCTTGAAATCTCTCTCCATCTCGTCAAGTCCCGCGCCAACTCGATAAATCTCTCTCCGTCTCGTCTACTCTCCTTTTCATCAGCTCACTCTCCATCTCATCAACTCCCCCTCCGTCTCGTCAACTCTCTCTCCATCTCGTCAAATCTCTCTCCATCTCGACAACTCTCTCCCCATCTCGTCAACTATTCTTCTCCATCTCGTCAGCTCTCTCTCCATCTTGTCAGCTCTCTCTCCATCTCATCAACTCTCTCTCCATTTCGTAAACTCTCTCTCCATCTCGTCAGTTCTCTCTCCACCTCGTCAACTCTCTCTCCATCTCGTCAAACTCTCGTTCCGTCTCGTCACCTATCTGGCCATCTCGTCAACTCTCTCTCCATTTCATCAATTCTGTCTCCGTCTCGTCAACTCTATCTCCATCTCGTCAACACTCTCTCCATCTCGTCAACTATTTCCCTCCATCTCATCAGCTCTCTCTCCATCTCGTCAGCTCTCTCTCCATCTCGTCAACTATTTCCCTCAGTCTCGTCAGCTCTCTCTCCATCTCGTCAGCTCTCTCTCCATCTCGTCAACTCTCCCTCCATCTCCTCAACACCCTCTCCAACTCTTCAAATCTCCCTCCGTCTCATCAACTCTCCCTCTGTCACGTCAACTCTCTCTCCATCTTGTCAACTCGCTCTCCATCTCGTCCACTATTTTTCCCCATCTCGTCGGCTCTCTCTCCATCTCGTCAACTCTCTGTCTCGTCACCTATCTCTCCGTCTCGTCAACTCCCCCTCCGTCTCATCAACTGCCTCTCCAACTCGTCAATGCTCTGCATTCTCGTCAACACCCTCTCCATCTCGTCAACTCCCTCTCCATCTCGTCAACATTCTGCATCTCATCAAAGTTCTTTCCGTCTCGTCAGCTCCCACTCCATCTCATCAAATATCTATCCGTCTCATCAGCTCTCCTTTTCTTCAGCTCACTCTCCGTCTCATCAACTCTGTCACCGTAAACTCTCTCTCTATCTCAGCAACTCCTTCTCTATCTCGTCAACTCTCTCTCTATCTCGTCAAGTCCCATGCCATCTCATCAAATTTCTCTCTGTCTCATCAACTCTCTATCTCATCAGCTCACTCTCCATCTCATCAACTCTCTCTCTGTCTCATAAACTCTCCATCTCGTCAGCTCTCTCTCCATCTCGTTAGCTCGCTCTGCGTCTCGTCAGCTCCCTCTCCATCTCATCAGCTCCCTATCTGTCTCATCAGCTCCCTCTCCGTCTCTTCAACTCCCTCTCCATCTCGTCAACTCCCTCTCCATCTCGTGAAATCTCTCTCCCTCTGATTAACTTTCTCTCCACCGCATCAACTCCCACTCCGTCTCCTCAACTCTCTCTCCGTCTCGCCAACTATCTCTCTGGCTCGCCAACTCTCTCTCTGTCTCGTTAGCTCTCTCTCCATCTAGTCAACTCTCTCTCCATCTAAGCAAGTATTTTTCCCCGTCTTGTCAGCTCTCTGTCCATCACGTGAGCTCTCTCCCCATCTCGTCAACTCTCTCTTCAGCACGACAACTCTTTCTCTGTCTCGTCAGCTCTCTCTCAATCTCGTTATCTCCCTCTGCGTCTCGTCAACCCTCCCGCCGTCTCGTCAGCTCTCGCTCCATCTTGTCAAATCTCTCTCTGTCTCATCAGCTCGCTCTCCATCTCATCCACTATTTTTCTCCGTCTCGTCGGCTCTCTCTCCATCTCGTCAAATGTCTTTCCGTCTCGTCAGCTCCTACTCCATCTCATCAAATATCTCTCCGTCTCATCAGCTCTCCTTTGCTTCAGCTCACTCTCCATCTCATCAACTCTCTCACCGTAAACTCTCTCTCTATCTCAGCAACTCTCTCTCTATCTCATCAACTCTCTCTCTATCTCGTCAAGTCCCACGCCATCTCGTCAAATTTCTCTCTGTCTCAATAACTCTCTATCTCATCAGCTCACTCTCCATCTCATCAACTCTCTCTCTGTCTCATAAACTCTCTCTCCATCTCGTCTGCTCTCTCTCCATTTCGTTATCTCGCTCTGCATCTCGTCTACTCCCTCTCCATCTCGTCAACTCCCTCTCCATCTCGTCAACTCCCTCTCAATCTCGTGAAATCTCTCTCCCTCTCGTCAACTTTCTTTCCATCACATCAACTCCCTCTCCGTCTCCTCAACTGTCTCTCTGTCTCGCCAACTCTCTCTCTGGCTCGCCAACTCTCTCTCTGTCTCATCAACTCTCTCTCCGTCTCGCCAACTCTCTCTCTGTCTCGCCAACTCTCTCTCTGTCTCCTCAACTCTCTCTCCATCTAGTCAACTCTCTCTCCATCTAAGCAAGTATTTTTCCCCGTCTTGTCAGCTCTCTGTCCATCTCGTGAGCTCTCTCCCCATCTCGTCAACTCTCTCTTCAGCACGTCAACTCTTTCTCTGTCTCGTCAGCTCTCTCTCAATCTCGTTATCTTCCTCTCCATCTCGTCAACCCTCCCGCCGTCTCGTCAGCTCTTGCTCCATCTCGTCAAATCTCTCTCCTTCTCATCAGCTCGCTCTCCATCTCGTCCACTATTTTTCTCCATCTCGTCGGCTCTCTCTCCATCTCGTCAACTCTCTCCTTGTCTCATCACCTATCTCTCTGTCTCGTCAATTCTCCCTCCGTCTCATCAACTGCCTCTCCAACTCGTCAATGCTCTGCATTCTCGTCAAATCCCTCTCCATATCATCAGCACTCTCCATCTCGTCAAATGACTTTCCGTCTCGTCAGCTCCTACTCAATCTCATCAAATATCTCTCCGTCTCATCAGCTCTCCTTTTCTTCAGCTCACTCTCCGTCTCATCAACTCTCTCACTGTAATCTCTCTATCTATCTCATCAACTCTCTCTCTATCTCGTCAATTCTCTCTCTATCTCGTCAAGTCCCATGCCATCTCGTCAAATTTCTCTCTGTCTCATCAACTCTCTATCTCATCAGCTCATTCTCCATCTCATCAACTATCTCTCTGTCTCATAAACTCTCTCTCCATCTCATCAGCTCTCTCTCCATCTCGTTAGCTCGCTCTGCATCTCGTTAGCTCGCTCTTCATCTCGTCAGCTCCCTCTCAGTCTCGTCAGCTCCCTCTCCATCTCTTCAAATCCCTCTCCATCTCGTCAACTCCCTCTCAATCTCATGATATCTCTCTCCCTCTCATTAACTTTCTCTCCATCGCATCACCTCCCCCTCCGTCGCCTCAACTCTCTCTCCGTCTCACCACCTCTCTCTCTGTCTCGTCAACTCTCTCTCTGTCTTGTCAACTCTCTCTCCATCTAGTCAACTCTCTCTCCATCTAAGCAAGTATTTTTCCCCGTCTTGTCAGCTCTCTGTCCATCACGTGAGCTCTCTCCCCATCTCATCAACTCCCTCTTCAGCATGACAACTCTTTCTCTGTCTCGTCAGCTCTCTCTCAATCTCGTTATCTTCCTCTCCGTCTCATCAACCCTCCCGCCGTCTCGTCAGCTCTCGCTGCATCTTGTCAAATCTCTCTCTGTCTCATCAGCTCGCTCTCCATCTCGTCCACTATTTTTCTCCATCTCGTCGGCTCTCTCTCCATCTCATCAAATGTCTTTCCGTCTTGTCAGCTCCTACTCCATCTCATCAAATATCTCTCCGTCTCATCAGCTCTCCTTTTCTTCAGCTCACTCTCCGTCTCATCAAGTCTCTCACCGTAATCTCTCTCTCTATCTCAGCAACTCCCTCTCTATCTCATCAACTCTCTCTATCTCGTCAAGTCCCACGCCATCTCGTCAAATTTCTCTCTGTCTCATTAAGTCTCTATCTCATCAGCTCACTCTCCATCTCATCAACTCTCTCTCTGTCTCATAAACTCTCTCTCCATCTCGTCTGCTCTCTCTCTATTTCGTTAGCTCGCTCTGCGTCTCGTCAGCTCCCTCTCCATCTCGTCAACTCCCTCTCCATCTCGTCAACTCCCTCTCCATCTCATGAAATCTCTCTCCCTCTCGTCAACTTTCTCTCCATCGCATCAACTCCTTCTCCGTCTCCTCAACTCTCTCTCCGTCTCGCCAACTCTCTCTCTGGCTCGCCAACTCTCTCTCTGTCTCGTCAACTCTCTCTCTGTCTCGTCAACTCTCTCTCCATCTAAGCAAGTATTTTTCCCCGTCTTGTCAGCTCTCTGTCCATCTCGTGACCTCTCTCCCCATCTCGTCAACTCTCTCTTCAGCACGACAACTCTTTCTCCGTCTCGTCAACTCTCCCTCCGTCTCATCAACTGCCTCTCCAACTCGTCAATGCTCTGCGTTCTCATCAACTCCATCTCCATCTCGTCAGCTCTCTCCATCTCGTCAAGTCTCTCTCTATCTCAGCAACCATCTCTCTATCTCGTCAAGTCCCACACCATCTCGTCAAATTTCTCTCTGTCTCATAAACTCTCTCTCCATCTCATCAGCTCTCTCTCCATCTCGTTAGCTCGCTCTGCATCTCGTCAGCTCGCTCTCCATCTCGTCAGCTCCCTCTCCGTCTCGTCAGCTCCCTCTCCATCACGGCAAATCCCTCTCCATCTTGTCAACTCCCTCTCCATCTCGTGAAATCACTCTCCCTCTCGTTAACTTTCTCTCCATCGCAGCAACTCCCTCTCCATCTCCTCCACTCTCTCTCCGTCTCGCCAACTCTCTCTCTGTCTCGTCAACTCTCTCTCTGTCTCGTCAACTCTCTCTCCATCTCGTCAACTCTCTCTCCATCTCCTCAACGTCCTCTCCAACTCTTCAAATCTCCCTCCGTCTCATCAACTCTCCCTCCGTCACGTCAACTCTCTCTCCATCTTGTCAACTCGCTCTCCATCTCGTCCCCTATTTTTCCCCATCTCGTCGGCTCTCTCTCCATCTCGTCAACTCTCTCTCTGTCTCGTCGCCTATCTCTCCGTCTCGTCAACTCTCCCTCCGTCTCATCAACTGCCTCTCCAACTCGTCAATGCTCTGAATTCTCGTCAACTCCATCTCCATCTCGTCAGCTCTCTCCATCTCGTCAAGTCTCTCTCTATCTCAGCAACCATCTCTCTATCTCGTCAAGTCCCACACCATCTCATCAAATTTCTCTCTGTCTCATAAACTCTCTCTCCATCTCATCAGCTCTCTCTCCATCTCGGTAGCTCGCTCTGCATCTCGTCAGCTCCCTCTCCATCTCGTCAGCTCCCTCTCCGTATCGTCAGCTCCCTCTCTGTCTCGCCAACTCCCTCTCCATCTCATCAACTCCCTCTCCATCTCGTGAAATCTCTCTCCCTCTCGTCAACTATCTCTCCATCGCATCAACTCCCTCTCCGTCTCCTCAACTCTCTCTCCGTCTCGCCAACTCTCTCTCTGTCTCGCCAATTCTCTCTCTGTCTCGTCAACTCTCTCTCCATCTAGTCAACTCTCTCTCCATCTAAGCAAGTATTTTTCCCCGTCTTGTCAGCTCTCTGTCCATCTCGTGACCTCTCTCCCCATCTCGTCAACGCTCTCTTCAGCACGACAACTCTTTCTCTGTCTCGTCAGCTCTCTCTCTCAATCTCCTTATCTTCCTCTCCGTCTCGTCAACCCTCCTGCCGTCTCGTCAGCTCTCGCTCCATCTTGTCAAATCTCTCTCTGTCTCATCAGCTCGCTCTCCATCTCGTCCACTATTTTTCTCCATCTCGTCGGCGCTCTCTCCATCTCATCAACTCTCTCTCTGTCTTGTCACCTATCTCTCCGTCTCGTCAACTCTCCCTCCGTCTCATCAATTGCCTCTCCACCTCATCAACGCTCTGCCTTCTCGTCAAATGCCTCTCCAACTCGTCAATGCTCTGCATTCTCGTCAACTCCTTCTCCATCTCGTCAGCACTCTCCATCTCGTCAACTCTCTCTCCATCTCGTCACCTATCTGTCCGGCTCGTCAACTCTCCATCCGTCTCATCAATTGCCTCTCCACCTCATCAACGCTCTGCCTTCTCGTCAAATGCCTCTCCAACTCGTCCACTCTCTATCCATCTCATCAACTCCCTCTCCATCTCATCAGCTCACTCCATCTCATCAAATTCCTTTCCGTCTTGTCAGCTCACTCTACATCTTGTCAAATCTCTCTCCTTCTCGTAAACTCTCTCTCCATCTCGGCAACTGTATCTCTTTCTCTTGAAATCTCTCTCCATCTCGTCAAGTCCCGCGCCAACTCGATAAATCTCTCTCCGTCTCTTCTACTCTCCTTTTCATCAGCTCACTCTCCATCTCATCAACTCCCCCTCCGTCTCGTCAACTCTCTCTCCATCTCGTCAAATCTCTCTCCATCTCGACAACTCTCTCCCCATCTCGTCAACTATTCTTCTCCATCTCGTCAGCTCTCTCTCCATCTTGTCAGCTCTCTCTCCATCTCATCAACTCTCTCTCCATTTCGTAAACTCTCTCTCCATCTCGTCAGTTCTCTCTCCACCTCGTCAACTCTCTCTCCATCTCGTCAAACTCTCGTTCCGTCTCGTCACCTATCTGGCCATCTCGTCAACTCTCTCTCCATTTCATCAATTCTGTCTCCGTCTCGTCAACTCTATCTCCATCTCGTCAACACTCTCTCCATCTCGTCAACTATTTCCCTCCATCTCATCAGCTCTCTCTCCATCTCGTCAGCTCTCTCTCCATCTCGTCAACTATTTCCCTCAGTCTCGTCAGCTCTCTCTCCATCTCGTCAGCTCTCTCTCCATCTCGTCAACTCTCCCTCCATCTCCTCAACACCCTCTCCAACTCTTCAAATCTTCCTCCGTCTCATCAACTCTCCCTCTGTCACGTCAACTCTCTCTCCATCTTGTCAACTCGCTCTCCATCTCGTCCACTATTTTTCCCCATCTCGTCGGCTCTCTCTCCATCTCGTCAACTCTCTCTCTGTCTCGTCACCTATCTCTCCGTCTCGTCAACTCCCCCTCCGTCTCATCAACTGCCTCTCCAACTCGTCAATGCTCTGCATTCTCGTCAACACCCTCTCCATCTCGTCAACTCCCTCTCCATCTCGTCAACATTCTGCATCTCATCAAAGTTCTTTCCGTCTCGTCAGCTCCCACTCTATCTCATCAAATATCTATCCGTCTCATCAGCTCTCCTTTTCTTCAGCTCACTCTCCGTCTCATCAACTCTCTCACCGTAAACTCTCTCTCTATCTCAGCAACTCCTTCTCTATCTCGTCAACTCTCTCTCTATCTCGTCAAGTCCCATGCCATCTCATCAAATTTCTCTCTGTCTCATCAACTCTCTATCTCATCAGCTCACTCTCCATCTCATCAACTCTCTCTCTGTCTCATAAACTCTCCATCTCGTCAGCTCTCTCTCCATCTCGTTAGCTCGCTCTGCGTCTCGTCAGCTCCCTCTCCATCTCATCAGCTCCCTATCTGTCTCATCAGCTCCCTCTCCGTCTCGTCAACTCCCTCTCCATCTCGTCAACTCCCTCTCCATCTCGTGAAATCTCTCTCCCTCTGATTAACTTTCTCTCCACTGCATCAACTCCCACTCCGTCTCCTCAACTCTCTCTCCGTCTCGCCAACTATCTCTCTGGCTCGCCAACTCTCTCTCTGTCTCGTTAGCTCTCTCTCCATCTAGTCAACTCTCTCTCCATCTAAGCAAGTATTTTTCCCCGTCTTGTCAGCTCTCTGTCCATCACGTGAGCTCTCTCCCCATCTCGTCAACTCTCTCTTCAGCATGACAACTCTTTCTCTGTCTCGTCAGCTCTCTCTCAATCTCGTTATCTCCCTCTGCGTCTCGTCAACCCTCCCGCCGTCTCGTCAGCTCTCGCTCCATCTTGTCAAATCTCTCTCTGTCTCATCAGCTCGCTCTCAATCTCATCCACTATTTTTCTCCGTCTCGTCGGCTCTCTCTCCATCTCGTCAAATGTCTTTCCGTCTCGTCAGCTCCTACTCCATCTCATCAAATATCTCTCCGTCTCATCAGCTCTCCTTTGCTTCAGCTCACTCTCCATCTCATCAACTCTCTCACCGTAAACTCTCTCTCTATCTCAGCAACTCTCTCTCTATCTCATCAACTCTCTCTCTATCTCGTCAAGTCCCACGCCATCTCGTCAAATTTCTCTCTGTCTCATTAACTCTCTATCTCATCAGCTCACTCTCCATCTCATCAACTCTCTCTCTGTCTCATAAACTCTCTCTCCATCTCGTCTGCTCTCTCTCCATTTCGTTATCTCGCTCTGCATCTCGTCTGCTCCCTCTCCATCTCGTCAACTCCCTCTCCATCTCGTCAACTCCCTCTCAATCTCGTGAAATCTCTCTCCCTCTCGTCAACTTTCTTTCCATCACATCAACTCCCTCTCCGTCTCCTCAACTGTCTCTCTGTATCGCCAACTCTCTCTCTGGCTCGCCAACTCTCTCTCTGTCTCATCAACTCTCTCTCCGTCTCGCCAACTCTCTCTCTGGCTCGCCAACTCTCTCTCTGTCTCGTCAACTCTCTCTCCATCTAGTCAACTCTCTCTCCAACTAAGCAAGTATTTTTCCCCGTCTTGTCAGCTCTCTGTCCATCTCGTGAGCTCTCTCCCCATCTCGTCAACTCTCTCTTCAGCACGTCAACTCTTTCTCTGTCTCGTCAGCTCTCTCTCAATCTCGTTATCTTCCTCTCCATCTCGTCAACCCTCCCGCCGTCTCGTCAGCTCTTGCTCCATCTCGTCAAATCTCTCTCCTTCTCATCAGCTCGCTCTCCATCTCGTCCACTATTTTTCTCCATCTCGTCGGCTCTCTCTCCATCTCGTCAACTCTCTCCTTGTCTCATCACCTATCTCTCTGTCTCGTCAATTCTCCCTCCGTCTCATCAACTGCCTCTCCAACTCGTCAATGCTCTGCATTCTCGTCAAATCCCTCTCCATATCATCAGCACTCTCCATCTCGTCAAATGACTTTCCGTCTCGTCAGCTCCTACTCAATCTCATCAAATATCTCTCCGTCTCATCAGCTCTCCTTTTCTTCAGCACAATCTCCGTCTCATCAACTCTCTCACTGTAATCTCTCTATCTATCTCATCAACTCTCTCTCTATCTCGTCAATTCTCTCTCTATCTCGTCAAGTCCCATGCCATCTCGTCAAATTTCTCTCTGTCTCATCAACTCTCTATCTCATCAGCTCCCTCTCCATCTCATCAACTCTCTCTCTGTCTCATAAACTCTCTCTCCATCTCATCAGCTCTCTCTCCATCTCGTTAGCTCGCTCTGCATCTCGTTAGCTCGCTCTTCATCTCGTCAGCTCCCTCTCAGTCTCGTCAGCTCCCTCTCCATCTCGTCAAATCCCTCTCCATCTCGTCAACTCCCTCTCAATCTCATGAAATCTCTCTCCCTCTCATTAACTTTCTCTCCATCGCATCACCTCCCCCTCCGTCTCCTCAACTCTCTCTCCGTCTCACCACCTCTCTCTCTGTCTCGTCAACTCTCTCTCTGTCTTGTCAACTCTCTCTCCATCGAGTCAACTCTCTCTCCATCTAAGCAAGTATTTTTCCCCGTCTTGTCAGCTCTCTGTCCATCACGTGAGCTCTCTCCCCATCTCATCAACTCCCTCTTCAGCACGACAACTCTTTCTCTGTCTCGTCAGCTCTCTCTCAATCTCGTTATCTTCCTCTCCGTCTCATCAACCCTCCCGCCGTCTCGTCAGCTCTCGCTGCATCTTGTCAAATCTCTCTCTGTCTCATCAGCTCGCTCTCCATCTCGTCCACTATTTTTCTCCATCTCGTCGGCTCTCTCTCCATCTCATCAAATGTCTTTCCGTCTTGTCAGCTCCTACTCCATCTCATCAAATATCTCTCCGTCTCATCAGCTCTCCTTTTCTTCAGCTCACTCTCCGTCTCATCAAGTCTCTCACCGTAATCTCTCTCTCTATCTCAGCAACTCCCTCTCTATCTCATCAACTCTCTCTATCTCGTCAAGTCCCACGCCATCTCGTCAAATTTCTCTCTGTCTCATTAACTCTCTATCTCATCAGCTCACTCTCCATCTCATCAACTCTCTCTCTGTCTCATAAACTCTCCATCTCGTCAGCTCTCTCTCCATCTCGTTAGCTCGCTCTGCGTCTCGTCAGCTCCCTCTCCATCTCATCAGCTCCCTATCTGTCTCATCAGCTCCCTCTCCGTCTCGTCAACTCCCTCTCCATCTCGTCAACTCCCTCTCCATCTCGTGAAATCTCTCTCCCTCTGATTAACTTTCTCTCCACTGCATCAACTCCCACTCCGTCTCCTCAACTCTCTCTCCGTCTCGCCAACTATCTCTCTGGCTCGCCAACTCTCTCTCTGTCTCGTTAGCTCTCTCTCCATCTAGTCAACTCTCTCTCCATCTAAGCAAGTATTTTTCCCCGTCTTGTCAGCTCTCTGTCCATCACGTGAGCTCTCTCCCCATCTCGTCAACTCTCTCTTCAGCACGACAACTCTTTCTCTGTCTCGTCAGCTCTCTCTCAATCTCGTTATCTCCCTCTGCGTCTCGTCAACCCTCCCGCCGTCTCGTCAGCTCTCGCTCCATCTTGTCAAATCTCTCTCTGTCTCATCAGCTCGCTCTCCATCTCATCCACTATTTTTCTCCGTCTCGTCGGCTCTCTCTCCATCTCGTCAAATGTCTTTCCGTCTCGTCAGCTCCTACTCCATCTCATCAAATATCTCTCCGTCTCATCAGCTCTCCTTTGCTTCAGCTCACTCTCCATCTCATCAACTCTCTCACCGTAAACTCTCTCTCTATCTCAGCAACTCTCTCTCTATCTCATCAACTCTCTCTCTATCTCGTCAAGTCCCACGCCATCTCGTCAAATTTCTCTCTGTCTCATTAACTCTCTATCTCATCAGCTCACTCTCCATCTCATCAACTCTCTCTCTGTCTCATAAACTCTCTCTCCATCTCGTCTGCTCTCTCTCCATTTCGTTATCTCGCTCTGCATCTCGTCTGCTCCCTCTCCATCTCGTCAACTCCCTCTCCATCTCGTCAACTCCCTCTCAATCTCGTGAAATCTCTCTCCCTCTCGTCAACTTTCTTTCCATCACATCAACTCCCTCTCCGTCTCCTCAACTGTCTCTCTGTATCGCCAACTCTCTCTCTGGCTCGCCAACTCTCTCTCTGTCTCATCAACTCTCTCTCCGTCTCGCCAACTCTCTCTCTGGCTCGCCAACTCTCTCTCTGTCTCGTCAACTCTCTCTCCATCTAGTCAACTCTCTCTCCATCTAAGCAAGTATTTTTCCCCGTCTTGTCAGCTCTCTGTCCATCTCGTGAGCTCTCTCCCCATCTCGTCAACTCTCTCTTCAGCACGTCAACTCTTTCTCTGTCTCGTCAGCTCTCTCTCAATCTCGTTATCTTCCTCTCCATCTCGTCAACCCTCCCGCCGTCTCGTCAGCTCTTGCTCCATCTCGTCAAATCTCTCTCCTTCTCATCAGCTCGCTCTCCATCTCGTCCACTATTTTTCTCCATCTCGTCGGCTCTCTCTCCATCTCGTCAACTCTCTCCTTGTCTCATCACCTATCTCTCTGTCTCGTCAATTCTCCCTCCGTCTCATCAACTGCCTCTCCAACTCGTCAATGCTCTGCATTCTCGTCAAATCCCTCTCCATATCATCAGCACTCTCCATCTCGTCAAATGACTTTCCGTCTCGTCAGCTCCTACTCAATCTCATCAAATATCTCTCCGTCTCATCAGCTCTCCTTTTCTTCAGCACAATCTCCGTCTCATCAACTCTCTCACTGTAATCTCTCTATCTATCTCATCAACTCTCTCTCTATCTCGTCAATTCTCTCTCTATCTCGTCAAGTCCCATGCCATCTCGTCAAATTTCTCTCTGTCTCATCAACTCTCTATCTCATCAGCTCCCTCTCCATCTCATCAACTCTCTCTCTGTCTCATAAACTCTCTCTCCATCTCATCAGCTCTCTCTCCATCTCGTTAGCTCGCTCTGCATCTCGTTAGCTCGCTCTTCATCTCGTCAGCTCCCTCTCAGTCTCGTCAGCTCCCTCTCCATCTCGTCAAATCCCTCTCCATCTCGTCAACTCCCTCTCAATCTCATGAAATCTCTCTCCCTCTCATTAACTTTCTCTCCATCGCATCACCTCCCCCTCCGTCTCCTCAACTCTCTCTCCGTCTCACCACCTCTCTCTCTGTCTCGTCAACTCTCTCTCTGTCTTGTCAACTCTCTCTCCATCGAGTCAACTCTCTCTCCATCTAAGCAAGTATTTTTCCCCGTCTTGTCAGCTCTCTGTCCATCACGTGAGCTCTCTCCCCATCTCATCAACTCCCTCTTCAGCACGACAACTCTTTCTCTGTCTCGTCAGCTCTCTCTCAATCTCGTTATCTTCCTCTCCGTCTCATCAACCCTCCCGCCGTCTCGTCAGCTCTCGCTGCATCTTGTCAAATCTCTCTCTGTCTCATCAGCTCGCTCTCCATCTCGTCCACTATTTTTCTCCATCTCGTCGGCTCTCTCTCCATCTCATCAAATGTCTTTCCGTCTTGTCAGCTCCTACTCCATCTCATCAAATATCTCTCCGTCTCATCAGCTCTCCTTTTCTTCAGCTCACTCTCCGTCTCATCAAGTCTCTCACCGTAATCTCTCTCTCTATCTCAGCAACTCCCTCTCTATCTCATCAACTCTCTCTATCTCGTCAAGTCCCACGCCATCTCGTCAAATTTCTCTCTGTCTCATTAACTCTCTATCTCATCAGCTCACTCTCCATCTCATCAACTCTCTCTCTGTCTCATAAACTCTCTCTCCATCTCGTCTGCTCTCTCTCTATTTCGTAAGCTCGCTCTGCGTCTCGTCAGCTCCCTCTCCATCTCGTCAGCTCCCTCTCCGTATCGTCAGCTCCCTCTCTGTCTCGCCAACTCCCTCTCCATCTCATCAACTCCCTCTCCATCTCATGAAATCTCTCTCCCTCTCGTCAACTTTCTCTCCATCGCATCAACTCCTTCTCCGTCTCCTCAACTCTCTCTCCGTCTCGCCAACTCTCTCTCTGGCTCGCCAACTCTCTCTCTGTCTCGTCAACTCTCTCTCTGTCTCGTCAACTCTCTCTCCATCTAAGCAAGTATTTTTCCCCGTCTTGTCAGCTCTCTGTCCATCTCGTGACCTCTCTCCCCATCTCGTCAACTCTCTCTTCAGCACGACAATTCTTTCTCTGTCTCGTCAGCTCTCTCTCAATCTCGTTATCTTCCTCTCCATCTCGTCAACCCTCCCGCCGTCTCGTCAGCTCTCGCTCCATCTTGTCAAATCTCTCTCTGTCTCATCAGCTCGCTCTCCATCTCGTCCACTATTTTTCTCCATCTCGTCGGCTCTCTCTCCATCTCGTCAACTCTCTCTCTGTCTCATCACCAATCTCTCCGTCTCGTCAATTCTCCCTCCGTCTCATCAACTGCCTCTCCAACTCGTCAATGCTCTGCATTCTCGTCAAATGTCTTTCCGTCTCGTCAGCTCCTACTCCATCTCATCAAATCTCTCTCTGTCTCATCAGCTCTCCTTTTCTTCAGCTCAATCTCCGTCTCATCAACTCTCTCACCGTAAACTCTCTCTCTAACTCAGCAACTCTCTCTCTATCTCGTCAACTCTCTCTCTATCTCGTCAAGTCCCATGCCATTTCATCAAATTTTTCTCTGTCTCATCAACTCTCTCTCTCATCAGCTCACTCTCCATCTCATCAACTCTCTCTCTGTCTCATAAACTGTCTCTTGATCTCGTCAGCTCTCTCTCCATCTCGTTAGCTCGCTCTACGCCTCGTCAGCTCGCTCTCCATCTCGTCAAATCCCCCTCCATCTCGTCAACTCCCTCTCCATCTCGTCAACTCCCTCTCCATCTCGTGAAATCTCTCTCCCTCTCATCAACTTTCTCCCCATCGCATCAACTCCCTCTCCATCTCCTCAACTCTCTCTCCGTCTCGCCAACTCTCTCTCTGTCTTGCCAACTCTCTCTCTGTCTCGTCAACTCTCTCTCCATCTAGTCAACTCTCTCTCCATCTAAGCAAGTATTTTTCCCCGTCTTGTCAGCTCTCTGTCCATCTCGTGAGCTCTCTCTCCATCTCGTCCACTCTCTCTTCAGCACGACAATTCTTTCTCTGTCTCGTCAGCTCTCTCTCAATCTCGTTATCTTCCTCTCCATCTCGTCAACCCTCCCGCCGTCTCGTCAGCTCTTGCTCCATCTTGTCAAATCTCTCTCCTTCTCGTAAACTCTCTCTCCATCTCGGCAACTGTATCTCTTTCTCTTGAAATCTCTCTCCATCTCGTCAAGTTCCGCGCCATCTCGCTAAATCTCTCTCCGTCTCGTCTACTCTCCTTTTCATCAGCTCACTCTCCATCTCATCAACTACCCCTCCGTCTCGTCAACTCTCTCTCCATCTCGTCAAATCTCTCTCCATCTCGTCAACTCTCTCCCCATCTCGTCAACTATTCTTCTCCATCTCGTCAGCTCTCTCTCCATCTCGTCAGCTCTCTCTCCATCTCATCAACTCTCTCTCCATTTCGTAAACTCTCTCTCTGTCTCGCCAACTCTCTCTCTGTCTCGTCAGCTCTCTCTCTCAATCTCCTTTTCTTCCTCTCCGTCTCGTCAACCCTCCTGCCGTCTCGTCAGCTCTCGCTCCATCTTGTCAAATCTCTCTCTGTCTCATCAGCTCGCTCTCCATCTCGTCCACTATTTTTCTCCATCTCGTCGGCACTCTCTCCATCTCGTCAACTCTCTCTCTGTCTTGTCACCTATCTCTCCGTCTCGTCAACTCTCCCTCCGTCTCATCAACTGCCTCTCCAACTCGTCAATGCTCTGCATTCTCGTCAACTCCCTCTCCATCTCGTCAGCACTCTCCATCTCGTCAACTCTCTCTCCATCTCGTCACCTATCTGTCCGTCTCGTCAACTCTCCATCCGTCTCGTCAATTGCCTCTCCACCTCATCAAAGCTCTGCCTTCTCGTCAACTGCCTCTCCAACTCGTCCACTCTCTATCCATCTCATCAACTCCCTCTCCATCTCATCAGCTCACTCCATCTCATCAAATTCCTTTCCGTCTTGTCAGCTCACTCTACATCTTGTCAAATCTCTCTCCTTCTCGTAAACTCTCTCTCCATCTCGGCAACTGTATCTCTTTCTCTTGAAATCTCTCTCCATCTCGTCAAGTCCCGCGCCATCTCGCTAAATCTCTCTCCGTCTCGTCTACTCTCCTTTTCATCAGCTCACTCTCCATCTCATCAACTCCCCCTCCGTCTCGTCAACTCTCTCTCCATCTCGTCAAATCTCTCTCCATCTCGTCAACTCTCTCCCCATCTCGTCAACTATTCTTCTCCATCTCGTCAGCTCTCTCTCCATCTCGTCAGCTCTCTCTCCATCTCATCAACTCTCTCTCCATTTCGTAAACTCTCTCTCCATCTCGTCAGTTCTCTCTCCACCTCGTCAACTCTCTCTCCATCTCGTCAAACTCTCGCTCCGTCTCGTTACCTATCTGGCCATCTCGTCAACTCTCTCTCCATTTCATCAATTCTGTCTCCGTCTCGTCAACTCTACCTCCATCTCGTCAACACTCTCTCCATCTCGTCAACTATTTCCCTCCATCTCATCAGCTCTCTCTCCATCTCGTCAGCTCTCTCTCCATCTCGTCAACTATTTCCCTCAGTCTCGTCAGCTCTCTCTCCATCTCGTCAGCTCTCTCTCCGTCAGTTCTTTCCGTCTCGTCAGCTCCCACTCCATCTCATCAAATATCTATCCGTCTCATCAGCTCTCCTTTTCTTCAGCTCACTCTCCGTCTCATCAACTCTCTCACCGTAAACTCTCTCTCTATCTCAGCATCTCCTTCTCTATCTCGTCAACTCTCTCTCTATCTCGTCAAGTCCCATGCCATCTCATCAAATTTCTCTCTGGCTCATCAACTCTCTATCTCATCAGCTCACTCTCCATCTCATCAACTCTCTCTCTGTCTCATAAACTCTCCATCTCGTCAGCTCTCTCTCCATCTCGTCAGTTCTCTCTCCACCTCGTCAACTCTCTCTCCATCTCGTCAAACTCTCGCTCCGTCTCGTCACCTATCTGGCCATCTCGTCAACTCTCTCTCCATTTCATCAATTCTGTCTCCGTCTCGTCAACTCTACCTCCATCTCGTCAACACTCTCTCCATCTCGTCAACTATTTCCCTCCATCTCATCAGCTCTCTCTCCATCTCGTCAGCTCTCTCTCCATCTCGTCAACTATTTCCCTCAGTCTCGTCAGCTCTCTCTCCATCTCGTCAGCTCTCTCTCCATCTCGTCAACTCTCCCTCCATCTCCTCAACACCCTCTCCAACTCTTCAAATCTCTCTCCGTCTCATCAACTCTCCCTCTGTCACGTCAACTCTCTCTCCATCTTGTCAACTCGCTCTCCATCTCGTCCACTATTTTTCCCCATCTCGTCGGCTCTCTCTCCATCTCGTCAACTCTCTCTCTGTCTCGTCACCTATCTCTCCATCTCGTCAACTCCCCCTCCGTCTCATCAACTGCCTCTCCAACTCGTCAATGCTCTGCATTCTCGTCAACTCCCTCTCCATCTCGTCAACATTCTGCATCTCATCAAAGTTCTTTCCGTCTCGTCAGCTCCCACTCCATCTCATCAAATATCTATCCGTCTCATCAGCTCTCCTTTTCTTCAGCTCACTCTCCGTCTCATCAACTCTCTCACCGTAAACTCTCTCTCTATCTCAGCAACTCCTTCTCTATCTCGTCAACTCTCTCTCTATCTCGTCAAGTCCCATGCCATCTCATCAAATTTCTCTCTGTCTCATCAACTCTCTATCTCATCAGCTCACTCTCCATCTCATCAACTCTCTCTCTGTCTCATAAACTCTCCATCTCGTCAGCTCTCTCTCCATCTCGTTAGCTCGCTCTGCGTCTCGTCAGCTCCCTCTCCATCTCATCAGCTCCCTATCTGTCTCATCAGCTCCCTCTCCGTCTCGTCAACTCCCTCTCCAGCTCGTCAACTCCCTCTCCATCTCGTGAAATCTCTCTCCCTCTGATTAACTTTCTCTCCACCGCATCAACTCCCTCTCCGTCTCCTCAACTCTCTCTCCGTCTCGCCAACTCTCTCTCTGGCTCGCCAACTCTCTCTCTGTCTCGTTAGCTCTCTCTCCATCTAGTCAACTCTCTCTCCATCTAAGCAAGTATTTTTCCCCGTCTTGTCAGCTCTCTGTCCATCACGTGAGCTCTCTCCCCATCTCGTCAACTCTCTCTTCAGCACGACAACTCTTTCTCTGTCTCGTCAGCTCTCTCTCAATCTCGTTATCTTCCTCTCCGTCTCGTCAACCCTCCCGCCGTCTCGTCAGCTCTCGCTCCATCTTGTCAAATCTCTCTCTGTCTCATCAGCTCGCTCTCCATCTCATCCACTATTTTTCTCCGTCTCGTCGGCTCTCTCTCCATCTCGTCAAATGTCTTTCCGTCTCGTCAGCTCCTACTCCATCTCATCAAATATCTCTCCGTCTCATCAGCTCACCTTTGCTTCAGCTCTCCATCTCATCAACTCTCTCACCGTAAACTCTCTCTCTATCTCAGCAACTCTCTCTCTATCTCATCAACTCTCTCTCTATCTCGTCAAGTCCCACGCCATCTCGTCAAATTTCTCTCTGTCTCATTAACTCTCTATCTCATCAGCTCACTCTCCATCTCATCAACACTCTCTCTGTCTCATAAACTCTCTCTCCATCTCGTCTGCTCTCTCTCCATTTCGTTATCTCGCTCTGCATCTCGTCTGCTCCCTCTCCATCTCGTCAACTCCCTCTCCATCTCGTCAACTCCCTCTCAATCTCGTGAAATCTCTCTCCCTCTCGTCAACTTTCTTTCCATCACATCAACTCCCTCTCCGTCTCCTCAACTGTCTCTCCGTCTCGCCAACTCTCTCTCTGGCTCGCCAACTCTCTCTCTGTCTCGTCAACTCTCTCTCCGTCTCGCCAACTCTCTCTCTGTCTCGCCAACTCTCTCTCTGTCTCGTCAACTCTCTCTCCATCTAGTCAACTCTCTCTCCATCTAAGCAAGTATTTTTCCCCGTCTTGTCAGCTCTCTGTCCATCTCGTGAGCTCTCTCCCCATCTCGTCAACTCTCTCTTCAGCACGTCAACTCTTTCTCTGTCTCGTCAGCTCTCTCTCAATCTCGTTATCTTCCTCTCCATCTCGTCAACCCTCCCGCCGTCTCGTCAGCTCTCGCTCCATCTCGTCAAATCTCTCTCCGTCTCATCAGCTCGCTCTCCATCTCGTCCACTATTTTTCTCCATCTCGTCGGCTCTCTCTCCATCTCGTAAACTCTCTCCTTGTCTCATCACCTATCTCTCTGTCTCGTCAATTCTCCCTCCGTCTCATCAACTGCCTCTCCAACTCGTCAATGCTCTGCATTCTCGTCAAATCCCTCTCCATATCATCAGCACTCTCCATCTCGTCAAATGACTTTCCGTCTCGTCAGCTCCTACTCAATCTCATCAAATATCTCTCCGTCTCATCAGCTCTCCTTTTCTTAAGCTCACTCTCCGTCTCATCAACTCTCTCACCGTAAACTCTCTCTCTATCTCATCAACTCTCTCTCTATCTCGTCAAGTCCCATGCCATCTCGTCAAATTTCTCTCTGTCTCATCAACTCTCTATCTCATCAGCTCACTCTCCATCTCATCAACTCTCTCTCTGTCTCATAAACTCTCTCTCCATCTCATCAGCTCGCTCTCCATCTCGTCCACTATTTTTCTCCATCTCGTCGGCTCTCCCTCCATCTCGTCAAATGTCTTTCCGTCTCGTCAGCTCCTACTCCATCTCATCAAATATCTCTCCGTCTCATCAGCTCTCCTTTTCTTCAGCTCACTCTCCGTCTCATCAAGTCTCTCACCGTAATCTCTCTCTCTATCTCAGCAACTCCCTCTCTATCTCATCAACTCTCTCTATCTCGTCAAGTCCCATGCCATCTCATCAAATTTCTCTCTGTCTCATCAACTCTCTATCTCATCAGCTCACTCTCCATCTCGTCAGCTCTCTCTCCATCTCGTTAGCTCGCTCTGCGTCTCGTCAGCTCCCTCTCCATCTCATCAGCTCCCTATCTGTCTCATCAGCTCCCTCTCCGTCTCGTCAACTCCCTCTCCATCTCGTCAACTCCCTCTCCATCTCGTGAAATCTCTCTCCCTCTGATTAACTTTCTCTCCACCGCATCAACTCCCACTCCGTCTCCTCAACTCTCTCTCCGTCTCGCCAACGCTCTCTCTGGCTCGCCAACTCTCTCTCTGTCTCGTTAGCTCTCTCTCCATCTAGTCAACTCTCTCTCCATCTAAGCAAGTATTTTTCCCCGTCTTGTCAGCTCTCTGTCCATCACGTGAGCTCTCTCCCCATCTCGTCAACTCTCTCTTCAGCACGACAACTCTTTCTCTGTCTCGTCAGCTCTCTCTCAATCTCGTTATCTCCCTCTGCGTCTCGTCAACCCTCCCGCCGTCTTGTCAGCTCTCGCTCCAACTTGTCAAATCTCTCTCTGTCTCATCAGCTCGCTCTCCATCTCATCCACTATTTTTCTCCGTCTCGTCGGCTCTCTCTCCATCTCGTCAAATGTCTTTCCGTCTCGTCAGCTCCTACTCCATCTCATCAAATATCTCTCCGTCTCATCAGCTCTCCTTTGCTTCAGCTCACTCACCATCTCATCAACTCTCTCACCGTAAACTCTCTCTCTATCTCAGCAACTCTCTCTCTATCTCATCAACTCTCTCTCTATCTCGTCAAGTCCCACGCCATCTCATCAAATTTCTCTCTGTCTCATTAACTCTCTATCTCATCAGCTCACTCTCCATCTCATCAACTCTCTCTCTGTCTCATAAACTCTCTCTCCATCTCGTCTGCTCTCTCTCCATTTCGTTAGCTCGCTCTGCGTCTCGTCAGCTCCCTCTCCATCTCCTCAACTCCCTCTCCACCTCGTCAACTCCCTCTCCATCTCATGAAATCTCTCTCCCTCTCGTCAACTTTCTCTCCATCGCATCAACTCCTTCTCCGTCTCCTCAACTCTCTCTCCGTCTCGCCAAATCTCTCTCTGGCTCGCCAACTCTCTCTCTGTCTCGTCAACTCTCTCTCTGTCTCGTCAACTCTCTCTCCATCTAAGCAAGTATTTTTCCCCGTCTTGTCAGCTCTCTGTCCATCTCGTGAGCTCTCTCCCCATCTCATCAACTCCCTCTTCAGCACGACAACTCTTTCTCTGTCTCGTCAGCTCTCTCTCAAACTCGTTATCTTCCTCTCCATCTCGTCAACCCTCCCGCCATCTCGTCAGCTCTCGCTCCATCTTGTCAAATCTCTCTCTGTCTCATCAGCTCGCTCTCCATCTCGTCCACTATTTTTCTCCATCTCGTCGGCTCTCTCTCCATCTCGTCAAATGTCTTTCCGTCTCGTCAGCTCCTACTCCATCTCATCAAATATCTCTCCGTCTCATCAGCTCTCCTTTTCTTCAGCTCACTCTCCGTCTCATCAAGTCTCTCACCGTAATCTCTCTCTCTATCTCAGCAACTCCCTCTCTATCTCATCAACTCTCTCTATCTCGTCAAGTCCCACGCCATCTCGTCAAATTTCTCTCTGTCTCATTAACTCTCTATCTCATCAGCTCACTCTCCATCTCATCAACTCTCTCTCTGTCTCATAAACTCTCTCTCCATCTCGTCTGCTCTCTCTCCATTTCGTTAGCTCGCTCTGCGTCTCGTCAGCTCCCTCACCATCTCCTCAACTCCCTCTCCATCTCGTCAACTCCCTCTCCATCTCATGAAATCTCTCTCCCTCTTGTCAACTTTCTCTCCATCGCATCAACTCCTTCTCCGTCTCCTCAACTCTCTCTCCGTCTCGCCAACTCTCTCTCTGGCTCGCCAACTCTCTCTCTGTCTCGTCAACTCTCTCTCTGTCTCGTCAACTCTCTCTCCATCTAAGCAAGTATTTTTCCCCGTCTTGTCAGCTCTCTGTCCATCTCGTGAGCTCTCTCCCCATCTCGTCAACTCTCTCTTCAGCACGACAACTCTTTCTCTGTCTCGTCAGCTCTCTCTCAATCTCGTTATCTTCCTCTCCATCTCGTCAACCCTCCCGCCGTCTCGTCAGCTCTCGCTCCATCTTGTCAAATCTCTCTCTGTCTCATCAGCTCGCTCTCCATCTCGTCCACTATTTTTCTCCATCTCGTCGGCTCTCTCTCCATCTCGTCAACTCTCTCTCTGTCTCGTCACCAATCTCTCCGTCTCGTCAATTCTCCCTCCGTCTCATCAACTGCCTCTCCAACTCGTCAATGCTCTGCATTCTCGTTAACTCCCTCTCCATCTCATCAGCACTCTCCATCTCGTCAAATGTCTTTCCGTCTCGTCAGCTCCTACTCCATCTCATCAAATCTGTCTCTGTCTCATCAGCTCTCCTTTTCTTCAGCTCAATCTCCGTCTCATCAACTCTCTCACCGTAAACTCTCTCTCTAACTCAGCAACTCTCTCTCTATCTCGTCAACTCTCTCTCTATCTCGTCAAGTCCCACGCCATCTCATCAAATTTCTCTCTGTCTCATCAACTCTCTATCTCATCAGCTCACTCTCCATCTCATCAACTCTCTCTCTGTCTCATAAACTGTCTCTCGATCTCGTCAGCTCTCTCTCCATCTCGTTAGCTCGCTCTGCATCTCGTCAGCTCGCTCTCCATCTCGTCAAATCCCCCTCCATCTCGTCAGCTTTCTCTCCATCTTGTCAAATCCCTCTCCATCTCGTCAACTCCCTCTCCATCTCGTGAAATCTCTCTCCCTCTCTTCAACTTTCTCCCCATCGCATCAACTCCCTCTCCATCTCCTCAACTCTCTCTCCATCTCGCCAACTCTCTCTCTGTCTTGCCAACTCTCTCTCTGTCTCGTCAACTCTCTCTCCATCTAGTCAACTCTCTCTTCAGCACGACAACTCTTTCTCTGTCTCGTCAGCTCTCTCTCAATTTCGTTATCTTCCTCTCCATCTCGTCAACCCTCCTGCCGTCTCGTCAGCTCTTGCTCCATCTTGTCAAATCTCTCTCTGTCTCATCAGCTTGCTCTCCGTCTCGTCACCTATCTCTCGATTTCGTCAACTCACTCTCCATCTCATCAACTCTCTCTCCGTCTCGTCAACTCTCTCGCCATCTTGTCAACTCTCTCTCCATCTCGTCAAGTCTCCCTTGGCCTCCTCAAATCTCCCTCGGTCTCGTCAACTCTCTCTCCATCTCATCAACTCTCTCTCTATCTCATCATCTATTTCTCTCCGTCTCGTCTGCTCTATCTGCATCTCGTCAGCTCCCTCTCTCTCGTCAACTCTTTCTCCATCTCTTCAACTCTCTCTCGATCTCGTCAATGCTCTCTCTATCACTTCAACTCTCCCTGTGTCTCCTCAACTCTCCCATGTCACATCAACTCTCTCTCCATCTCATCAACTCTCCCTCCATCACGTCAGCTCCCTGCTGTCTTGTCAACTCCCTCTCTGTCTCCTCAACTCGAACTCCATCTCATCAACTCTCTCTCCATCTCGTCAACACTGTCTCCATCTTGTCAACTCGCTCTCCATCTCATCAACTATTTTTCTCCATCTCGTCAGCTCTCTCTCTACCTCGTCAGCTCTCTCACCATCGCGTCAACTCTCTCTCTGTCTCGTCACCTATCTCTCCATCTCATCAACTCTCTCTCCATTTCGTCAACTGCCTCTCCAACTCGGCCACTCTCTCTCCATCTCGTCAACTCCCTCTCCATCTCCTCAGCTCTCTCCATCTTGTCAAATGCCTTTCTTTCTCGTCAGCTCACTCTCCATCTCATCAAATCTGTCTCCATCTCATCAGCTCTCCTTTTCTTCACCTCACTCTCCGTCTCGTCAACTCTCTCTCCGTTTCCTAAACTCGCGCACCATCTCGGCAACTGTATATCTATCTCATCCACACTCTCTCCATCTCATCAAGTCCCGTGCCATCTTGCCAAATCTCTCTCCGTCTCGTCAGCTCTCTCTCCATCTCCTCAGCTCTCTCTACATCTCGTCAACTCTCTCTCCATCTCCTCAATGCCCTCCCCAACTCTTCAACTCTCCCTCCGTCTCATCAACTCTCCCTCCGTCACGTCATCTCTCTCTCCATCTTGTCAACTCGCTCTCCATCTCGTCCACTATTTTTCTCCATCTTGTCGGCTCTCTCTCCATCTCGTCAACTCTCTCTCCATCTCGTGACCTTTCTGTCCGTCTCGTCATTTCTCCCTCAGTCTCATCAACTGCCTCTCCACCTCGTCAATGCACTGCCTTCTCGTCAACTCCCTCTCCATCTCGTCAGCACTCTCCATCTCGTCAAATGTCTTTCCGTCTCGTCAGCTCCCAATCCATCTCATCAAATCTCTCTCCATCTCATCAGCTCTCCTTTTCTTCAGCTCACTCTCCGTCTCATCAACTCTCTCACCGTAAACTCTCTCTCTATCTCAGCAACTCTCTCTCTATCTCGTCAACTCTCTCCATCTCGTCAAATGTCTTTCCGTCTCGTCAAGTCCCACGCCATCTCATCAAGTTTCTCTCTGTCTCATAAACTCTCTCTCCATCTCGTCAGCTCTCTCTCCATCTTGTTAGCTCGCTCGGTGTCTCGTCAACTCCCTGTCCATCTCGTCAGCTCCCTCTCCGTCTCGTCTGCTCCCTCTCCATCTCGTCAACTCCCTCTCCATCTCGTCAACTCCCTCTCAATCTCGTGAAATCTCTCTCCCTCTCGTCAACTTTCTTTCCATCACATCAACTCCCTCTCCGTCTCCTCAACTGTCTCTCCGTCTCGCCAACTCTCTCTCTGGCTCGCCAACTCTCTCTCTGTCTCGTCAACTCTCTCTCCGTCTCGCCAACTCTCTCTCTGTCTCGTCAACTCTCTCTCCATCTAGTCAACTCTCTCTCCATCTAAGCAAGTATTTTTCCCCGTCTTGTCAGCTCTCTGTCCATCTCGTGAGCTCTCTCCCCATCTCGTCAACTCTCTCTTCAGCACGTCAACTCTTTCTCTGTCTCGTCAGCTCTCTCTCAATCTCGTTATCTTCCTCTCCATCTCGTCAACCCTCCCGCCGTCTCGTCAGCTCTCGCTCCATCTCGTCAAATCTCTCTCCGTCTCATCAGCTCGCTCTCCATCTCGTCCACTATTTTTCTCCATCTCGTCGGCTCTCTCTCCATCTCGTCAACTCTCTCCTTGTCTCATCACCTATCTCTCTGTCTCGTCAATTCTCCCTCCGTCTCATCAACTGCCTCTCCAACTCGTCAATGCTCTGCATTCTCGTCAAATCCCTCTCCATATCATCAGCACTCTCCATCTCGTCAAATGACTTTCCGTCTCGTCAGCTCCTACTCAATCTCATCAAATATCTCTCCGTCTCATCAGCTCTCCTTTTCTTAAGCTCACTCTCCGTCTCATCAACTCTCTCACCGTAAACTCTCTCTCTATCTCATCAACTCTCTCTCTATCTCGTCAAGTCCCATGCCATCTCGTCAAATTTCTCTCTGTCTCATCAACTCTCTATCTCATCAGCTCACTCTCCATCTCATCAACTCTCTCTCTGTCTCATAAACTCTCTCTCCATCTCATCAGCTCTCTCTCCATCTCGTTAGCTCGCTCTGCATCTCATTAGCTCGCTCTTCATCTCGTCAGCTCCCTCTCCGTCTCGTCAGCTCCCTCTCCATCTCGTCAAATCCCTCTCCATCTCGTCAACTCCCTCTCAATCTCATGAAATCTCTCTCCCTCTCATTAACTTTCTCTCCATTGCATCACCTCCCTCTCCGTCTCCTCAACTCTCTCTCCGTCTCACCACCTCTCTCTCTGTCTCGTCAACTCTCTCTCTGTCTTGTCAACTCTCTCTCCATCTAGTCAACTCTCTCTCCATCTAAGCAAGTATTTTTCCCCGTCTTGTCAGCTCTCTGTCCATCACGTGAGCTCTCTCCCCATCTCATCAAATCCCTCTTCAGCACGACAACTCTTTCTCTGTCTCGTCAGCTCTCTCTAAATCTCGTTATCTTCCTCTCCGTCTCGTCAACCCTCCCGCCATCTCGTCAGCTCTCGCTCCATCTTGTCAAATCTCTCTCTGTCTCATCAGCTCGCTCTCCATCTCGTCCACTATTTTTCTCCATCTCGTCGGCTCTCCCTCCATCTCATCAAATGTCTTTCCGTCTCGTCAGCTCCTACTCCATCTCATCAAATATCTCTCCGTCTCATCAGCTCTCCTTTTCTTCAGCTCACTCTCCGTCTCATCAAGTCTCTCACCGTAATCTCTCTCTCTATCTCAGCAACTCCCTCTCTATCTCATCAACTCTCTCTATCTCGTCAAGTCCCATGCCATCTCATCAAATTTCTCTCTGTCTCATCAACTCTCTATCTCATCAGCTCACTCTCCATCTCATCAACTCTCTCTCTGTCTCATAAACACTCCATCTCGTCAGCTCACTCTCCATCTCGTTAGCTCGCTCTGCGTCTCGTCAGCTCCCTCTCCATCTCATCAGCTCCCTATCTGTCTCATCAGCTCCCTCTCCGTCTCGTCAACTCCCTCTCCATCTCGTCAACTCCCTCTCCATCTCGTGAAATCTCTCTCCCTCTGATTAACTTTCTCTCCACCGCATCAACTCCCACTCCGTCTCCTCAACTCTCTCTCCGTCTCGCCAACTCTCTCTCTGGCTCGCCAACTCTCTCTCTGTCTCGTTAGCTCTCTCTCCATCTAGTCAACTCTCTCTCCATCTAAGCAAGTATTTTTCCCCGTCTTGTCAGCTCTCTGTCCATCACGTGAGCTCTCTCCCCATCTCGTCAACTCTCTCTTCAGCACGACAACTCTTTCTCTGTCTCGTCAGCTCTCTCTCAATCTCGTTATCTCCCTCTGCGTCTCGTCAACCCTCCCGCCGTCTCGTCAGCTCTCGCTCCAACTTGTCAAATCTCTCTCTGTCTCATCAGCTCGCTCTCCATCTCATCCACTATTTTTCTCCGTCTCGTCGGCTCTCTCTCCATCTCGTCAAATGTCTTTCCGTCTCGTCAGCTCCTACTCCATCTCATCAAATATCTCTCCGTCTCATCAGCTCTCCTTTGCTTCAGCTCACTCACCATCTCATCAACTCTCTCACCGTAAACTCTCTCTCTATCTCAGCAACTCTCTCTCTATCTCATCAACTCTCTCTCTATCTCGTCAAGTCCCACGCCATCTCGTCAAATTTCTCTCTGTCTCATTAACTCTCTATCTCATCAGCTCACTCTCCATCTCATCAACTCTCTCTCTGTCTCATAAACTCTCTCTCCATCTCGTCTGCTCTCTCTCCATTTCGTTAGCTCGCTCTGCGTCTCGTCAGCTCCCTCTCCATCTTCTCAACTCCCTCTCCACCTCGTCAACTCCCTCTCCATCTCATGAAATCTCTCTCCCTCTCGTCAACTTTCTCTCCATCGCATCAACTCCTTCTCCGTCTCCTCAACTCTCTCTCCGTCTCGCCAACTCTCTCTCTGGCTCGCCAACTCTCTCTCTGTCTCGTCAACTCTCTCTCTGTCTCGTCAACTCTCTCTCCATCTAAGCAAGTATTTTTCCCCGTCTTGTCAGCTCTCTGTCCATCTCGTGAGCTCTCTCCCCATCTCATCAACTCCCTCTTCAGCACGACAACTCTTTCTCTGTCTCGTCAGCTCTCTCTCAAACTCGTTATCTTCCTCTCCATCTCGTCAACCCTCCCGCCATCTCGTCAGCTCTTGCTCCATCTTGTCAAATCTCTCTCTGTCTCATCAGCTCGCTCTCCATCTCGTCCACTATTTTTCTCCATCTCGTCGGCTCTCTCTCCATCTCGTCAAATGTCTTTCCGTCTCGTCAGCTCCTACTCCATCTCATCAAATATCTCTCCGTCTCATCAGCTCTCCTTTTCTTCAGCTCACTCTCCGTCTCATCAAGTCTCTCACCGTAATCTCTCTCTCTATCTCAGCAACTCCCTCTCTATCTCATCAACTCTCTCTATCTCGTCAAGTCCCACGCCATCTCGTCAAATTTCTCTCTGTCTCATTAACTCTCTATCTCATCAGCTCACTCTCCATCTCATCAACTCTCTCTCTGTCTCATAAACTCTCTCTCCATCTCGTCTGCTCTCTCTCCATTTCGTTAGCTCGCTCTGCGTCTCGTCAGCTCCCTCACCATCTCCTCAACTCCCTCTCCATCTCGTCAACTCCCTCTCCATCTCATGAAATCTCTCTCCCTCTTGTCAACTTTCTCTCCATCGCATCAACTCCTTCTCCGTCTCCTCAACTCTCTCTCCGTCTCGCCAACTCTCTCTCTGGCTCGCCAACTCTCTCTCTGTCTCGTCAACTCTCTCTCTGTCTCGTCAACTCTCTCTCCATCTAAGCAAGTATTTTTCCCCGTCTTGTCAGCTCTCTGTCCATCTCGTGAGCTCTCTCCCCATCTCGTCAACTCTCTCTTCAGCACGACAACTCTTTCTCTGTCTCGTCAGCTCTCTCTCAATCTCGTTATCTTCGTCTCCATCTCGTCAACCCTCCCGCCGTCTCGTCAGCTCTCGCTCCATCTTGTCAAATCTCTCTCTGTCTCATCAGCTCGCTCTCCATCTCGTCCACTATTTTTCTCCATCTCGTCGGCTCTCTCTCCATCTCGTCAACTCTCTCTCTGTCTCGTCACCAATCTCTCCGTCTCGTCAATTCTCCCTCCGTCTCATCAACTGCCTCTCCAACTCGTCAATGCTCTGCATTCTCGTCAACTCCCTCTCCATCTCTTCAGCACTCTCCATCTCGTCAAATGTCTTTCCGTCTCGTCAGCTCCTACTCCATCTCATCAAATCTCTCTCTGTCTCATCAGCTCTCCTTTTCTTCAGCTCAATCTCCGTCTCATCAACTCTCTCACCGTAAACTCTCTCTCTAACTCAGCAACTCTCTCTCTATCTCGTCAACTCTCTCTCTATCTCGTCAAGTCCCACGCCATCTCATCAAATTTCTCTCTGTCTCATCAACTCTCTATCTCATCAGCTCACTCTCCATCTCATCAACTCTCTCTCTGTCTCATAAACTGTCTCTCGATCTCGTCAGCTCTCTCTCCATCTCGTTAGCTCGCTCTGCATCTCGTCAGCTCGCTCTCCATCTCGTCAAATCCCCCTCCATCTCGTCAGCTTTCTCTCCATCTTGTCAAATCCCTCTCCATCTCGTCAACTCCCTCTCCATCTCGTGAAATCTCTCTCCCTCTCTTCAACTTTCTCCCCATCGCATCAACTCCCTCTCCATCTCCTCAACTCTCTCTCCATCTCGCCAACTCTCTCTCTGTCTTGCCAACTCTCTCTCTGTCTCGTCAACTCTCTCTCCATCTAGTCAACTCTCTCTTCAGCACGACAACTCTTTCTCTGTCTCGTCAGCTCTCTCTCAATTTCGTTATCTTCCTCTCCATCTCGTCAACCCTCCTGCCGTCTCGTCAGCTCTTGCTCCATCTTGTCAAATCTCTCTCTGTCTCATCAGCTTGCTCTCCGTCTCGTCACCTATCTCTCGATTTCGTCAACTCACTCTCCATCTCATCAACTCTCTCTCCGTCTCGTCAACTCTCTCGCCATCTTGTCAACTCTCTCTCCATCTCGTCAAGTCTCCCTTGGCCTCCTCAAATCTCCCTCGGTCTCGTCAACTCTCTCTCCATCTCATCAACTCTCTCTCTATCTCATCATCTATTTCTCTCCGTCTCGTCTGCTCTATCTGCATCTCGTCAGCTCCCTCTCTCTCGTCAACTCTTTCTCCATCTCTTCAACTCTCTCTCGATCTCGTCAATGCTCTCTCTATCACTTCAACTCTCCCTGTGTCTCCTCAACTCTCCCATGTCACATCAACTCTCTCTCCATCTCATCAACTCTCCCTCCATCACGTCAGCTCCCTGCTGTCTTGTCAACTCCCTCTCTGTCTCCTCAACTCGAACTCCATCTCATCAACTCTCTCTCCATCTCGTCAACACTGTCTCCATCTTGTCAACTCGCTCTCCATCTCATCAACTATTTTTCTCCATCTCGTCAGCTCTCTCTCTACCTCGTCAGCTCTCTCACCATCGCGTCAACTCTCTCTCTGTCTCGTCACCTATCTCTCCATCTCATCAACTCTCTCTCCATTTCGTCAACTGCCTCTCCAACTCGGCCACTCTCTCTCCATCTCGTCAACTCCCTCTCCATCTCCTCAGCTCTCTCCATCTTGTCAAATGCCTTTCTTTCTCGTCAGCTCACTCTCCATCTCATCAAATCTGTCTCCATCTCATCAGCTCTCCTTTTCTTCACCTCACTCTCCGTCTCGTCAACTCTCTCTCCGTTTCCTAAACTCGCGCACCATCTCGGCAACTGTATATCTATCTCATCCACACTCTCTCCATCTCATCAAGTCCCGTGCCATCTTGCCAAATCTCTCTCCGTCTCGTCAGCTCTCTCTCCATCTCCTCAGCTCTCTCTACATCTCGTCAACTCTCTCTCCATCTCCTCAATGCCCTCCCCAACTCTTCAACTCTCCCTCCGTCTCATCAACTCTCCCTCCGTCACGTCATCTCTCTCTCCATCTTGTCAACTCGCTCTCCATCTCGTCCACTATTTTTCTCCATCTTGTCGGCTCTCTATCCATCTCGTCAACTCTCTCTCCATCTCGTGACCTTTCTGTCCGTCTCGTCATTTCTCCCTCAGTCTCATCAACTGCCTCTCCACCTCGTCAATGCTCTGCCTTCTCGTCAACTCCCTCTCCATCTCGTCAGCACTCTCCATCTCGTCAAATGTCTTTCCGTCTCGTCAGCTCCCAATCCATCTCATCAAATCTCTCTCCATCTCATCAGCTCTCCTTTTCTTCAGCTCACTCTCCGTCTCATCAACTCTCTCACCGTAAACTCTCTCTCTATCTCAGCAACTCTCTCTCTATCTCGTCAACTCTCTCCATCTCGTCAAATGTCTTTCCGTCTCGTCAAGTCCCACGCCATCTCGTCAAGTTTCTCTCTGTCTCATAAACTCTCTCTCCATCTCGTCAGCTCTCTCTCCATCTTGTTAGCTCGCTCGGTGTCTCGTCAACTCCCTGTCCATCTCGTCAGCTCCCTCTCCGTCTCGTCTGCTCCCTCTCCATCTCGTCAACTCCCTCTCTAAATCTTGTCAACTCCCTCTCCATCTCGTGAAATCTCTCTCCCTCTCATCAACTTTCTCTCCATCGCATCAACTCCCTCTCCATCTCCTCAACTCTCTCTCCATCTCGCCAACTCTCTCTCTGTATCGCCAACTCTCTCTCTGTCTCGTCAACTCTCTCTCCATCTAGTCAACTCTCTCTCCATCTAAGCAAGTATTTTTCCCCGTCTTGTCAGCTCTCTGTCCATCTCGTGAGCTCTCTCTCCATCTCGTCAACTCTCTCTTCAGCACGACAACCTTTTCTCTGTCTCATCAGCTCTCTCTCAATCTCGTTATCTTCCTCTCCGTCTCGTCAACCATCCCGCCGTCTCGTCAGCTCTTGCTCCATCTTGTCAAATCTCTCTCTTTCTCATCAGCTCGCTCTCCATCTTGTCACCTATCTCTCGATTGCGTCAACTCACTCTCCCTCTCGTCAACTCTCGCTCCGTCTCTTCAACTCTCTCGCCATCTTGTCAACACTCTCTCCATCTTGTAACTCTCCCTAGGCCTCGTCAAATCTCCCGCAGTCTCGTCAACTCTCTCTCCATCTCATCAACTTTCTCTCTATCTCGTCATCTGTTTCTCCATCTCAGCATCTCCCTCTCCATTTCGTCAACTCTCTCTCCGTCTCGTCAATTCTCCCTCCATCTTGTCAACTCTCTCTGAGTCTCGTCAACACTCTCTCCTTCTAGTCAACTATTTCCCCCCCTCCATCAGCTTCCTCTGCATCTCGTCAGCTCTCTCTCCATCTCGTCAACTATTTCTCTCCATCTCGTCAGCTCTCTCTCCATGTTGACAGCTCTCTCTCCATCTCGTAAAATCTCTCTCCATCTCGTCAACTCTCTCTCCATCTCATCAACTCTCTCTCTATCTCGTCAACTATTTCTCTCCGTCTCGTCAGCTCTATCTCCATCTTGTCAGCTCTCTCTATCTCGTCAACTCTCCCTTCGTCTCCTCAACTCTCCCATGTCACGAATACTCTCTCTCCATCTCATCAACTCTCCCTCCATCACGTCAGCTCCCTGCCTTCTCGTCCACTCCCTCTTTGTCTCCTGAACTCGAACTCCGTCTCGTCAACTCTCTCTCCATCTCGTCAACACTGTGTCCATCTTTTCAACTCGCTCTCCATCTCGTCAACTATTTTTCTCCATGTTGTCAGTTCTCTCTCTACCTCGTCAGCTCTCTCTCCAGCTCATCAACTCTCTCTCTGTCTCGTCACCTATCTCTCCATCTCATCAACTCTCTCTCCGTCTCGTCCACTGCCTCTCCAACTCGTCCACTCTCCCTCCATCTCGTCAGCTGCCTCTCTATCCTGTCAGCTGTCTCCATCACGTCAAATGCCTTTCTGTCTCATCAGCTCACTCTCCATCTCATCAAATCTGTCTCCGTCTCGTCCGCTCTCCTTTTCTTCACCTCACTCTCTGTCTCGTCAACTCTCTCTCTGTCTCGTAAACTCTCTCTCCATCTCGGCAGCTGTATCTCTATCTTGTCAAATCTCTTGCCATCTCGTCAACTCGCTCTCCATCTCGTCAAATATTTTTCTCCATCTCGTCAGCTCTCTCTCCGTCTCATCAACTCTCTCTCCGTCTCGTACAATGCCTCTCCAACTCGTCCATTCTCCCTCCATCTCGTCAGCTGCCTCTCCATCTCGTCAGCTCTCTCCATCTCGTCAGATGCCTTTCCATCTTGTCAGCTCACTCCCCATCTCATCAAATCTGTCTCCATCTCATCAGCTCTCCTTTTCTTCACCTCATTCTCCGTCTTGTCAACTCTCTCTCCATCTCTTAAACTCCCTCTCCATCTCGGCAACTGTATCTCTATTTTGTCAACTCTCCCTCCATCCTGTCAAGTCCCGTGCCATCTCGCCAAATCTCTCTCCGTTTTGTCAACTCTCCATCTCAAAAGCTCACTCTCCGTCTCATCAACTCCCTCTCCGTTTCGTCAACTCTCTCTCCATCTCGGCAAATCTCTCTCCATCTCGTCAAATCCCTCTCCATGTCATCAGCTCTCTCCATCTCGTCAAATGCCTTTCTTTCTCGTCAGCTCACTCTCCATCTCATGAAATCTGTCTCCGTCTCGTCAGCTCTCCTTTTCTTCACCTCACTCTCCATCTCGTCAACTGTCTCTCTGTCTCGTAGACTCTCTCTCCATCTCGGCAACTGTATCTCTATCTGGTCAACTCGCTCTCCATCTCGTCAAGTCCCGCGCCATCTCGCCAAATTTCTCTCCATCTCATCAATTCTCCATCTCATCAGCTGACTATCCGTCTCATCAACTCCCTCTCCGTCTCGTCAACTCTCCCTCCATCCCGTCAAATCTCTCTCCATCTCGTCAACTCTCTCCCCATCTCGTCAACTATTTTTCTCCATCTCGTCAGCTCTCTCTCCATCTCATCAACTCTCTCTCCGTCTCGTAAAATCTCTCTCCATCTCGTCAAGTCCTGCGCCATCTCGTCAAATTTCTCTCCGTCTCATCAACTCTCCATCTCATTAGCTAACTCTCCAACTCATCAACTCTCTCTCTTTCTCATAAACTCTCGCGTTAGCTCGCTCTGCGTCTCGTCAGCTCCCTCTCCAATTTGTCAGGTCCCTCGCAGTCTCAAAAGATCCCTCTCCATGTTGTCAGCTCCCTCTCCATCTCGTCAGCTCCCTCTCCGTCTCGTCAACTCCCTCTCCATCTCGTGAAATCTCTGTCCCTCTCGACAACTCTCTCTCCATCTCCTCAACTCTCTCTCCATCTTCTCAAGTCCCGCGTCATCTCGCCAAATCTCTCACCATCTCGTCAACTCTCCATCCCATTAGCTCACTCTCTGTCTCATCAACTCCCTCTCCGTCTTGTCAACTCTCTCTCCATCCCATCAAATCTCTCTGCATCTAGTCAACTCTCTCCCCATCTCGTCAACTATTTTTCTCCATCTCGTCAGCTCTCTCTCCAACTCGTCAGCTCTCTCTCCTTCTCATCAACTCTCTCTTCAGCACGACAACTCTTTCTCTGTCTCATCAGCTCTCTCACAATCTCGTCATCCTTCCTCTCCATCTCGTTAACTCTCCCTCTGTCTGGTCAGCTCTTGCTCAGTCTCATCAACTCTCTCTCCATCTCGTCAGCTCTCTCTCCATCTCGCCAGCTCCCTCTCTGTCTCATCAGCCATCTCTCCATCTCAACAGATCCCTCTCTTGTCTCGTCAGCTCCCTCTCCATTTTGTCAACTCTCCCTCCGTTTCATCACCTATCTCTCCATCTCGTCAACTCTCTCTCCATCTCGTCAACGCTCTCTCCATCTCATCAACTCTCCCTTGGTCACGTCAAATCGCTCGCTGTCTCGTCAAATCTCTCTCCCTCTTATCATTCTCCCACCTTCACGTCAGTTCGCTCTTCGTCTCATCAACTCCCTCTCCATCTCCGCAACTCTAACTCCGTCTCGTCAACTCTCTCTCCATCTCGTCAACTCCCTCTCCATTTCCTCAGCTCTCTCCATCTCGTCAAATGCCTTTCCGTCTCGTCAGCTCACTCTCCATCTCGTCAAATCTGTCTCCGTCTTGTCTGCTCTCCTTTTCTTCACCTCACTCTCCGTCTCGTCAACTCTCTCTCCTTCTTGTAAAATCTTTCTCCATCTCGGCAACTGTATCTCTATCTCGTCAACACTCTCTCTATCTCATCAAGTCCCACGCCATCTTGCCAAATCTCTCTCCGTCTCATCAACTCTCTGTCTCATCAGCTCACTCTCCATCACATCAATTCCATCTCCATCTCGTCAACTCTCTCTCCATCCTGTAAAATCTCTCTCCATCTCGTCAACTCTCTCCCCATCTCGTCAACTATTTTTCTGCATCTCGTCAGCTCTCTCTCTACCTTGTCAGCTCACTCTCCATCTCGTCAACTCTCTCTCCATCTCGTAAACTCTCTCTCCATCTCGTCAGCTCTCTCTCCAATTCATCAACTCTCTGTCCATCTCGTCAAGCTCTAACTCCATCTCGTCACCTTTATCTTCATCTCGTCAACTCTCTCTCCATCTCGTCAACAGCTTCTCCAACTCGTCCACTCTCTCTCCATCTCCTCAACTCCCTCTCCATCTCATTAACTCACTCCATCTCATCAAATGCCCTTCTGTCTCGTCAGCTCGCTCTCTATCTCGTCAAATATCTCTCCTTCTCGTCAGCTCTCCTTTTCTCTCAGTCTCTTGAACTCTCTCTCCGTATCGTCAGCTCTCTCTCCATCTCGTCAAATCTCTCTCCATCTCATAAGCTCTCTCTCCATCTCGTCAACTCTCTCTCCATCTCGTCAACTCTCCCTCCATCTCGTAAACTCTCTCTGAGTCTCGTCAACACTCTCTCCGTCTCGTCAACTATTTCCCTCCCTCCATCAGCTCCCTCTCCATCTCGTCAACACTCTCTCCATCTCGTTAACTATTTCTCTCCATCTCGTCAGCTCTCTTGCCATTTTGTCAACTCTCTCTCAATCTCATCATCTCTCCCTCGGCCTCGTCTGATCTCCTTGCGTCCCATCAAGTCTCTCTCCATCTCATCAACTCTCTCTCCATCTCATCAACTATTTCTCTCCATCTCGTCAGCTCTCTCTCCATGTCGTCAGCTCTCTCTCCATCTCGTAAACTCTCTCTCCATCTCGTCAACTCTCTCCCCATCTCCTCAACGCCTTCTCCATCTCGTCAACTCTCCTTTCATCTCGGCAACTCTCCGTCCATCACGTCAACTCGCTCTCCATCTTGTCAACTCGCTCTCCATCTCGTCCACTATTTTTCTCAATGTCGTCGGCTCACTCTCCATCTCGTCAGCTCTCTCCCCGTCTCGTCAACTCTCTCTCGCTCACATCATTCTCCCACCTTCACGTTTGTTCCCTCTTCATCTCGTCAACTCCCTCTCCGTCTCCTCAACACTAACTTCGTCTCGTCAACTCTCTCTCCATCTCGTCAACTCCCTCTCCATCTCCTCAGCTCTCTCCATCTCGTCAAATGCATTTCCATCTCGTCAGCTCACTCTCCATCTCGTCAAATCTGTCTCCGTCTTGTCAGCTCTCCTTTTCTTCATCTCACTTTCTGTCTCGTCAACACTCTCTCCTTCTCGTAAACGCTCTCTCCATCTCGGCAACTGTATCTCTATCTCATCAACACTCTCTCCATCTCGTCAAGTCCCACGCCATCTCGCCAAATCTCTCTCCGTCTCATCAACTCTCCATCTCATCAGCTCACTCTCCATCGCATCAACTCCCTCTCCATCTCGTCAACTCTCTCCCAATCTTGTCAACTATTTTTCTCCATCTCGTCAGCTCTCTCTCCACTCGTCAGCTCTCTCTCCATCTCGTCAACTCTCTCTCCATCTCGTAAACTCTCTCTCCATCTCGTCAGCTCTCTCTCCATCTCGTCAACTCTCTATCCATCTAGTCAAGTTTTCGATCCATCTCGTCACATATCTCTCCATCTTGTCAACTCTCTCTCCATCTCGTCAACTGCCTCTGCATATCGTCCACTCTCTCTCCATCTCGTCAACTCACTCTCCATCTCATCAGCTCACTCCATCTCATCAAATGCTTTTCCGTCTCGTCAGCTCACTCTCCATCTCGTCAAACCTCTCTCCTTCTCATCAGCTCTCCTTTTCTTCAGCTCACTCTCAATCTCGTGAACTCTCTCTCCATATCATCAGCTCTCTCTCCATCTCGTCAGCTCTCCTCTCCATCTCGTCAACTCTCTCTTGTCTCATAAGCTCTCTCTCCATCTGGTCAGCTCACTCTCCATCTCGTCAAATCTCTATCCATCTCGTCAAGCTCTTGCTTCATCTCGTCACCTATCTCTCCATCTTGTCAACACACTCTGCATTTCGTCAACTCTCTCTCCGTCTCATCAACTCTCCCTCCATCTCGTTAACTCTCTCTGAGTCTCGTCAACGCTCTCTCCGTCTCGTCAACTATTTCTCTCCCTCCATCAGCTCCCTCTCATTCTCGTCAGCTCTCTCTCCATCTCGTCATCTCTCTGTCTGTCTCGTCACCTATATCTCCGTCTCATCAACTCTCCCTCCGTCTCGTCAACTGCCTCTCCAAGTCGTCAATGCTCTGCCTTCTTATCAACTCCCTCTCCATCTCGTCAGCTCTCTCCATCTCATCAAATCTCTCTCTGTCTCATCTACTCTCCATCGCATCCGCTCACTCTCCATCTCATCAACTCTCTCTCTGTCTCATAAACTCTCTGTCCATCTCGTCAGCTCTCTCTGCATCTCGTCAACTATTTCTCTCCATCTCGTCAGCTCTCTCTCCATGTCGTCAGCTCTCTCTCCATCTCGTAAACTCTCTCTCCATCTCGTCAACTCTCTCCCCATCTCCTCAACGTCCTCTCCATATCGTCAACACACCCTTCGTCTCGTCAACTCTCCGTCCATCACGTCAACTCTCTCTCCATCTTGTCAACTCGCTCTCCATCTCGTCCACTATTTTTCTCCATGTCGTCTGCTCCCTCTACATCTCGTCAGCTCTCTCTCCTTCTCGTCAACTCTCTGTCTGTCTCGTCACCTATTTCTCTTTCTCGTCAACTCTCCCTCCATCTCGTCATCTGCCTCTCCAAGTCGTCAATGCTCTGTCTTATCATCAACTCCCTCTCCATCTCGTCAGCTCTCTCCATCTCATCAAATCTCTCTCCGACTTGTCAGCTCTCTCTCCGTCTTGTAAACTCTCTATCCATCCCGTCAGCTCTCTCTCCATCTCGTCAACTCTGTATCCATCTCGTCACCTATCTCTCCATCTCCTCAAATCTCTCTCCATTTTGTCAACTCTCTCTCCGTATCGTCATCTCTTCCTCCACCTCGTCAACTCTCTCTGCGTCTCGTCAACTATTTCCCTCCCTCTCGTCAGCTCTCTCTCCATCTCGTCAGCTCTCTCTACATCTCATCAACTCTCTCTTCAGCACGACAACTCTTTCTCTGTCTCGTCAGCTCTCTCACAATCTCGTCATCTTCCTCTCCATCTCGTCAACTCTCCCTCTGTCTGGTCAGCTCTTGCTCAGTCTCATCAACTCTCTCCCCGTCTCGTCAGCTCTCTCTCTGTCTCATCAGCCATCTCTCCATCTCAACAGATCCCTCTCTTGTCTCGTCAGCTCCCTCTACATCTTGTCAACTCTCCCTCTGTCTCGTCACCTATCTCTCCATCTCGTCAACTCTCTCTCTGTCTCGTCAACTCTCTCTCCATCTTGTCAATGCTCTCTCCATCTCATCAACTCTCCCTCAGTCACGTCAAATCTCTCCCCGTCTCGTCAACTCTCTCTCGCTCTCATCATTCTCCCACCTTCACATTTGGTCCCTCTTCGTCTCGTCAACTCCCTCTCCGTCTCCTCAGCACTAACTCCGTCTCGTCAACTCTCTCTCCATCTCATCAACTCCCTTTCCATCTCCTCAGCTCTCTCCATCTCGTTAAATGCCTCTCCGTCTCGTCAGCTCACTCTCCATCTCGTCAAATCTGTCTCCGTCTTGTCAGCTCTCCTTTTCTTCACCTCACTTTCTGTCTCGTCAACTCTCTCTCCTTCTTGTAAATGCTCTCTCCATCTCGGCAACTGTATCTCTATCTCGTCAACACTCTCTCCATCTCGTCAAGTTCCACACCATCTCGCCAAATCTCTCTACATCTCGTAAAATCTCCATCTCATCAGCTCACTCTCCATCGCATCAACTCCCTCTCCATCTCGTCAACTCTCTGTCCATCCCGTCAACTCTCTGTCTGTCTCGTCACCTATATCTGTCTCGTCAACTCTCCCTCCGTCTCGTCAACTGCCCCTCCAAGTCGTCAACGCTCTGCCTTTTATCAACTCCCTCTCCATCTCGTCAGCTCTCTCCATCTCATCAAATCTCTCTCCGTCTCATCAGCTCTCCATCTCTACAGCACACTCTCCTTCTCGTCAACTCTCTCACCATCTCGTAAACTCTCTGTCCATCTCATCAGCTCTCTCTCTATCTCGTTAACTCTCTCTCCATCTCGTCAAGTCCCACGCCATCTCGTCAAATTTCACTGTCTCATCGACTCTCCATCTCATCAGCTCACTCTCCATCTCATCAACTCTCTCTCTGTCTCATAAACTCTCTGTCCATCTCGTCAGCTCTCTCTGTATCTCGTCAGCCCCTCCCCATCTCGTCAACTCTCTTTCCGCCTCGTAAATTCTCCCTCCATCTCAACAGCTCTCTCTCCATCTCGTCAACTCTCTCTGCATCTCGCCAACACTCTCACCGTCTCGTGTACTATTTCTGTCCCTCTCGTCAGCTCTCTCTCCTTCTCGTCAGCTCTCTCTGCATCTCCTCAGCCACTCCCCTTCTCATCAGGACCCTCGCAGTCTCATCAGATCCCTCTCCATCTCGTCAGCTCCCTGTCCGTCTCGTCAGCTCGCTCTCCATGTCGTCAACTCCCTCTCAATCTCGTGAAATCTCTGTCCCTCTCGTCAATTCTCTCTGCATCACATCAACTCCCTCTCCATCTCCTCAACTCTTCCTCCATCTCGCCAACTCTCTCTTCATCTCGCCAACTCTCTCTCTGTCTTGTCAACTCTCTCGCCATCTTGTTAACTCTCTCTCCGTCACATCAACTCACGCTCGGCCTCATCAAATCTCCCTCCATCTCGGCAACTCTCTCTCCATCTCATCACCTCTCTCTCCATCTCGTCAACTATTTCTCTCTGTCTCGTCTGCACTCTCTCCATCTCGAGAGCTCTCTTTCTATCTCGTCAACTCTCTCTCCATCTCCTCAACTCTCTCTCCATCTCGTCAATGCTCTCTCTATCTCGTCAACTCTCCCTTCGTCTCCTCTACTCTCCCATGTCACGTCAACTATGTCTCCGTCTCGTCAACTCACTCTCCCTCTCATCAACTCTCCCTCCATCACTTCAGCTCACTGCGTCTCGTCAACTCCCTCTCTGTCTCCTCAACTCTAACTCCATCTCGTCAACTCTCTCTCCATCTCGTCCATACTGTCTCCATCTTGTGAACTCACTCACCATCTCATCAACTATTTTTCTCCATCTCGTCAGCACTCTCTCTACTTCGTCAGCTCTCTCTCCGTCTCGTAAACTCTCCATCCATCCTGTCAGCTCTCTCTCCATCTCGTCAACTCTGTATCCATCTCGTCACCTATCTCTCCATCTCCTCAACTCTCTCTCCATTTTGTCAACTCTCTCTCCGTCTCGTCATCTCTCCCTCCATCTCGTCAACTCTCTCTGCGTCTCGTCAACACTCTCTCCATCTCGTCAACTATTTCCCTCCCTCTCGTCAGCTCTCTCTCCATCTCGTCAGCTCTCTCTACATCTCATCAACTCTCTCTTCAGCACGACAACTCTTTCTCTGTCTCGTCAGCTCTCTCACAATCTCGTCATCTTCCTCTCCATCTCATCAACTCTCCCTCTGTCTGGTCAGCTCTTGCTCAGTCTCATCAACTCTCTCTCCATCTCGTCAGCTCTCTCTCTGTATCGTCAGCCATCTCTCCATCTCAACAAATCCCTCTCTTGTCTCGTCAGCTCCCTCTACATCTTGTCAACTCTCCCTCTGTCTCGTCACCTATCTATCCATCTCGTCAACTCTCTCTATGTCTCGTCAACTCTCTCTCTCCATCTCGTCAATGCTCTCTCCATCTCGTCAACTCTCCCTCAGTCACGTCAAATCGTTCCCCATCTCGTCAACTCTCTCTCGCTCTCATCATTCTCCCACCTTCACGTTTGGTCCCTCTTCGTCTCGTCAACTCCCTCTCCGTCTCCTCAACACTAACTCCATCTCATCAACTCCCTCTCGATCTCCTCAGCTCTCTCCATCTCGTCAAATGCCTTTCCGTCTCGTCAGCTCACTCTCCATCTCGTCAAATCTGTCTCCGTCTTGTCAGCTCTCCTTTTCTTCATCTCACTCTCTGTCTCGTCAACTCTCTCTCCTACTCGTAAACTCTCTCTCCATCTCGGCAACAGTAGCTCTAACTCGTCAACACTCTCTCCATTTCGTCAAGTCCCACGCCATCTCGCCAAATCTCTCTCCGTCTCGTCAACTCTCCATCTCATCAGCTCACTCTCCATCGCATCAACTCTCTCTCCATCTCGTCAACTCTCTCTCCATCCCATCAAATCTCTCTCCATCTCGTCAACTCTCTCCCCATCTTGTCAACTATTTTTCTCCATCTCATTATTTCTCTCTGCACCTCGTCAGCTCTCTCTCCATCTCGTCAACTCTCTCTCCATCTCGTAAACTCTCTCTCCATCTCGTCAGCTCTCTCTCCATCTCGTCAACTCTCTATCCATCTTGTGAAGCTCTCGATCCATCTCGTCACATATCTCTCCATCTCGTCAAATGCCTCTCCAATTCGTCCACTCTCTCTCCATCTCGTCAACTCACTCTCCATCTCATCAGCTCACTCCATCTCATCAAATGCTTTTCCGTCTCGTCAGCTCACTCTCCATCTCGTCAAACCTCTCTCCTTCTCGTCAGCTCTCCTTTTCTTCAGCTCACTCTCAATCTCATGAACTATCTCTCCATATCGTCAGCTCTCTCTCCAACTCGTCAGCTCTCCTCTCCATCTCGTCAACTCTCTCTCATCTCATAAGCTCTCTCTCCATCTGGTCAGCTCACTCTCCATCTCGTCAATTCTCTATCCATCTCGTCAAGCTCTCACTTCATCTCGTCACCTATCTCTCCATCTTGTCAACACACTCTCCATTTCGTCAACTCTCTCTCCATCTCGTCAACTCTCTCTCCATCTCGTCAACTCTCTCTCCATCTCGTAAACTCTCTCTCCATCTCGTCAGCTCTCTCTCCATCTCATCAACTCTCTCTCCATCTTGTGAAGCTCTCGATCCATCTCGTCACATATCTCTCCATCTCGTCAACTGCCTCTCCAATTCGTCCACTCTCTCTCCAACTCGTCAACTCACTCTCCATCTCATCAGCTCACTCCATCTCATCAAATGCTTTTTCGTCTCGTCAGCTCACTCTCCATCTCGTCAAACCTCTCTCCTTCTCGTCAGCTCTCCTTTTCTTCAGCTCACTCTCAATCTCGTGAACTATCTCTCCATATCGTCAGCTCTCTCTCCATCTCGTCAGCTCTCCTCTCCATCTCGTCAACTCTCTCTCATCTCATAAGCTCTCTCTACATCTGGTCAGCTCACTCTCCATCTCGTCAATTCTCTATCCATCTCATCAAGCTCTCGCTTCATCTCGTCACCTATCTCTCCATCTTGTCAACACACTCTCCATTTCGTCAACTCTCTCTCCATCTCGTCAACTCTCTCTCCATCTCGTCCATACTGTCTCCATCTTGTGAACTCACTCACCATCTCGTCAACTATTTTTCTCCATCTCGTCAGCACTCTCTCTACTTCGTCAGCTCTCTCTCCGTCTCGTAAACTCTCCATCCATCCTGTCAGCTCTCTCTCCATCTCGTCAACACTGTATCCATCTCGTCACCTATCTCTCCATTTCCTCAACTCTCTCTCCATTTTGTCAACTCTCTCTGCGTCTCGTCAACACTCTCTCCATCTCGTCAACTATTTCCCTCCCTCTCGTCAGCTCTCTCTCCATCTCGTCAGCTCTCTCTACATCACATCAACTCTCTCTTCAGCACGACAACTCGTTCTCTGTCTCGTCAGCTCTCTCACAATCTCGTCATCTTCCTCTCCATCTCGTCAACTCTCCCTCTGTCTGGTCAGCTCTTGCTCAGTCTCATCAACTCTCTTTCCATCTCGTCAGCTCTCTCTCTGTCTCGTCAGCCATCTCTCCATCTCAACAAATCCCTCTCTTGTCTCGTCAGCTCCCTCTCCATCTTGTCAAATCTCCCTCTGTCTCGTCACCTATCTCTCCATCTCGTCAACTCTCTCTATGTCTCGTCAACTCTCTCTCTCCATCTCGTCAATGCTCTCTCCATCTCGTCAACTCTCCATCAGTCACGTCAAATCGTTCCCCATCTCGTCAACTCTCTCTCGCTCTCATCATTCTCCCACCTTCACGTTTGGTCCCTCTTCGTCTCGTCAACTCCCTCTCCGTCTCCTCAACACTAACTCCGTCTCGTCAACTCTCTCTCCATCTCATCAACTCCCTCTCCATCTCCTCAGCTCTCTCCATCTCGTCAAATGCCTTTCCGTCTCGTCAGCTCCCTCTCCATCTCGTCAAATCTGTCTCCGTCTTGTCAGCTCTCCTTTTCTTCATCTCACTCTCTGTCTCGTCAACTCTCTCTCCTACTCGTAAACTCTCTCTCCATCTCGGCAACTTAATCTCTAACTCGTCAACACTCTCTCCATTTCGTCAAGTCCCACGCCATCTCGCCAAATCTCTCTCCGTCTCGTCAACTCTCCATCTCATCAGCTCACTCTCCATCGCATCAACTCTCAACTCTCTCTCCATCCCGTCAAATCTCTCTCCATCTCGTCAACTCTCTCCCCATCTTGTCAACTATTTTTCTCCATCTCATTATTTCTCTCTCCACCTCGACAGCTCTCTCTCCATCTTGTCAACTCTCTTTCCATCTCGTCAACTCTCTCTCCATCTCGTCAGCTCTCTCTCCATCTCGTCAACTCTCTATCCATCTTGTGAAGCTCTCGATCCATCTCGTCACATATCTCTCCATCTCGTCAACTGCCTCTCCAATTCGTCCACTCTCTCTCCATCTCGTCAACTCACTCTCCATCTCATCAGCTCACTCCATCTCATCAAATGCTTTTCCGTCTCGTCAGCTCACTCTCCATCTCGTCAAACCTCTCTCCTTCTCGTCAGCTCTCCTTTTCTTCAGCTCACTCTCAATCTCGTGAACTATCTCTCCATATCGTCAGCTCTCTCTCCATCTCGTCAGCTCTCCTCTCCATCTCGTCAACTCTCTCTCATCTCATAAGCTCTCTCTCCATCTGGTCAGCTCACTCTCCATCTCGTCAATTCTCTATCCATCTCGTCAAGCTCTCGCTTCATCTCGTCACCTATCTCTGCATCTTGTCAACACACTCTCCATTTCGTCAACTCTCTCTCCATCTCGTAAACTCTCTCTCCATCTCGTCAACTCTCTCTCCATCTCGTCAACTCTCTCTCCATCTCGTAAACTGTCTCTCCATCTCGTCAACTCTCCTTTCATCTCGTCAACTCTCCTTTCATCTCGGCAGCTCTCCGTCCATCACGTCAACTCCCTCTCCATCTTGTCAACTCGCTCTCCGTCTCGTCCACTATTTTTCTCAATGTCGTCGGCTCTCTCTCCATCTCGTCAGCTCTCTCTCCATCTCGTCAACTCTCTGTCTGTCTCGTCACCTATATCTCTGTCTCGTCAACTCTCCCTCCGTCTCGTCAACTGCCTCTCCAAGTCGTCAACGTTCCGCCTTCTTATCAACTCCCTCTCCATCTCCTCAGCTCTCTCTCTATCTTATCAGCTCTCTCTCTATCTCGTCAACTCTCTCTCCATCTCGTCAAGTCCCACGCCATCTCGTCAAATTTCTCTGTCTCATCGACTCTCCACTCATCAGCTCACTCTCCATCTCATCAACTCTCTCTCTATCTCATAAACTCTCTGTGCATCTCGTCAGCTCCCTCTGCATCTCGGCAGCCCCTCCCCATCTCGTCAACTCTCTTTCCGAATCGTAAACTCTCCCTCCATCTCATCAGCTCTCTCTCCATCTCGTCAACTCTCTTTCCATCTCGTAAACTCTCCCTCCATCTCAACAGCTCTCTCTCCATCTCGTCAACTCTCCTTTCATCTCGGCAGCTCTCCGTCCATCACGTCAACTCTCTCTCCAACTTGTCAACTCGCTCTCCATCTCGTCCACTATTTTTCTCAATGTCGTCGGCTCTCTCTCCATCTCGTCAGCTCTCTCTCCATCTCGTCAAATCTCTGTCTGTCTCATCACCTATATCTATGCCTCGTCAACTCTCCCTCCGTCTCGTCAACTGCCTCTCCAAGTCGTCAATGCTCTGCCTTCTTATCAACTCCCTCTCCATCTCGTCCGCTCCATCCATCTCATCAAATCTCTTTCCGACTCATCATCTCTCCATCTCTACAGCACACTCTCCATCTCAGCAACTCCCTCTCCATCTCATCACCTCTCTCTCCATCTCATCAACTATTTCTCTCTGTCTCGTCTGCACGCTCTCCATCTCGAGAGCTCTCCCTCTATCTCGTCAACGCTCTCTCCATCTCCTCAACTCTCTCTCCATCTCGTCAATGCTCTCTCTATCTCGTCAACTCTCGCTTCATCTCCTCTACTCTCCCATGTCACGTCAACTATGTCTCCGTCTCGTCAACTCACTCTCCCTCTCATCAACTCTCCCTCCATCACGTCAGCTCACTGCGTCTCATCAACTCCCTCTCTGTCTCCTCTACTCTAACTCCACCTCGTCAACTCTCTCTCCATCTCGTCCAGATTGTCTCCATCTTGTTAACTCACACACCATCTCGTCAACTATTTTTCTCCATCTCGTCAGCACTCTCTCTACTTCATCAGCTCTCTCTCCGTCTCGTAAACTCTCTATCCATCCCGTCAGCTCTCTCTCCATTTCGTCAACTCTGTATCCATCTTGTCACCTATCTCTCCATCTCCTCAACTCTCTCTCCATTTTGTCAACTCTCTCTCCGTCTCGTCATCTCTCCCTCCATCTCGTCAACTCTCTCTGCGTCTCGTCAACACTCTCTCCGTCTCGTCAACTATTTCCCTCCCTCTCGTCAGCTCTCTCTCCATCTCGTCAGCTCTCTCTACATCTCATCAACTCTCTCTTCAGCACGACAACTCCTTCTCTGTCTCGTCAGCTCTCTCACAATCTCGTCATCTTCCTCTCCATCTCCTCAACTCTCCCTCTGTCTGGTCAGCTCTTGCTCAGTCTCATCAACTCTCTCTCCATCTCGACAGCTCTCTCTCTGTCTCGTCAGCCATCTCCCCATCTCAACAGATCCCTCTCTTGTCTCGTCAGCTCCCCCTCCATCTTTTCAACTCTCCCTCCGTCTTGTCACCTATCTCTCCATCTCGTCAACTCTCTCTCTGTCTCGTCAACTCTCTCTCCATCTCGTCAATGCTCTCTCCATCTCATCAACTCTCCCTCAGTCACGTCATATCGCTCCCCGTCTCGTCAACTCTCTCTCGCTCTCACGATTCTCCCACCTTCACGTTTGGTCCCTCTTCGTCTCGTCAACTCCCTCTCTGTCTCCTCAACACTAACTCCGTCTCGTCAACTCTCTCTCCATCTCATCAACTCCCTCTCCATCTCCTCAGCTCTCTCCATCTCGTCAAATGCCTTTCCATCTCGTCAGCTCACTCTCCATCTCGTCAAATCTGTCTCCGTCTTGTCAGCTCTCCTTTTCTTCATCTCACTCTCTGTCTTGCCAACTCTCTCTCCTTCTCGTAAACTCTCTCTCCATCTCGGCAACTGTATCTCTATCTCGTCAACACTTCCTCCATTTCGTCAAGTCCCACACCATCTCGCCAAATCTCTCTCCGTCTCGTCAACTCTCCATCTCATCAGCTCACTCTCCATCGTATCAACTCCCTCTCCATCTCGTCAACTCCCTCTCCATCCCGTCAAATCTCACTCCATCTCGTCAACTCTCTCCCCATCTTGTCAACTATTTTTCTCCAACTCGTCAGCTCTCTCTCCACCTCGTCAGCTCTCTCTCCATCTCGTCAACTCTCTCTCCATCTCGTAAACTCTCTCTCCATCTCGTCAGCTCTCTCTCCATCTCATCAACTCTCTATCCATCTTGTCAAGCCTTCGATCCATCTCGTCACATATCTCTCCATCTCCTCAACTGCCTCTCCAATTCGTCCACTCTCTCTCCATCTCGTCAACTCACTCTCCATCTCATCAGCTCACTCCATCTCATCAAATGCTTTTTCGTCTCGTCAGCTCACTCTCCATCTCGTCAAACCTCTCTCCTTCTCGTCAGCTCTCCTTTTCTTCAGCTCACTCTCAATCTCGTGAACTATCTCTCCATATCGTCAGCTCTCTCTCCATCTTGTCAGCTCTCCTCTCCATCTCGTCAACTCTCTCTCATCTCATAAGCTCTCTCTCCATCTGGTCAGCTCACTCTCCATCTCGTCAATTCTCTATCCATCTCGTCAAGCTCTCACTTCATCTCGTCACCTATCTATCCATCTTGTCAACACACTCTCCATTTCGTCAACTCTCTCTCGGTCTCGTCAAATCTCCCTCCATCCCGTTAACTCTCTCTGAGTCTCATCAATGCTCTCTCCGTCTCGTCAACTATTTCCCTCCCTCCATCAGCTTCCTCTCCTTCTCGTCAGCTCTCTCTCCATCTCGTCAACTATTTCTCTCCATCTCGTCAGCTCTCCCTCCATGTCGTCAGCTCTCTCTCCATCTCGTAAACTCTCTCTCCATCTCGTCAACTCTCTCTCCATCTCCTCAATGCCCTCTCCATCTCGTCAACCCTCCTTTCATCTCGGCAGCTCTCCGTCCATCAAGTCAACTCTCTCTCCATCTTGTCAACTCGCTCTCCATCTCGTCCATTATTTTTCTCAATGTCGTCGGCTCTCTCTCCATCTCGTCAGCTCTCTCTCCATCTCGTCAACTTTCTGTCTGTCTCATCACCTATATCTATGTCTCGTCAACTCTCCCTCCATCTCGTCAACTGCCTCTCCAAGTCGTCAATGCTCTGTCTTCTTATCAACTCCCTCTCCACCTCGTCCGCTCTATCCATCTCCTCAAATCTCTTTCCGTCTCATCAGGTCTCCATCTCTACAGCACACTCTCCTTCTCGTCAACTCTCTCACCGTCTCGTAAACTCTCTCTCCATCTCATCAGCTCTCTCCCTATCTCGTCAACTCTCTCTCCATCTCGTCAAGTCCCACGTCATCTCGTCAAATTTCTCTCTGTCTCATGGACTCTCCATCTCATCAGCTCACTCTCCATCTCATCAAGTCCCTCTCCATCTCGTGAAACCTCTGTCCCTCTCGTCAATTCTCTCTGCATCGCATCAACTCGCTCTCCATCTCCTCAACTCTTTGTCCAAATCGCCAACTCTCTCTCCGTCTCGCCAACTCTCTCTCTGTCTTGTCAACTCTCTCTCCATCTCGTTAACTCTCCCTCTGTCACATCAACTCACGCTCGACCTCGTCAAATCTCCCTCCATCTCGGCAACTCTCTCTCCATCTCATCACCTCTCTCTCCATCTCATCAACTATTTCTCTCTGTCTCGTCTGCACTCTCTCCATCTCGTCAGCTCTCTCTCTATCTCGTTAACTCTCTCTCCATCTCCTCAATTCTCTCACGATGTCGTCAATGCTCTCTCTATCTCGTCCACTCTCCCTTCGTCTCCTCTACTCTCCCATGTCACATCAACTATGTCTCCGTCTCATCAACTCACTCTCCCTCTCATCAACTCTACCTCCATCACGTCAGCTCACTGCGTCTCATCAACTCCCTCTCTGTCACCTCAACTCTTATTCCATCTTGTCAACTCTCTCTCCATCTCGTCAAATCCCTCTCCATCTCATCAGCTCTCTCCATCTCGTCAAATGACTTGCTGTCTCGTCAGCTCACTCTCCATCTCGTCAAATCTGTCTCCGTCTTGTCAGCTCTCCTTTTCTTCACCTCACAGTCCTTCTCGTCAACTCTCTCTCCGTCTCGTAAACTCTCTCTCCATCTCGGCAACTGTATCTCTATCTCTTCAACTCTCTCTCCATCACGTCAAGTCCTGCACCATCTTGCCAAATCTCTCTCCTTCTCGTCAACTCTCTGTCTCATCAGCTCACTCTCCGTCTCAACTCCCTCTCCGTCTCGTCAACTCACTCTCCATCCCCTCAAATCTCTCTCCATCTCGTCAACTCTCTCCCCATCTCGTCAACTATTTTTCTCCATCTCGTCAGCTCTCTCTCCACCTCATCAGCTATCTATCCATCTCGTCAACTCTATCTCCGTCTCGTAAACTCTCTCTCCATCTCATCAAGTCCTGCACCATCTCTTCTAATTTCTCTCCGTAATGTCATCTCTCCATCTCATCAGCTCACTCTCTGTCTCATCAACTCTCTCTCTTTCTCATAAACTCTCTCGCCTTCTGGTCGGCTCTCTCTCCATCTCGTTAGCTTGCTCTGCATCTCGTCAGCTCCCTCTCCAAATTGTCAGGTCCCTCGCAGTCTCATCAGATCCCTTTCCATCTTGTCAACTTCCTCTCCGTCTCGTCAGCTCCCTCGTCTCGTCAAATCCCTTTCCATCTTGTGAAATCTCTCTCCATCTCGTCAGCTCTCTGTCCGTCACGCCAGGTCCCTCTCTGTCTCGTCAGCCATCTCTCCATCTCAACAGATCCCTGTCTCAACAGATCCATCTCGTCAGCTCCCTCTCCATCTCGTCAACTCTCTCTCCATCTCGTCCATACTGTCTCCATCTTGTGAACTCGCTCTCCATCTCGTCAACTATTTTTCTCCATCTCGTCAGCACTCTCTCTACTTCGTCAGCTCTCTCTCCATCTCGTCAACTCTCTCTTTGACCCGTCACCTATTTCTCCGTCTCGTCAACTCACTCTCCGTTTCGTCAACTGCCTCTCCAACCTGTCCACTCACTCTCCATCTCATCAAATCCCTCTCCATCTCATCAGCTCTCTCCATCTCGTCAAATGCCTTGCTGTGTCGTCAGCTCACTCTCCATCTCGTCAAATCTGTCTCCCTCTTGTCAGCTCTCCTTTTCTTCACCTCACACTCCTTCTCGTCAACTCTCTCTCCGTCTCGTAAACTCTCTCTCCATCTCGGCAACTGTATCTCTATCTCTTCAACTCTCTCTCCATCACGTCAAGTCCCGCACCATCTTGCCAAATCTCTCTCCTTCTCGTCAACTCTCTGTCTCATCAGCTCACTCTCCGTCTCAACTCCCCCTCCGTCTCGTCAACTCACTCTCCATCCCGTCAAATCTCTCTCCATCTCGTCAACTCTCTCCCCATCTCGTCAACTATTTTTCTCCATCTCGTCAGCTCTCTCTCCACCTCATCAGCTCTCTATCCATCTCGTCAACTCTATCTCCGTCTCGTAAACTCTCTCTCCATCTCGTCAAGTCCTGCGCCATCTCGTCTAATTTCTCTCCGTAATGTCATCTCTCCATCTCATCAGCTCACTCTCTTTCTCATCAACTCTCTCTCTTTCTCATCAAATCTCTCGCCTTCTGGTTCGCTCTCTCTCCGTCTCGTTAGCTTGCTTTGCATCTCGTCAGCTCCCTCTCCAACGTGTCAGGTCCCTCGCAGTCTCATCAGATCCTTTTCCATCTTGTCAACTTCCTCTCCGTCTCGTCAGCTCCCTCGTCTCATCAAATCCCTTTCCATCTCGTGAAATCTCTGTCCCTCTCATCAACTCTCTCTCCATCGCATCAACTCTCTCTCCGTCTCCTCATGTCCCGCGCCATCTCGCCACATCTCTCTCCATCTCCTCAACTCTCCATCTCATCAGCTCACTCTCTGTCTCATCAACTCCCTCTCCGTCTCGTCAACTCTCTCTCCATCCCAGCAAATCTCTTTGAATCTAGTCAACTCTCTCCCCATCTGGTCAACTATTTTTCTCCATCTCATCAGCTCTCTCTCCACTTTGACAGCTCTCTCTCCATCTCGTCAACTCTCTTTCTGTCTCGTAAACTCTCCCTCCAACTCATCAGCTCTCTCTCCATCTTGTCAACTCTCTCTGCGTCTCGTCAACACTCTCTCCGTCTCGTCAACTATTTCCATCCCTCTCGTCAGCTCTCTCTCCATCTCGTTAGCTCTCTCTCCATCTCATCAACTCTCTCTTCAGCTTGACAGCTCGTTCTCTGTCTCGTTAGCTCTCTCACAATCTCATCATCTTCCTCACCATCTCGTCAACTCTCCCTCTGTCTGGTCAGCTCTTGCTCAGTCTCATCAACTCTCTCTCCATCTCGTCAGCTCTCTGTCCGTCACGCCAGCTCCCTCTCTGTCTCGTCAGCCATCTCTCCATCTCAACAGATCCCTGTCTCAACAGATCCATCTCGTCAGCTCCCTCTCCATCTCGTCAACTCTCCCTCCGTCTCATCACCTATCTCTTCATCTCGGCAACTCTCTCTCTGTCTCATCAACTCTCTCTCCATCTCGTCAACGCTTTCTCCATCTTGTCAACTGTCACTCCATCTCGTCAAATCTCCCTCCGTCACGTCAACTCTCTCCCCATCTCGTCAACTCTCTCTCGCTCTCATCAACTCTCCCACCTTCACGTCAGCTCCCTCTTCGTCTCGTCAACTCCCTCTCCGTCTCTTCAACTCTAACTCTGTCTCGTCCACTCTCTCTCCATCTCATCAACTCTGTCTCCATCTTGTCAACTCGCACACCATTTCGTCAACTATTTTTCTCCATTTCGTCGGCTCTCTCTCCATCTTGTCAGCTCTCTCTCCATCTCGTCAACTCTCTCTCCGTCTCGTCAACTGCCTCTACAACTCGTCAATGCTCTGCCATCTCGGCAACTCCCTCTCCATCTCCTCAACTCTCTCCATCTCGTCAAATGCCTCTCCGTCTCATCAGCTCACTCTCCATCTCATCAAATCTCTCTCCGTCCCGTCAGCTCTCCATCTCTTCAGCTCACTCTCTGTCTCTTCAAATCTCTCACCCTCTCATACACTCTCTCTCCCTCTCGGCAACTCTCTCTCTATCTCATCAACTCTCTCTGCACCTCATCAAGTCCTGCACTATCTCGTTAAATTTCTCCCCATCTCGTCAACTCTCCGTCTCATCAGCTCACTCCCCATCTCATCAACTCTCTCTCTGTCACATAAACTCTCTCTCCTTCTCGTCAGCTCTTTCTCCGTCTCGTTAGCTGGCTCGGTGTCTCGTCAGCTCCCTCTCCAACGTGTCAGGTCCCTCGCAGTCTCATCAGATCCCTCTCCATCTTGTCAGGTCCCTCTCCATCTCGTCAGCTCCCTCTCTTTCTCGTCAACTCCATCTCATCAGCTCACTCCATCTCATCAAATGCCTTTCTGTCTCGTCAGCTCACTCTCTGTCTCGTAAGCTCTCTCTCCATCTCGTCAGCTCTCTCTCCATCTCGTCAACTCTCTCTCCATCTCGTCAAGATCTCGCTCCAACTCGTCCCCTAACGCTCCACTCGTCAACTCTCTCTCCATTTCGTCAACTCTCTCTCCGTCTCGTCAACTATCCCTCCATCTTGTCAACTCTCTCTGAGTCTCATCAACACTCTCCACATCTCGTCAACTATTTCCCTCCCTCCATCAGCTCCCTCTCCATCTCGTCAGCTCTCTCTCCATCTCGTCAACTATTTCTCTCTGTCTCATCAGCTCTCTCTCCATGTCGTCAGCTCTCTCTTCATCTCGTAAACTCTCTCTCCATCTCAACTCTCTCTCCTTCTCCTCAACGCCCTCTCCATCTCGTCAACACTCCTTTCGTCTCGTCAACTCTCGCTCCGTCACGTCAACTCTCTCTCCATCTTGTCAACTCGCTCTCCATCTCGTCCAGTATTTTTCTCCATGTCGTCGGCTCTCTCTCCATCTCGTCAGCTCTCTCTCCATCTCATCATCTCTCTTTCAGTCTCGTCACCTATCTCTCCGTCTCATCAACTCTCCCTCCGTCTCGTCAACTGCCTCTGCAACTCGTCAACGCTCTGCTTTCTCGTCAACTCCTTCTCCATCTCGTCAGCTCTCTCCATCTCATCAAATCTCTCTCCGTCTTGTCAGCTCTCCATCTCTACAGCTCACTCTCCTTCTCGTCAACTCTCTCACCGTCTCTTAAACTATCTCTCCATCTCATCAGCTCTCTCTCTATCTCATCAACTCTCTCCCTATCTCATCAAGTCACATGCCATCTCGTCAAATTTCTCTCTGTCTCGTCTACTCTCCATCTCATCAGCTCACTCTCCATCTCATCAACTCTCTCTCTGTCTCATAAACTCTCTGTCCATCTCGTCAGCTCTCTCTGCATCTCGTCAGCCCCTCCCCATCTAGTCAGGACCCTCTCAGTCTCATCAGATCCCTCTCCATCTCGTCAGCTCCCTCTCCATCTCATGAAATCTCTGTCCCTCTTGTCAACTCTTTCTCCATCGCATCAACTCCCTCTCCGTCTCCTCAACTCTCTCTCCGTCTCGCCCACTCTCTCTCCATCTCGCCAACTCTCTCTCTGTCTCGTCAACTCTCTCCACATCTAGTCAACTCTCTCTCCATCTCAGCAACTATTTTTCCCCATCTTGTCAGCTCTCTCTCCATCTCGTGAGCTCTCTCTCCATCTTGTCAACTCTCTCTTCAGCACGACAACTCTTTCTCTGTCTCGTCAGCTCTCTCTCAATCTCGTCATCTTCCTCTCTATCTCGTCAACTCTCCCACCGTCTCGTCAGCTCTCGCTCCATCTCGTCGACTATTTCTCTGTCTCATCAGCTCACTCTCTGTCTCGTCAACTATCTCTCCATTTCGTCAACTCGCTCTCCGTCTCGTCAACTCTCTCTCCATCTTGTCAACTCTCTCGCCATCTCGTCAACACTCTCTCCATCTCATCAACTCTCCCTCGGCCTCGTCAAATCTCCCTCTGTCTCGTCAACACTCTCTCTATCTCATCACCTCTCTCTCCATCTCATCAACTATTTCTCTCCGTCTCATCTGCTCTCTCTCCATCTCGTCAGCTCCCTCTCTATCTCGTCAACTCTCCCTTCATCTCCTCAACTCTCCCGTGTCACATCAACTATCTCGCCGTCTCGTCAACTCACTCTCCCTCTCATCAACTCTCGCTCCAGCACGTCAGCTCCGTGCGTCTCGTCAACTCCCTCTCTGTCTCCTCAACTCTAACTTAATCTCGTCAACTCTCTCTCCATCTCGTCCACACTCTCTCCATCTTGTGAACTCGGTCTCCATATCGTCAACTATTTTTCTCCATCTCGTTAGCTCTCTCTCTACTTCGGCAGCTCTCTCTCCATCTCGTCAACTCTCTCTTCCTCTCATCAGCTCTCTCTCTACCTTGTCAACTCTCTCTCCATCTCGTCAAGTCCCACACCATCTCGTCAAATTTTTCTCTGTCTCATCTACTCTCCATCTCATCAGCTCACTCTCCATCTCATCAACTCTCTCTCTGTCTCATAAACTCTCTGTCCATCTCGTCAGCTTTCTCTGCATCTCGTCAGCCCCTCCCAATCTCGTCAACTCTCTTTCTGTCTCGTAAACTCTCCCACCATCTCATCAGCTCTTTCTCCATCTCGTCAACTCCCTTTCCATCTCGTAAACTCTCCCTCCATCTCATCAGCTCTCTCTCAATCTTGTCAACTCTCTCTGCGTCTCGTCAACACTCTCACCGTCTCGTCAACTATTTCCGTCGCTCTTGTCAACTCTCTCTCCATCTCGTCAGCTCTCTCTCCATCTCATCAGCTCACTCTCCATCTCATCAACATTCTCTCTGTCTCATAAACTCTCTGTCCATCTCGTCAGCTCTCTCTGGATCTCCTCAGCCCCTCCCCATCTCGTCAGGACCCTCGCAGTCTCATCAGATCCCTCTCCATCTTGCCAGCTCCCTGTCCATCTCGTCAGCTCCCTCTCCATCTCGTCAACTCCCTCTCCATCTCGTGAAATCTCTGTCCCTCTCGTCAATTCTCTCTGCATCGCATCAACTCCCTCTCCATCTCCACATCTCTTTCTCCATCCCGCCAACTCTCTCTCCATCTCGCCAACTCTCTCTCTGTCTTGTCAACTCTCTCGCCATCTCGTCAACTCTGTCTCCATCTCATCAACTCTCGCTCGGCCTCATCAAATCTCCCTCCATCTGGGCAACTCTCTCTCCATCTCATCACCTCTCTCTCCTTCTCGTCAACTATTTCTCTCCGTCTCGTCTGCACTCTCTCCATCTCATCAGCTTTCCCTCTATCGCATCAACTCTCTCTCCATCACCTCAACTCTCTCTCGATCTCATCAATGCTCTCTCTATCTCGTCAACTCTCCCTTCGTCTCCTCAACTCTCCCATGTCACGTCAACTAAGTCTCCATCTCGTCAAATCACTCTCCCTCTCATCAACTCTCCCTCCATCATGTCAGCTCACTGCATCTCGTCAACTCCCTCTTGGTCTCCTCAACTCTAACTCCATCTCGTCAACTCCCTCTCCATCTCGTCCATACTGTCTCCATCTTGTGAACTCGCTCTCCATCTCATCAACTATTTTTCTCCATCTCGTCAGCACTCTCTCTACTTCGTCAGCTCTCTCTCCATCTTGTCAACTCTCTCTCTGTCTCGTCACCTATTTCTCCACCTCGTCAACTCTCTCTCCGTTTCGTCAACTGCCTCTCCAACTCGTCCACTCTCTCTCCATCTCGTCAAATCGCTCTCCATCTCATCAGCTCTCTCCATCTCGTCAAATGCCTTGCTGTCTCGTCAGCTCACTCTCCATCTCGTCAAAACTGTCTCCGTCTTGTCAGCTCTCCTTTTCTTCACCTCACACTCCTTCTCGTCAACTCTCTCTCCGTCTCGTAAACTCTCTCTCCATCTCGGCAACTGTATCTCTATCTCGTCAACTCTCTCTCCATCTCGTCAAGTCCCGCGCCATCTCGCCACATCTCTCTCCTTCTCGTCAACTCTCTGTCTCATCAGCTCACTCTCCGTCTCATCAACTCCCTCTCCGACTCGTCAACTCTCTCTCCATCCCGTCAAATCTCTCTCCATCTCGTCAACTCTCTCCCCATCTCGTCAACTCTCTCCCCATCTCGTCAACTATTTTTCTCCATCTCTTCAGCTCTCTCTCCACCTCATCAGCTCTCTATCCATCTCGTCAACTCTCTCTCCGTCTCGTAAACTCTCTCTCCATCTCGTCAAGTCCTGCGCCATCTCATCTAATTTCTCTCCGCAACATCAACTCTCCATCTCATCAGCTCACTCTCTGTCTCATCAACTCTCTCTCTGTCTCATAAACTCTCTCGCCGTCTCGTCAGCTCTCTCTCCGTCTCGTTAGCTTGCTCTGCATCTCGTCATCTCCCTTTCCAATGTGTCAGGTCCCTTGCAGTCTCATCAGATCCCTTTCCATCTTGTCAGCTTCCTCTGCATCTCGTCAGCTCCCTCGTCTCGTCAAATCCCTTTCCATCTCGTGAAATCTCTGTCACTCTCGTCATCTCTCTCTCCATAGCATCAACTCCATCTCCATCTCCTCAACTCTCTCTCCATCTCCTCAAGTCCCACGCCATCTCGCCACATCTCTCTCCATCTCGTCAACTCTCCATCTCATCAGCTCACTCTCTGTCTCATCAACTCTCTCTCCTTCTCGTCAACTCTCTCTCCATCCCATCAAATCTCTTTGAATCTAGTCAACTCTCTCCCCATCTGGTCAACTATTTTTCTCCATCTCATCAGCTCTCTCTCCATCTCGTCAACTCTCTTTCCGTCTCGTAATCTCTCCCTCCATCTCATCAGCTCTCTCTCCATCTCGTCAACTCTCACTTCGTCTCGTCAACACTCTCTCTGTCTCGTCAACTATTTCCCTCCCTCTCGTCAGCTCTCTCTCCATCTCGGCAGCTCTCTCTCCATCTCATCAACTCTCTCTTCAGCTTGACAGCTCTTTCTCTGTCTCATCAGCTCCCTCACAATCTCATCATCTTCCTCACCATCTCGTCAACTCTCCCTCTATCTGGTCAGCTCTTGCTCAGTCTCATCAACTCTCTCTCCATCTCATCAGCTCTCTGTCCGTCTCGCCAGCTCCCTCTCTGTCTCGTCAGCCATCTCTCCATCTCAACAGATCCCTGTCTCAACAGATCCTTCTCGTCAGCTCCCTCTCCATCTTGTCAACTTTCCCTCCGTTTCGTCACCTATCTCTTCATCTCGTCAACTCTCTCTCTGTCTCATCAACTCTCTCTCCATCTCGTCAATGCTCTCTCCATCTCATCAACTGTCACTCCATCTCGTCAAATCTCCCTCCGTCACGTCAACTCTCTCCCCATCTCGTCAACTCTCTCTCGCTCTCATCAACTCTCCCACCTTCACGTCAGCTCCCTCTTCGTCTCGTCAACTCCCTCTCCGTCTCTTCAACTCTAACTCTGTCTCGTCCACTCTCTCTCCATCTCATCAACTCTGTCTCCATCTTGTCAACTCGCACTCCATTTCGTCAACTATTTTTCTCCATTTCGTCGGCTCTCTCTCCATCTTGTCAGCTCTGTCTCCATCTCGTCAACTCTCTCTCCGTCTTGTCAACTGCCTCTACAACTCGTCAATGCTCTGCCATCTCGGCAACTCCCTCTCCATCTCCTCAACTCTCTCCATCTCGTCAAATGCCTTTCCGTCTCATCAGCTCACTCTTCATCTCATCAAATCTCTCTCCGTCCCGTCAGCTCTCCATCTCTTCAGCTCACTCTCTGTCTCTTCAAATCTCTCACCCTCTCATACACTCTCTCTCCCTCTCGGCAACTCTCTCTCTCTCATCAACTCTCTCTGCACCTCATCAAGTCCTGCACTATCTCGTCAAATTTCTCCCCGTCTCGTCAACTCTCCATCTCATCAGCTCACTCCCCGTCTCATCAACTCTCTCTCTGTCACATAAACTCTCTCTCCATCTCGTCAGCTCTCTCTCCATCTCGTTAGCTGGCTAGGTTTCTCGTCAGCTCCCTCTCCAACGTGTCAGGTCCCTCGCAGTCTCATCAGATCCCTCTTCATCTTGACAGGTCCCTCTCCATCTTGTCAGCTCCCTCTCCTTCTCGTCACAGCTCACTCCATCTCATCAGCTCAATCCATCTCATCAAATGCCTTTCCGTCTCGTCAGCTCAATCTCCATCTCGTCAAATCTCTCTCCTTCTCATCAGCTCTCCTTTTCTTCAGCTCACTCTCAATCTCGTGGACTCTCTCTCCGTATCACCATCTCTCTCTACATCTTGTCAGCTCTCTCTCCATCTCGTCTGCTCTCTCTCCATCTCGTCAACTCTCTCTCCATTGCGTCAAGCTCTCGCTCCAACTCGTCCCCTATCTCTCCACTCGTCAACTCTCTCTCCATTTCGTCAACTCTCTCTCCGTCTCGTCAACTATCCCTCCATCTCGTCAACTCTCTCTGAGTCTCGTCAACACTCTCTCCGTCTCGTCAACAATTTCCAACCCTCCACCAGCCCCCTCTCCATCTCGTCAGCTCTCTTTCCATCTCGTCAACTATTTCTCTCCGTCTCATCAGCTCTCTCTCCATGTCGTCAGCTTGCTCTTCATCTCGTAAACTCTCTCTCCATCTCCTCAACTCTCTCTCCATCTCCTCAACACCCTCTCCATCTCGTCAACTCTCCCTTCGTCTCGTCAACTCTCTCTCCATCTAGTCAACTCTCTCTCCATCTCAGCAACTATTTATCTCCATCTTGTGAGCTCTCTCTCCATCTTGTCAACTCTCTCTTCAGCACGACAACTCTTTCTCTGTCTCGTCAGCTCTCTCTCAATCTCGTCATCTTCCTCTCTGTCTCGTCAACTCTCCCACCATCTCCTCAGCTCTCGCTCCATCTCGTCGACTATTTCTCTGTCTCATAAGCTCACTCTCTGTCTCGTCATTTATCTCTCCATTTCGTCAACTCGCACTCCGTCTCGTCAACCCCTTCACTTCCTCTCTCCTCACCGTCCAAGGACCCAAACACTCCTTTCAAGTGAAGCAGCATTTCACTTGCATTTCCCCCAACTTAGTCTACTGCATTCGTTGCTCCCAATGTGGTCTCCTCTACATTGGAGAGACCAAACGTAAACTGGGCGACCGCTTTGCAGAACACCTGCGGTCTGTCCGCAAGAATGACCCAAACCTCCCTGTTGCTTGCCATTTTAACACTCCACCCTGCTCTCTTGCCCACATGTCTGTCCTTGGCTTGCTGCATTGTTCCAGTGAAGCCCAACGCAAACTGGAGGAACAACACCTCATCTTCCGACTAGGGACTTTACAGCCTTCCGGACTGAATATTGAATTCAACAACTTTAGGTCGTGAGTCCCCTCCCCCATCCCCACCCCCTTTCTGTATCCCCCTTCTTTTTTTTCCCAATAAATTATAAAGATTTTCCTTTTCCCACCTATTTCCATTATATAAAATAAAAAAAAAAACCACTAGAGCTATACCTTGAGTGCCCTACCATCCATTCTTAATTAGCACATTCGTTTAGATAATATCACCAACTTTAACTTTAACACCTATGTGTTCTATTGTACTATTGTTGTTGACATCTTTTGATGATCTGCTTCTATCACTGCTTGTTTGTCGCTACAACCACACCAACCCCCTCCACCCCTCTGTCTCTCTATCTCTCCGCCCCCCACACACACACCTTAAACCAGCTTATATTTCAGCTCTTTCCTGGACTCGAACTCAAGTTCTGTCGAAGGGTCATGAGGACTCGAAACGTCAACTCTTTTCTTCTCCGCCGATGCTGCCAGACCTGCTGAGTTTTTCCAGGTAATTCTGTTTTTGTTTTGGATTTCCAGCATCCGCAGTTTTTTTGTTTTTATCTCTGTGTTTAATTGACTGCCACTGCTCTTCAAGAAATGCCTACCTCCTTGAAGAAGTTCTGTTCCTCTCTGCGACAAGATTTCCGGATTTCTCTGTTGCCTTGTTCACCTTCATTGCTTTCCATTTCTCTCCTAGTGTTTGACAAGGTGTTTACTAAAACCCGCTTTCACAGCCATATCTCCTTTCTCAGTGACTGTCTCAGTCTCCGACTTACCCCACGTGGATTTCAACTGAAATTCCACCCCTCATGTTTCGAACCCACCCAGGATTACAGGTATCTCCGGGACATAAAACGTTTCTCGGACTGCTGTTCCCGTCACATTCTGAAATCCACTCTCAGTGCCATGCGCCGCCATATGAACACACTCGACCTCTCCCTCCAGCAGCACCGCCGTACCCTTTTTCAAAGCTGCGCGTGCCCCCAGTTTCATTTTATTCTTCGGCTCATCCGACGCCTCAACAAGAAACTTTTTCTGTTTCTCTCAAGTGCTAAGGAACGCAAGCTCCAACAACTCATCGACACCAACACCCATCTAGGACCCTCCACCCCTGCCTGTCCCTCCGTCCCCACCCCATCTTCCAATCCCAGCCCCAGCCGTGTATTCACTATACCCCCTGACCTTCCCCTCTCCGATGCTGAACGTTCAGTGCTCAGCAAAGGACTTAGTTTCATACCCTTACGCCCTCACCTCAATGAATTTCGGGCTCGGCATGATACTGAACTCTTCTTCCGCCGTCTTCGTCTCCGGGCTCACTTCTTTGGGCAGGAGTCCTCTCCCAGTTCAACGGATCCTTTTACCCATCTTCAATATTCTCCCTCCACCTGGACCCCTCCCTCTGGATTCTTACCTTCTCTCGATCTTTTCATTGAGAACTGTCGGCGCGACATTAGTCGTCTCAATTTCTCTGCTCCTCTACCCATTCTAACCTGTCTCTCTCTGAACTTACTGCACTCCATTCTCTCAGGTCCAACCCTGACATTGTCATCAAACCTGCTGACAAGGGTGGTGCTGTTGTTGTCTGGCGCACTGACCTCTACCACGCGGAGGCTGAGCGTCAACTCGCAGACACTTCCTCCTACCTCTCCCTGGACCATGACCCCACCACTGAACATCAAGCCACTGTTTCCAGGACTGTCACTGACCTCATCTCCTCTGGGGATCTCCCTCCCACAGCTTCCAACCTGATAGTCGCCCAACCTCGGACGGCCCGCTTCTATCTCCTACCCAAAATCCACAAACAGAAATGCCCCGGTAGACCGATCGTCTCAGCTTGCTCCTGCCCCACAGAACTCATTTCTCGTTATCTTGACTCCCTTCTCTCTCCCCTTGTCCAGTCCCTTCCCACCTACATCCGTGATTCCTCTGACACCTTACGTCACATCAACAATTTCCAGTTCCCTGGCCCCTACCGCTTCCTCTTCACCATGGACGTCCAATCCCTCTACACCTCCATCCCCCACCAGGATGGTCTGAGAGCCCTTAGCTTCTTCCTCGAACAGAGGCCCGAACAATCCCCATCCACCACTACTCTCCTCCGTCTGGCTGAACTTGTTCTCACGCTGAACAATTTCTCCTTCAACTCCTCTCACTTCCTCCAAATAAAAGGTGTGGCTATGGGCACCCGCAAGGGCCCCAGCTATGCCTGTCTCTTTATGGGGTATGTGGAACATTCCTTGTTGCAGTCCTACTCCGGCCCCCTTCCACAACTCTTTCTCCGGTACATCGATGATTACTTTGGTGCTGCTTCATGCTCTCGTCAGGACTTGGAAAAATTTATTAATTTTGCTTCCAATCTCCACCCCTCCATCATTTTCACGTGGTCCATCTCTGACACTTCCCTTCCCTTCCTTGACCTCTCTGTCTCAATCTCTGGTGATAGACTGTCCACCAATATCCATTACAAACCCACCGACACCCACAGCTATCTCGACTACAGCTCCTCACACCCCACTTCCTGTAAGGACTCCATCCCATTCTCTCAGTTCCTTCGCCTCCGTCGCATCTGTTCCGATGATGCTACATTCAAAAACAGTTCCTCTGACATGTCCTCCTTCTTCCTTAACCGAGGTTTTCCACCCACGGTCGTTGACAGGGCCCTCAACCGTGTCCGGCCCATCTCCCGCGCATCCGCCCTCACTCCTTCTCCTCCCTCCCAGAAACATGATAGGGTCCCCCTTGTCCTCACTTATCACCCCACCAGCCTCCGCATTCAAAGGATCATCCTCCGCCATTTCCGCCAACTCCAGCATGATGCCACTACCAAACACATCTTCCCTTCACCCCCCTTATCGGCATTCCGTAGGGATCGCTCCCTCCGGGACACCCTGGTCCACTCCTCCATCACCCCCTACTCCTCAACCCCCTCCTATGGCACAACCCCTTGCCCACGCAAAAGATGCAACACCTGCCCCTTCACTTCCTCTCTCCTCACCGTCCAAGGACCCAAACACTCCTTTCAAGTGAAGCAGCATTTCACTTGCATTTCCCCCAACTTAGTCTACTGCATTCGTTGCTCCCAATGTGGTCTCCTCTACATTGGAGAGACCAAACGTAAACTGGGCGACCGCTTTGCAGAACACCTGCGGTCTGTCCGCAAGAATGACCCAAACCTCCCTGTCGCTTGCCATTTTAACACTCCACCCTGCTCTCTTGCCCACATGTCTGTCCTTGGCTTGCTGCATTGTTCCAGTGAAGCCCAACGCAAACTGGAGGAACAACACCTCATCTTCCGACTAGGGACTTTACAGCCTTCCGGACTGAATATTGAATTCAACAACTTTAGGTCGTGAGTCCACTCCCCCATCCCCACCCCCTTTCTGTATCCCCCTTCTTTTTTTTCCCAATAAATTATAAAGATTTTCCTTTTCCCACCTATTTCCATTATATAAAATAAAAAAAAAACCCCACTAGAGCTATACCTTGAGTGCCCTACCATCCATTCTTAATTAGCACATTCGTTTAGATAATATCACCAACTTTAACTTTAACACCTATGTGTTCTATTGTACTATTGTTGTTGACATCTTTTGATGATCTGCTTCTATCACTGCTTGTTTGTCGCTACAACCACACCAACCCCCTCCACCCCTCTGTCTCTCTATCTCTCCGCCCCCCACACACACACCTTAAACCAGCTTATATTTCAGCTCTTTCCTGGACTCGAACTCAAGTTCTGTCGAAGGGTCATGAGGACTCGAAACGTCAACTCTTTTCTTCTCCGCCGATGCTGCCAGACCTGCTGAGTTTTTCCAGGTAATTCTGTTTTTGTTTTGGATTTCCAGCATCCGCAGTTTTTTTGTTTTTATCTCTCTCCATCTTGTCAACTCTCTCGCCATCTCGTCAACACTCTCTCCATCTCATCAACTCTCCCTCGGCCTCATCAAATCTCCCTCTGTTTCGTCAACTCTCTCTCCATCTCTTCACCTCTCTCTCCATCTCATCAACTATTTCTCTCCGTCTCGTCTGCTCTCTCTCCATCTCATCAGCTCTCTCCCGATCTCGTCAACTCTCCCTTCATCTACTCAACTCTCCTGTGTCACATCAACTTTCTCTCTGTCTCGTCAACTCACTCTCCCTCTCATCAACTCTCCCTCCAGCACGTCAGCTCCGTGCGTCTCGTCAACTCCCTCTCTGTCTCCTCAACTCTAACTTTGGCTCGTCAACTCTCTCTCCATCTCGTCCACACTCTCTCCATCTTGTGAACTCGTGCTCCATCTCGTCAACTATTTTTCTCCATCTCGTTAGCTCTCTCTCTACTTTGTCAGCTCTCTCTCCATCTCGTCAATTCTCTCTCTGTCTCGTCACCTATCTCTCTGTCTCATCAACTCTCTCTCCGTCTCGTCCACTGCCTCTCCAACTGATCCACTCTCCCACGATCTCGTCAGCTCCCTCTCCATCTCGTCACCTCTCTCCAACTCGTCAAATGCCTTTCCGTCTCATCAGCTCACTCTCCATCTCCTCAAATCTGTCTCCGTCTCATCAGCTCTCCTTATCTTCACTACACTCTCCGTCTCGTCAACTCTCTCTCCGTCTCATAAATGCACTCTCCATCTCAGCAACTGTATCTCTATCTTGTCAACTCTCTCTCCATCTCATCAATTCCCGCGCCATCTCGCCAAATCTCTTTCCGTCTCGTCAACTCTCCATCTCATCAGATCACTCTCCGTCTCATCAAATCCCTTTCTGTCTTGTCAACTCTCTCTCCATCTCGTCAAATCTCTCTCCATCTCGTTAACTCGCTCCCCATCTCATCATCTATTTTTCTCCATCTCGTCAGCTCGCTCTCTACCTCGTCATCTCTCTCGCCATCTCGTCAACTCTCTCTCTGTCTCGTCACCTATTTTTCCGTCTCGTCAACTCACCCTCCATCTCGTCAACTGCCTCTCCAACTCATCCACTCTCTCCCAATCTCGTCGAATCCCTCTCCATCTCATCAGCTCTCTCCATCTCGTCAACTCTCCATCTCATCAGCTCACTCACAGTCTCATCAACTCCCGCTTCGTCTCGTCAACTCTCTCACCATCCAATCAAATCTCTCTCCATCTCGTCAACTCTCTCCCCATCTCGTCAACTATTTTTCTCCTTCTCATCAGCTCTCTCTCCACCTCATCAGCTCTCTCTCCATCTCGTCAACTCCCTCTCCATCTCGTAAACTCCCTCTCCATCTCGTAAACTCTCTCTCCATCTCGGCAAGTCCTGCGCCATCTCGTCAAATTTCTCTCCGTCTCGTCAACTCTCCATCTCATCAGCTCACTCACCGTCGCATCAACTCTCTCTCTGTCTCATAAACTCTCTCTCTGTCTCGTCAGCTCTCTCTCCGTCTCGTTAGCTCACTCTGCGTCTCGTCAGCTCCCTCTCCAACGTGTCAGGTCCCTCGCAGTCTCACCAGATCCCTTTCCATCTTGTCAGCTCCCTCTCTGTCACGTCAGCTCCCTCTCCGTCTCGTCAAATCCCTCTCCATCTCATGAAATCTCTGTCCCTCTCGTCAACTCTCTCTCCATCGCATCAACTCCCTCTCCATCTCCTCAACTCTCTCTCCATCTCCTCAAGTCCCACGCCATCTCGCCACATCTCTCTCCATCTCGTCAACTCTCCATCTCATCAGCTCACTCTCTGTCTCATCAACTCCCTCTCCGTCACGTCAACTCTCTCTCCATTCCATCAAATCTCTCTGCATCTCGTCAACTCTCTCCCCATCTCGTCAACTGTTTTTCTCCATCTCGTCAGCTCTCTCTCCACCTCGTCAGCTCTCTCTCCATCTCGTCAACTCTCTTTCCGTCTCGTAAACTCTCCCTCCATCTCGTCAGCTCTCTCTCCATCTCGTTAATTCTCTCTCCATCTCGTCCACACTCTCTCCGTCTTGTCAACTATTTCCCTCCCTCTCGTCAGCTCTCTCTCTCCATCTCGTCAGCTCTCTCTCCATCTCATCAACTCTCTCTTCAGCTTGACAACTCTTTCTCTGTCTCGTCAGCTGTCTCACAATCTCGTCATCTTCCTCACCATCTCGTCAACTTTCCCTCTGTCAGGTCAACTCTTGCTCAGTCTCATCAACTCTCTCTCCGTCTCATCAGCTCTCTGTCCATCTCGCCAGCTCCCTCTCTGTCTCGTCAGCCATCTCTCCATCTCAACAGATCCCTGTCTCAACAGATCCATCTCGTCAGCTCTCTCCATCTTGTCAACTCTCCCTCCGTCTCGTCACCTATCTCTTCATCTCGTCAACTCTCTCTCTCTCTCGTCAACTCTCTCTCCATCTCGTCAACTCTCTTTCCGTCTCGTAAACTCTCCCTCCATCTCGTCAGCTCTCTCTCCATCTCGTTAACTCTCTCTGCGTCTCGTCCACACTCTCTCCGTCTTGTCAACTATTTCCCTCCCTCTCGTCAGCTCTCTCTCTCCATCTCGTCAGCTCTCTCTCCATCTCATCAACTCTCTCTTCAGCTTGACAACTCTTTCTCTGTCTCGTCAGCTGTCTCATAATCTCGTCATCTTCCTCACCATCTCGTCAACTCTCCCTCTGTCAGGTCAACTCTTGCTCAGTCTCATCAACTCTCTCTCCGTCTCATCAGCTCTCTGTCCATCTCGCCAGCTCCCTCTCTGTCTCGTCAGCCATCTCTCCATCTCAGCAGATCCCTGTCTCAACAGATCCATCTCGTCAGCTCCCTCTCCATCTTGTCAACTCTCCCTCCGTCTCGTCACCTATCTCTTCATCTCGTCAACTCTCTCTCTCTCTCGTCAACTCTCTCTCCATCTCGTCAACGCTCTCTCCATCTCGTCAACTGTCACTCCATCTCGTCAACTCTCCCACCTTCACGTCAGCTCCCTCTTCGTCTCGTCAAATCCTTCTCCGTCTCCTCAACTCCAACTCCGTCTCGTCCAGTCTCTCTCCATCTCATTAACTCTGTCTCCATCTTGCCAACTCGCACTCCATTTCGTCAACTATTTTTCTCCATTTCGTCGGCTCTCTCTCCACCTTGTCAGCTCTCTCTCCATCTCGTCAACACTCTCTCCATCTCGTCAACTCTCTCTCCGTCTCGTCAACTCCCTCTCCAATTCGTCAACGCTCTGCCATCTCAGCAACTCCCTCTCCATCTCCTCAACTCTCTCCATCTCGTCAAATGCCTTTCCGTCTCATCAGCTCACTCTCCATCTCATCAACTCTCTCTCCGTTCCGTCAGCTCTCCATTTCTACAGCTCACTCTCTGTCTCTTCAAATCTCTCACCATCTCATACACTCTCTCTCCATCACAGCAAATCTCTCTCTATCTCATCAACTCTCTCTGCATCTCGTCAAGTCCTGCGCCATCTCGTCAAATTTCTCCCCGTCTCGTCAACTCTCCATCTCATCAGTCACTCTCCGTCTCATCAACTCTCTCTCTGTCACATAATCTCTCTCTCCGTCTCGTCAGCTCTCTCTCCATCTCATTAGCTCGCTCGGCGTCTCGTCAGCTCCCTCTCCAATGTGTCAGGTCCCTCGCAGTCTCATCAGATCCCTCTCCATCTTGTCAGCTCCCACTCCATCTTGTTAGCTCCCCCTCCTTCTCGTCAACTCCCTCTCCATCTCGTGAAATCTCTGTCCCTCTCGTCAACTCTCTCTCCTTCGCATCAACTCGCTCTCCATCTCCTTAAATCTCTCTCCATCTCGTCAAGTCCTGTGCCATCTCGCCAAATCTCTCTCCATCTCATCAACTCTCCGTCTCATCAACTCACTCTCCGTCTCATCAACTCCCTCTCCGTCTCCTCAACCCTCTCGCCATCCCGTCAAATCTCTCTCCATCTCGTCAACTCTCACCCAATTTCGTCAACTATTTTTCTCGATCTTTTCAGCTCTCTCTCCACCTTTTCAGCTCTCTCCATCTCGTCAACTCTCTATCCATCTCAACAAGCTCTCGCTCCATCTCGTCACCTATCTCTCCATCTCCGCATCTCTCCCTCCATCTCGTCAACTCTCTCTGCGTATCATCAACTATTTCCCTCCCTCTTGTCAGCTCTCTCTCCATCTCTTCAGCTCTCTCTCCATCCCATCAACTCTCTCTTCAGCACGACAGCTCTTTATCTGCCTTGTCAGCTTTCTCACAATCTCGTCATCTTCCTCTCCATCTCATCAATTCTCCCTCTGTCTGGTCAGCTCTTGCTCAGTCTCATCAACTCTCTCTCCATCTCGTCAGCTCTCTCTCCATCTTGCCGGCTCCCTCCCTGCCTCGTCAGCCATCTCTCCATCTCAACAGATCCCTCTCTTGTCTCATCAGCTCCCACTCCATCTTGTCAACTCTCCCTCTGTCTCGTCAACTATCTCTCCATCTCTTCAACTCTCTCTCCATCTCGTCAACTCTCCCTCGGTCACGTCAAATCGCTCCCCATCTCTTCAACTCACTCTCCCTCTTATCATTCTCCCACCTTCACATCAGTTCCCTCTTCGTCTCGTCAACTCCCTCTCCGTCTCCTCAACTCTAACTCCGTCTCATCATCTCTCCCTCCATCTCGTCAACTCTCTCTGTGTCTCGTCAACTATTTCCCTCTCTCTCGTCAGCTCTCTCTCCATCTCGTCAGCTCTCTCTCCATCTCATCAACTCTCTCTTCTGCACGACAGCTCTTTCTCTGTCTCGTCAGCTCTCTCACAATCTCGTCATCTTCCTCTCCATCTCATCAATTCTCCCTCTGTCTGGTCAGCTCTTGCTCAGTCTCATCAACTCTCTCTCCGTCTCGTCAGCTCTCTCTCTGTCTCGTCAGCCATCTCTCCAGCTCAACAGATCCCTCTCTTGTCTCGTCAGCTCCCTCTCCATCTTGTCAACTCTCCCTCCGTCTCGTCACCTATCTCTCCATCTCGTCAACTGTCTCTCTGTCTCATCAACTCTCTCTCCATTTCATCAACGCTCTCTCCGTCTCGTCAACTCTCCCTCGGTCACGTCAAAATGCTCCCCATCTCGTCAACTCACTCTCCCTCTTATCATTCTCCCACCTTCACGTCAGTTCCCTCTTCATCTCGTCAACTCCCTCTCCATCTCCTCAGCTCTCTCCATTTCATCAAATGCCTATCCGTCTCAACAGCTCACTGTCCATCTCGTCAAATCTGTCTCCGTCTCGTCAGCTCTCCTTTTCTTCACCTCACTATCCGTCTCGTCAACTCTCTCTCTTTCTCGTAAACTCTCTCTCCATCTCGGCAACTGTATATCTATCTCGTCAACACTCTCTGCATCTCATCAAGTCCTGCGCCATCTCGCCAAATCTCTCTCCATCTCGTCAACTCTCCATCTCATCAGCTCACTCTCCATCTCATCAAGTCCCTCTCCATCTCGTCAACTCTCTCTCCAACCTGTCAAATCTCTCTCCATCTCGTCAACTCTCTCCCCATCTTGTCAACTATTTTTCTCCATCTCGTCAGCTCTCTCTCCATCTTGTCAGCTCTCTCTCCATCTCCTCAACTCTCTCTCCATCTCGTAAACTCTCTCTCCATCTCGTCAGCTCTCTCTCCATCTCGTCAAATCTCTATCCATCTCATCAAGCTCTCGCTCCATCTCGTGAAATATTTCTCCATCTCATCAACTCTCTCTCCATCTCGTCAACTGTCTCTCCAACTCATCCACTCTCTCTCCATCTCGTCAACTCCTTCTGAGTCTCGTCAACACTCTCTCCATCTTGTCAACAATTTCCCTCCCTCCATCAGCTCCCTCTCCATCTCGTCAGCTTACTCTCCATCTCATCAACTATTTTTCTCCGTCTAGTCAGCTCTCTCTCCATGTCGTCAGCTCTCTCTCCATCTCGTAAACTCTCTCTCCATCTCGTCAACTCTCTGTCCATCTCCTCAACGCCCTCTCCATCTCGTCAACTCTTGCTTCATCTCGTCAACTCTCAATCCGTCATGTCAACTCTCTCTCCAAATTGTCAACCGGCTCTCCATCCCGTCCACTATTTTTCTCCATCTCGTCAGCTCTCTCTCCATCTCGTCAGCTCTCTTTCCATCTCGTCAACTCTCTGTCTGTCTCGTCACCCATCTCTCCAACTCGTCAACTCTCCCTCCGTCTCGTCAACTGCCTCTCCAACTCATCAAAGTTCTGCCTTCTCGTCAAATCCCTCTGCATTTCTTCAACTCTCTCCATCTCGTCAGCTCCCTCTCCATCTCATCAAACCTCTCTCTGTCTCGTCAGCTCTCCATCTCTACAGCTCACTCTCTGTCTCGTCAACTCTCTCACCATCTCGTAAACTATCTCTCCATCTCGTCAGCTCTCTCTCGATCTCATTAACTCTATCTCCATCTCGTCAAGAGCCACGCCATCTCATCAAATTTCTCTCTGTCTCATCAACTCTCCATCGCATCAGCTCACTTACCATCTCATCAACTCTCCCGCTGTCTCATTAACTCTCTGTCCATCTCGTCAGCTCTCTCTGTGTCTCGTCAGCCCCCTCTCCATCTCGTCAAAACCCTCGCAGTCTCATCAGATCTCTCTCCATCTCATCAGCTCCCTCTCTGTCTCGTCAGCTCCCTCTCCTTCTCGTCAACTCCTTCTCCAACTCGTGAAATCTCTGTCCCTCTCGTCAACTCTGTCTCCATCTCATCAGCTCTCTCCATCTCGTCAAATGCCTTTCTGTCTCGTCAGCTCAGTCTCCATCTCGTCAAATCTGTCTCCTTCTCGTCAGCTCTCCTTTTCTTCACCTCACTCTCCATCTCGTCAACTCTCTCTCCGTCTCGTAAACTCTCTCTCCATTTCGGCAACTGTATCTCTATCCCGTCAACTGTCTCTCCATCTCATCAAGTCCTGCGCCATCTCGCCAAATCTCTCTCCATCTCAACAACGCTCCGTCTCAGAAACTCTCTCACCGTCTCGTCCAGTCTCTCTCCATCTCGGTAGCTCACTCTGCATCTCGTCAGCTCCCTCTCGAATGCGTCAGGACCCTCGCAGTCTCATCAGATCCCTCTCCATCTTGTCAGCTCCCTCTCCATCTCGTCAGCTCCCTCTCCTTCTCTTCAACTCCCTCTCCAGCTTGTGAAATCTCTCTCCCTCTCGTCAACTCCCTCTCCATTGCATCAACTCCCTCTCCATCTCCTCAACTCTCTCTCCATATCGTCAAGTCCCATGCCATCTCGTCAAATCTCTCTCCATCTCGTCAACTCTCCAGCTCATAAGCTCACTCTCCATCTCATCAACTCCCTCTCCATCTCGTCAACTCTCTCTCCATCCCGTCAGCTCTCACTCCATTTTGTCAACTCTCTCTCCATCTCTTGATCTCTCCCTCCATCTCGTCAACTCTCTCCGCGTCTTGTCAACACTCTCTCCGTCTCATCAACTATTTCCCTTCCTCTCGTCAGCTCTCTCTCCATCTCGTCAGCTCTCTCTCCATCTCATCAACTCTCTCTTCTGCTCGACAACTCTTTCTCTGTCTCGTCAGCTCTCTCTCCATCTCGCCAGCTCCCTCTCTGTCTCGTCAGACATCTCCCCATCTCAACAGATCCCTCTCTTGTCTCGTCAGCTCCCTCTCCATCTTGTCAACTCTCCCTCCGTCTCGTCACCTACCTCTCCATCTCGTCAACTCTCTCTCTGTCTCGTAAACTCTCTCTCCATCTCGTCAGCTCTCTCTCCATCTCGTCAACTCTCTATCCATCTCATCAAGCTCTTGCTCCATCTCTTGACCTATCTCTCCATCTCGTCAACTCTCTCTCCATCTCGTCAACTGCCTCTCCAACTAGTCCACTCTCTCTCCATCTCGTCAACTCCCTCTCCATCTCATCAGCTCACTCCATCTCATCAAATGCCTTTCCGTCTCGTCAGCCCACTGTCCAACTCATCAAAGCTCTCTCCTTCTCGTCATCTCTCCTTTATTTCAGCTCACTCTCAGTCTCGTGAACTCTTTCTCCATATCGTCAGCTCTCTCTCCATCTCGTCAGCTCTCTCTCCATCTCGTCAACTCTCTATCCATCTCGTCAAGCTCTCGCTCCATCTCGTCACCTATCTCTCCACTCGTCAACTGTCTCTCCATTTCGTCAACTCTCTCTCCGTCTCATCAAATATCCCTCCAGCTCGTCAACTCTCTCTGCGTCTCGTCAACACTCTCTCCGTCTTGTCAACAATTTCCCTCCCTCCATCAGCTCCCTCTCCATCTCGTCAGCTCTCTCTCCATCTCATCAACTATTTCTCTCCATCTCGTCAGCTCTCTCTCCATGTCGTCAGCTCTCTCTCCATCTCGTAAATTCTCTCTCCATCTCGTCAACTCTCTCTCCATCTACTCAACGCCCTCTCCTTCTCGTCAACTCTCCCTTCGTCTCGACAACTCTCCCTCCGTCCCGTCAACTTTCTCTCCAAATTGTCAACTCGCTCTCCATCTCCTCCATTATTTTTCTCCATCTCGTCGGCTCTCTCCATCTCGTTAGCTCTCTCTCCATCTCATCAACTCTCTGTCTGTCTCGTCACCTATCTCTCCATCTCATCAACTCTCCATCTGTCTCGTCACCTATCTCTCCTTCTCGTCAACTCTCCCTCCATCTCGTCAACTGCCTCTCCAACTCGTCAAAGCTTGACTTCTCTTCAACTCCCTCTCCATCTCGTCAGCTCTCTCCATCTCGTCAAATGCCTTTCCTTCTCGTCAGCTCCCTCTCCATCTCATCAAATCTCTCTCGGTCTCGTCAGCTCTCCATCTCTACAGCTCACTCTCTGAGTCGTCAACTCTCTCATCATCTCGTAAACTCTCTCTCCATCTCATCAGCTCTCTCTCTATCTCGTCAACTCTCTCTCTGTCTCGTAAACTCTCTCTCTATCTCGTCAGTTCTCTCTCCATCCCGTCAACTCTCTATCCATCTCATCAAGCTCTCGCTCCATATCGTGCCCTATCTCTCCATCTCGTCAACTCTCTCTCCATCTCGTCAACTGCCTCTCCAACTCGTCCACTCACTCTCCATCTCGTCAAAACCCTCTCCATCTCATCATCTCACTCCATCTCATCAAATGCCTTTCTGTCTCGTCAGCCCACTCTCCATCTCGTCAAATCTCTCTCCTTCTCATCAACTATATCTCTCCGTCTCGTCTGCTCTCTCTCCATCTCATCAGCTCTCTCTCTATCTCGTCAACTCTCTCTCCAGCTCTTCTACTCTCTCTCGATCTTGTCAATGCTCTCTCTATCTCTTCAACTCTCCCTTCGTCTCCTCAACTCTCCCATGTCATGTCAACTCTCTCTCCATCTTGTCAACTCTCTCTCCCTCTCATCAACTCTCCCTCCATCATGTCAGCTCCCTGCGGTCTCGTCAACTCCCTCTCTGTCTTCTCAACTCTAAATCCATCTCGTCAACTCGCTCTCCATCTCGTCAACTATTTTTCTCTATCTCGTCAGCTCTCTCTCTACCACGTCAGCTCTCTCTCCATCTCGTCAACTCTCTCCCTGTCTCGTCACCTATCTCTCCATCTCATCAACTCTCTCTCCATCTCGTCCACTACCTCTCCAACTCGTCCACTCACCCTCCATCTTGTCAGATACCTCTCCATCTCATCAGCTCTCTCCATCTCGTCTAATGCCTTTCCGTATCGTCAGCTCACTCTCCATCTCATCAAATCTGTCTCCGTCTCGTCAGTTCTCCTTTTCTTCAACTCACTCTCCGTCTCGTCAACTCTCTGTCTCGTAAACTCTCTCTCAATCTCGGCAAGTGTATCTCTATCTTGTCAACTCTCTCTCCATCTCGTCAAGTCCCGTGCCATCTCGCCAAATCTCTCTCCATCTCGTCAACTCTCCATCTCATCAGCTAACTCTCTGTCTCATCAACTGCCTCTCCGTCTCGTCACCTCTCTCTCTATTTTGTCAAATCTCTCTCCATCTCGTCAACTCATTCTCCATCTCGTCAACTATGTTTCTCAATCTCGTCAGCTCTCTCTCTACCTCGTCAGCTCTCTCTCCATCTCATCAACTCTCTCTCTGTCTCGTCACCTATCTCTCCTTCTCGTCAACTCTCTCTCCGTATCGTCAAATGACTCTACAACTCGTTCACTCTCTCTCCATCTCGTCAACTCCCTCTCCATCTCATCAGCTCTCTCCATCTCGTCAAATGCCTTTCTGTCTCGTCAACTCACACTCTATCTTGTCAAATCTGTCTCCTTTTCGTCAGGTCTCCTTTTCTTCACCTCACTCTCCATCTCGTCAACTCTCTCTCCGTCTCGTAAACTCTGTCTCCATTTCGGCAAATGTATTTCTATCTCGTCAACTCTCTCTCCATCTCATCAAGTCCCGCGCCATCTCACCAAATCTCTCTCCATCTCATCAACGCTCCGTCTCATAAACACTCTCAGCGTCTCGTCAGCTCTCTCTCCATCTCGGTAGCTCGCTCTGCATCTCATCAGCTCCCTCTCAAACACGTCAGGTCCCTTGCAGTCTCATCAGATCCCTCTCCATCTGTCAGCTCCCTCTCCATCTCGTCAGCTCCCTCTCCTCGTCAACTCCCTCTCCATCTCGTGAAATCTCTGTCCCTCTCGTCAAATCTCTCTCCATTGCAAGAACTCCCTCTCCAACTCCTCAACTCTCTCTCCATATCGTCAAGTCCCTTGCCATCTCGCCAAATCTCTGTCCATCTCGTCAACTCTCCAGCTCACCAGCTCACTCTCCGTCTCATCAACTCCCTCTCCGTCTCATCAACTCTCTCTCCATCCCGTCAGCTCTCTCTCCATTTCATCAACTCTCTCTCCGTCTCATCATCTCTCCCTCCATCTCGTCAACTCTCTCTGCATCTCGTCAACACTCTCTCCGTCTCGTCAACTATTTCCCTTCCTCTCGTCAGCTCTCTCTCCATCTCGTCAGCTCTCTCTCCATCTCTGCAGCTCCCTCTCTGTCTCGTCAGACATCTCCCCATCTCAACAGATCCCTCTCTTGTCTCGTCAGCTCTCTCTCCATCTTGTCAACTCTCCCTCCGTCTCATCAGCTCTCTCTCCATCTCGTGAACTCTCTATCCATCTCATCAAGCTCTCGCTCTATATCGTGCCCTATCGCTCCATCTCGTCAACTCTCTCTCCATCTCGTCAACTGCCTCTGCAACTCGTCCACTCTCTCTCCATCTCATCAACTCCCTGTCCATCTCATCAGCTCACTCCATCTCATCAAATGCATTTCCGTCTCATCAGCCCACTCTCCATCTCATCAAATCTCTCCTTCTCGTCAGCTCTCCTTTTCTTCAGCTCACTCTCAGTCTCGTGAACTCTCTCTCCGTATCGTCAGCTCTCTATCCATCTCGTCAGCTCTCTCTCCATCTAGTCAACTCTGTCTCCGTCTCGTAAGCTCTCTCTGCATCTCGTCAGCTCTCTCTCCATCTCGTCAACTCTCTATCCATCTCGTCAAGCTCTCACTCCATCTCGTCACCTATCTCTCCATCTCTTCAACTCTCTCCATTTCGTCAACTCCCTCTCCTTCTCCTCAACTCCCTCTCCGTCTCGCCATCTCTCTCTCCGTCTCGCCAATTCTCTCTCTGTCTCGTCAACTCTCTCTCCATCTCGTGAGCTCTCTCTCCATCTCGTCAACTCTCTCTTCAGCACGACAACTCTTTCTCTGTCTCGTCAGCTCTCTCTCAATCTCAATATCTTCCTCTCCGTCTCGTCAAATCTCCCGCCGTCTCATCAGCTCTTGTTCCATCTCATCAACTCTTTCTCTGTCTCATCAGCTCGCTCTCTATCCCGTCAGCTCTCTCTCCATTTCGTCAACTCTCTCTCCGTCTCTTCATCTCTCCCTCCATCTCGTCAACTCTCTCCGCGTCTCGTCAACACTCTCTCCGTCTCATCAACTATTTCCCTTCCTCTCGTCAGCTCTCTCTCCATCTCGTCAGCTCTCTCTCCATCTCATCAACTCTCTCTTCTGCTCGACAACTCTTTCTCTGTCTCGTCAGCTCTCTCTCCGTCTCGCCAGCTCCCTCTCTGTCTCGTCAGACATCTCCCCATCTCAACAGATCCCTCTCTTGTCTCGTCAGCTCCCTCTCCATCTTGTCAACTCTCCCTCCATCTCGTCACCTACCTCTCCATCTCGTCAACTCTCTCTCTGTCTCGTAAACTCTCTCTCCATCTCGTCAGCTCTCTCTCCATCTCGTCAGCTCTCTCTCCATCTCGTCAACTCTCTATCCATCTCATCAAGCTCTCGCTCCATCTCTTGACCTATCTCTCCATCTCGTCAACTCTCTCTCCATCTCGTCAACTGCCTCTCCAACTAGTCCACTCTCTCTCCATCTCGTCAACTCCCTCTCCATCTCATCAGCTCACTCCATCTCATCAAATGCCTTTCCGTCTCGTCAGCCCACTCTCCAACTCATCAAAGCTCTCTCCTTCTCGTCATCTCTCCTTTATTTCAGCTCACTCTCAGTCTCGTGAACTCTCTCTCCGTATCGTCAGCTCTCTCTCCATCTCGTCAGCTCTCTCTCCATCTCGTCAACTCTCTATCCATCTCGTCAAGCTCTCGCTCCATCTTGTCACCTATCTCTCCACTCGTCAACTGTCTCTCCATTTCGTCAACTCTCTCTCCGTCTCGTCAAATATCCCTCCAGCTCGTCAACTCTCTCTGCGTCTCGTCAACACTCTCTCCCTCTTGTCAACAATTTCCCTCCCTCCATCAGCTCCCTCTCCATCTCGTCAGCTCTCTCTCCATCTCATCAACTATTTCTCTCCATCTCGTCAACTCTCTCTCCATCTACTCAACGCCCTCTCCATCTCGTCAACTCTCCCTTCATCTCGACAACTCTCCCTCCGTCCCGTCAACTTTCTCTCCAAATTGTCAACTCACTCTCCATCTCCTCCACTATTTTTCTCCATCTCGTCGGCTCTCTCCATCTCGTTAGCTCTCTCTCCATCTCATCAACTCTCTGTCTGTCTCGCCACCTATCTCTCCGTGTCGTCAACTCTCCATCTGTCTCGTCACCTATCTCTGCGTCTCGTCAACTCTCCCTCCATCTCGTCAACTGCCTCTCCAACTCGTCAAAGCTCTGCCTTCTCTTCAACTCCCTCTCCATCTCGTCAGCTCTCTCCATCTCGTCAAATGCCTTTCCTTCTCGTCAGCTCCCTCTCCATCTCATCAAATCTCTCTCGGTCTCATCAGCTCTCCATCTCTACAGCTCACTCTCTGAGTCGTCAACTCTCTCATCATCTCGTAAACTCTCTCTCCATCTCATAAGCTCTCTCTCTATCTTGTCAACTTTCTCTCTGTCTCGTAAACTCTCTCTTAATCTCGTCAGCTCTCTCTCCATCCCGTCAACTCTCTATCCATCTCATCAAGCTCTCGCTCCATATCGTGCCCTATCTCTCCATCTCGTCAACTCTCTCTCCATCTCGTCAACTGCCTCTCCAACTCGTCCACTCACTCTCCATCTCGTCAAAACCCTCTCCATCTCATCAGCTCACTCCATCTCATCAAATGCCTTTCCGTCTCGTCAGCCCACTCTCCATCTCGTCAAATCTCTCTCCTTCTCGTCAGGTCTCTCTTTCTTCAGCTCACTCTCAGTCTCGTGAACTCTCTTTCCGTATCGTCAGCTCTCTCTCCATCTCGTCAGTTCTCCTCTCCATCTAGTCAACTCTCTCTCCATCTTGTAAGCTCTCTCTCCATCTCGTCAGCTCCCTCTCCATCTCGTCAACTCTCTATCCATCTCATCAAGCTCTCGCTCCATCTCGTCAACTCTCTCTCCATTTTGTCAAACCTCTCTCCGTCTCATCAGCTCTCGTTCCATCTCATCAACTCTTTCTCCATCTCATCAGCTCTCTCTCTATCTCGTCAACTCTCTCTCCAGCTCTTCTACTCTCTCTCGATCTTGTCAATGCTCTCTCTATCTCGTCAACTCTCCCTTCGTCTCCTCAACTCTCCCATGTCATGTCAACTCTCTCTCCATCTTGTCAACTCTCTCTCCCTCTCATTAACTCTCCCTCCATCATGTCAGCTCCCTGCGGTCTCGTCAACTCCCTCTCTGTCTTCTCAACTTTAACTCCATCGCGTCAACTCGCTCTCCATCTCGTCAACTATTTTTCTCTATCTCGTCAGCTCTCTCTCTACCACGTCAGCTCTCTCTCCATCTCGTCAACTCTCTCCCTGTCTCGTCACCTATCTCTCCGTCTCATCAACTCTCTCTCCATCTCGTCCACTACCTCTCCAACTCGTCCACTCTCCCTCCATCTTGTCAGATCCCTCTCCATCTCATCAGCTCTCTCCATCTCGTCTAATGCCTTTCCGTATCGTCAGCTCACTCTCCATCTCATCAAATCTGTCTCCGTCTCGTCAGTTCTCCCTTTCTTCAACTCACTCTCCGTCTCGTCAACTCTCTCTCTGTCTCGTAAACTCTCTCTCAATCTCGGCAAGTGTATCTCTATCTTGTCAACTCTCTCTCCATCTCATCAAGTCCCGTGCCATCTCGCCAAATCTCTCTCCATCTCGTCAACTCTCCATCTCATCAGCTAACTCTCTGTCTCATCAACTGCCTTTCCGTCTCGTCACCTCTCTCTCTATCTTGTCAAATCTCTCTCCATCTCGTCAACTCATTCTCCATCTCGTCAACTATGTTTCTCAATCTCGTCAGCTCTCTCTCTACCTCGTCAGCTCTCTCTCCATCTCATCAACTCTCTCTCTGTCTCGTCACCTATCTCTCCTTCTCGTCAACTCTCTCTCCGTATCGTCAAATGACTCTACAACTCGTTCACTCTCTCTCCATCTCGTCAACTCCCTCTCCATCTCATCAGCTCTCTCCATCTCGTCAAATGCCTTTCTGTCTCGTCAACTCACACTCTATCTTGTCAAATCTGTCTCCTTCTCGTCAGCTCTCCTTTTCTTCACCTCACTCTCCATCTCGTCAACTCTCTCTCCATCTCGTAAACTCTGTCTCCATTTCGGCAAATGTATTTCTATCTCGTCAAATCTCTCCATCTCATCAAGTCCTGCACCATCTCACCAAATCTCTCTCCATCTCATCAATGCTCCGTCTCATAAACACTCTCAGCGTCTCGTCAGCTCTCTCTCCGTCTCGGTAGCTCGCTCTGCATCTCATCAGCTCCCTCTCAAACACGTCAGGTCCCTTGCATTCTCATCAGATCCCTCTCCATCTGTCAGCTCCCTCTCCATCTCGTCAGCTCCCTCTCCTTCTCGTCAACTCCCTCTCCATCTCGTGAAATCTCTGTCCCTCTCGTCAAATCTCTCTCCATTGCAAGAACTCCCTCTCCAACTCCTCAACTCTCTCTCCATATCGTCAAGTCCCTTGCCATCTCGCCAAATCTCTGTCCATCTCGTCAACTCTCCAGCTCATCAGCTCACTCTCCGTCTCATCAACTCCCTCTCCGTCTCATCAACTCTCTCTCCATTCCGTCAGCACTCTCTCCATTTCATCAACTCTCTCTCCGTCTCATCATCTCTCCCTCCATCTCGTCAACTCTCTGCTTCTCGTCAACACTCTCTCCATCTCGTCAACTATTTCCCTTCCTCTCGTCAGCTCTCTCTCCATCTCGCCAGCTCTCTCTGCATCTCTGCAGCTCCCTCTCTGTCTCGTCAGACATCTCCCCATCTCAACAGATCCCTCTCTTGTCTCGTCAGCTCTCTCTCCATCTTGTCAACTCTCCCTCCGTCTCATCAGCTCTCTCTCCATCTCGTGAACTCTCTATCCATCTCATCAAGCTCTCGCTCTATATCGTGCCCTATCTCTCCATCTCGTCAACTCTCTCTCCATCCCGTCAACTGCCTCTGCAACTCGTCCACTCTCTCTCCATCTCATCAACTCCCTGTCCATCTCATCAGCTCACTCCATCTCATCAAATGCATTTCCGTCTCATCAGCCCACTCTCCATCTCATCAAATATGTCCTTCTCGTCAGCTCTCCTTTTCTTCAGCTCACTCTCAGTCTCGTGAACTCTCTCTCCGTATCGTCAGCTCTCTCTCCATCTCGTCAGCTCTCTCTCCATCTAGTCAACTCTGTCTCCGTCTCGTAAGCTCTCTCTGCATCTCGTCAGCTCTCTCTCCATCTCGTCAACTCTCTATCCATCTCGTCAAGCTCTCGCTCCATCTCGTCACCTATCTCTCCATCTCTTCAACTCTCTCCATTTCGTCAACTCCCTCTCCGTCTCCTCAACTCCCTCTCCGTCTCGCCATCTCTCTCTCGGTCTCGCCAATTCTCTCTCTGTCTCCTCAACTCTCTCTCCATCTCACCAACTATTTTTCCCCGTCTTGTCAGCTCTCTCTCCATCTCGTGAGCTCTCTCTCCATCTCGTCAACTCTCTCTTCAGCACGACAACTCTTTCTCTGTCTCGTCAGCTCTCTCTCAATCTCATTATCTTCCTCTCCGTCTCGTCAAATCTCCCGCCGTCTCATCAGCTCTCGTTCCATCTCATCAACTCCTTCTCTGTCTCATCAGCTCGCTCTCTATCCCGCCAGCTATCTCTCCATTTCATCAACTCGCTCTCCGTCTCATCAACTCTTTCTCCATCTCGTCAACTATTTCTCTCCGTCTCGTCTGCTCTCTCCATCTCATCCGCTCTCTCTCGATATCCTCAACTCTCTCTCCATCTCTTCTACTCTCTCTCGATCTCGTCAATGCTCTCTCTTTCTCGTCAACTCTCCCTTCGTCTCCTCAACTCTCCCATGTCATGTCAACTCTCTCTCCATCTCGTCAACTCTCTCTCCCTCTCATCAACTCTCCCTCCATCACGTCAGCTCCCTGTGGTCTCGTCAACTCCCTCTCTGTCTCCTCAACTCTAACTTCGTCTCGTTAACTCGCTCTGCATCTCGTCAACTATTTTTCTCTATCTCGTCAGCTCTCTCTCTACCACGTCAGCTCTCTCTCCATCTCGTCAACTCTCTCCCTGTCTTGTCACCTATCTCTCCGTCTCATCAACTCTCTCTCCGTCTCGTCCACTGCCTCTCCAACTCATCCACTCTCCCTCCATCTCGTCAGCTCCCTCTCCATCTCATCAGCTCTCTCCATCTCGTCTAATGCCTTTCCTTCTCGTCAGCTGACTTTCCATCTCATCAAAACTGTCTCCATGTCATCAGCTCTCCTGTTCTTCACCTCACTCTCCGTCTCGTCAACTCTCCCTTCGTCTCGTAAACTCTCTCTTCATCTCGGCAACTGTATCTCTATCTTGTCAACTCTCTCTCCATCTCGTCAAGTCCCGCGCCATCTCGCCAAATATCTCTCCGGCTCGTCAACTCTCCATCTCATCAGCTCAATCTCTGTCTCATCAACTGCCTCTCCATCTTGTCACCTCTCTCTCCATCTCGTCAAATCTCTCTCCATCTCATCAACTCGTTCTCCATCTCATCAACTATGTTTCTCAATCTCGTCAGCTCTCTCTCTACCTCGTCAGCTCTCTCTCCATCTCATCAACTCTCTCTCTGTCTCGTCCCCTATCTCTCCATCTCGTCAACTGACTCTCCAACTCGTCCACTCTCTCTCCATCTCGTCAAATCCCTCTCCATCTCATCACCTCTCTCCATCTCATCAAATGCCTTTCTGTCTCGTCAATTCCCTCTACATCTCGTGAAATCTCTCTCCCTCTCGTCAACTCTCTCTCCATTGCATCAACTCCCTCTCCATCTCCTCAACTCTCTCTCCATATCTTCAAGTCCCACGCCATCTCGCCAAATCTCTCTCCATCTCGTCAACTCTCCAGCTCATCAGCTCACCCTCCATCTCATCAACTCCCTCTCCGTCTCGTCAACTGTGTCTCCATCCCGTCAGCTCTCTCTCCATTTCATCAACTCTCTCTCCGTCTTGTCATCTCTCCCTCCATCTCATCAAATCTGTATCCTTCTCGTCAGCTCTACTTTTCTTCACGTCACTCTCCGTCTCGTCAACTCTCTCTCCATCTCGTAAACTCTCTCTCCATTTCAGCAACTGTATCTCTATCCCGTCAACTCTCTCTCCTCTCATCAAGTCCTGCGCCATCTCGCCAAATCTCTCTCCATCTCATCAACGCTCCGTCTCATAAACACTCTCACCGTCTCGTCAGCTCTCTCTCAGTCTCGTTAGCTCACTCTGCATCTCATCAGCTCCCTCTCAAACGCGTCAGGTCCCTCTCAGTCTCATCAGATCCCTCTCCATCTTGTCAGCTCCCTCTCCATCTCGTCAGCTCCCTCTCCTTCTCGTCAATTCCCTCTACATCTCGTGAAATCTCTCTCCCTCTCGTCAACTCTCTCTCCATTGCATCAACTCCCTCTCCATCTCCTCAACTCTCTCTCCATATCTTCAAGTCCCACGCCATCTCGCCAAATCTCTCTCCATCTCGTCAACTCTCCAGCTCATCAGCTCACCCTCCATCTCATCAACTCCCTCTCCGTCTCGTCAACTGTGTCTCCATCCCGTCAGCTCTCTCTCCATTTCATCAACTCTCTCTCCGTCTTGTCATCTCTCCCTCCATCTCGTCAACTCTCTCTGCATCTCATCAACACTCTTTCTGTCTCGTCAATATTTCCCTTCCTCTCGTCTGCTCTCTCTCCATCTCGTCAGCTCTCTCTCCATGTCATCAGTTCTCTCTCCATGTCATAAAATCTCTCTCCATCTCGTCAACTCTCTCTCCATCTCCTCAACGCCCTCGCTATCTCGTCCACTATTTTTCTCCATCTCGTCGGCTTTCTCTCCATCTCATCAGCTCTCTCTCCATCTCGTCAACTCTCTTTCTGTCTTGTCACTATCTCTCCATCTCGTCAACTCTCCCTCCGTCTCGTCAACTGCCTCTCCAACTCGTCAACGCTCTGCCTTCTCGACAACTCCCTCTCCATCTCATCAGCTCTCTCCGTCTCGTCAAATGCATTTCCGTCTCGTCAGCTCCCTCCCCATCTCATCAAATCTCTCTCCATCTCGTCAGCTTTACATCTCTGCAGCTCACTCTCTGTCTCGTCAACTCTCTCACCGTTTTGTAAACTCTCTCTCCATCTCATCAGCTCTCTCTCTATCTCATCAACTCTCTCTCCATCTCGTCAGGTGCCACGCCATCTCGTCAAATTTCTCTCTGTCTCGTCAACTCTCCATTGCATCAGCTCACTTTCCATCTCATCAACTCTCTCTCTGTCTCATTAACACTCTGTCCATCTCGTCAGCTCTCTCTGTGTCTCATCAGCCCCCTCTCCATCTCGTCAAAACCCTCGCACTCTCATCGGATCTCTCTCCATCTTGTCAGAACCCTTTCCATCTCATCAGCTCCCTCTCCATCTCGTCAACTCCCTCTCCATCTCGTGAAATCTCTCTCCATCTTGTCAACTCTCTCAGCATGACAACTCTTTCTCTGTCTCGACAGCTCTCTCTCAATCTCATTAACTTCCTCTCCGTCTCATCAACTCTTCCGCCGTCTCATCAGCTCTCGTTCCATCTCGTCAACTCTTTCTGTCTCAACAGCTCACTCTCTATCCCGTCACCTATCTCTCCATTTCGTCAACTCGCTCTCCGTCTCGTCAACTCTCTCTCCATCTCATCAACTATTTCTCTCCGTCTCGTCTGCTCTCTCTCCATCTCGTTAGCTCTCTCTCTATCTCGTTAACTCTCTATCAATCTCTTCAACTCTCTCTCGATCTCGTTAATGCTCTCTCTACATCGTCAACTCTCCCTTCGTCTCCTCAACTCTCCCATGTCATGTCAACTCTCTCTCCGTCTCGTCAAATCTCTCTCTCTCTCATCCACTCTCCCTCCAACACGTCAGCTCCCGGTGGTCTCGACAACTCCCTCTCTGTCTCCTCAACTCTAACTCCATCTCGTCAACTCGCTCGCCATCTCGTCAACTATTTTTCTCTATCTCGTCAGCTCTCTCTCTACCTCGTCAGCTCTCTCTCCATCTCGTCAACTCTCTCTCTGTCTCGTCACCTATACCTCCATCTCATCAACTCTCTCTCCATCTCGTCCACTGCCTCTCCAACTCGTCCACACTCCCTCCATCTCGTCAGCTCCCTCCCCATCTCATCAAATCTCGCTCCGTCTTGTCAGCTCTGCATCTCTGCAGCTCACTCTCTGTCTCGTCAAGTCTCTCACCATTTCGTAAACTCTCTCTCCATCTCATCAGCTCTCTCTCTATCTCATCAACCCTCTCTCCATCTCGTCAAGAGCCATGCCATCTCGTAAAATTTCTCTCTGTCTCGTCAACTCTCCATCGCATCAGCTCACTTTCCATCTCATCAACTCTCTCTCTGTCTCATTAACTCTCTGTCCATCTCGTCAGCTCTCTCTGTGTCTCATCAGCCCCCTCTCCATCTCGTCAAAACCCTCGCAGTCTCATCAGATCTCTCTCCATCTTGTCAGAACCCTTTCCGTCTCATCAGCTCCCTCTCCATCTCGTCAACTCCCTCTCCATCTCGTGAAATCTCTGTCCCTCTCGTCAACTCTCTTTCCATCGCATCAACTCCCTCTCCGTCTCCTCAACTCTCTCTCCATCTCGCCATCTCTCTCACCGTCTAGCCAACTGTCTCTCTGTGTCGCCAACTCTCTCTCCATTTCAGCAACTATTTTTCCCCGACTTGTCAACTCTCTCTCCATCTCGTGAGCTCTCTCTCCATCTCGTCAACTCTCTCTTCAGCACGACAACTCTTTCTCTGTCTCGTCAGCTCTCTCTCAATCTCATTATCTTCCTCTCCGTCTCATCAACTCTCCGGCCGTCTCATCAGCTCTCGTTCCATCTCGTCAACTCTTTCTCTGTCTCATCAGCTCACTCTCTATCCCGTCACCTATCTCTCCATTTCGTCAACTCGCTCTCCGTCTCGTCTGCTCTCTCTCCATCTCGTTAGCTCTCTCTCCATCTCGTTAACTCTCTCTCAATCTCTTCAACTTTCTCTCGATCTCGTTAATGCTCTCTCTATCTCGTCAACTCTCCCAATGTCTCCACAACTCTCCCATGTCATGTCAACTCTCTCTCCGTCTCGTCAACTCTCTCTCCCTCTCATCCACTCTCCCTCCATCACGTCAGCTCCCTGAGGTCTCGTCAACTCCCTTTCTGTCTCCTCAACTCTAACTCCATCTCGTCAACTCGCTCTCCATCTCGTCAACTATTTTTCTCTATCTCGTCAGCACTCTCTCTACCTCGTCAGCTCTCTCTCCATCTCGTCAACTCTCTCTCTGTCTCATCACCTATCTCTCCATCTCATCAACTCTCTCTCCATCTCGTCCACTGCCTCTCCAACCCGTCCACACTCCCTCCATCTCGTCAGCTCCCTCTCCATCTCATCAGCTCTCTCCATCTCGTCTAATGCCTTTCTGTCTCGTCAGCTCACTCTCCATCTCATCAAATCTGTCTCCGTCTCGTCAGCTCTCCTTTTCTTCACCTCACTCTCCGTCTCGTCAACTCTCTCTCCGTCTCTTAAACTCTCTCTCCATCTCGGCAACTGTATCTCTATCTTGTCAACTCTCTCTCCATCCTGTCAAGTCCTGCGCCATCTCGCCAAATCTCTCTCTGCCTGTCAACTCTCCATCACATCAGCTCACTCTCTGTCTCTTCAACTGCCTCTCCGTCTCGTCACCTCTCTCTCCATCTCGTCAAATCTCTCTCCATCTCGTCAACTCGTTCTCCATCTCGCCAACTATGCTTCTGAATCTCGTCAGCTCTCTCTCTACCTCTTCAGCTCTCTCTCCATCTCATCAACTCTCTATCCATCTCGTCAAGCACTCGCTCCATCTCGTCACCTATCTCTCCATCTCCTCCACTCTTTCTCCATTTCGTCAACTCTCTCTCCGTCTCATCAACTATCCTTCCAGCTTGTCAACTCTCTCTGAGTCTCGTCAACACTCTCTCTGTCTCGTCAACAATTTCCCTCCCTCCATCAGCTCCCTCTCCATCTCGTCAACACTCTTTCCATCTCATCAACTATTTCTCTCCATCTCCTCAGCTCTCTCTCCATGTCGTCAGTTCTCTCTCCATCTCATAAACTCTCTCTCCATCTCGTCAACTCTCTCTCCATCTCCTCAATGCCCTCGCCATCTCGTCCACTATTTTTCTCCATCTCGTCGGCTTTCTCTCCATCTCATCAGCTCTCTATCCATCTCGTCAACTCTCTGTCTGTCTCGTCACTATCTCTCCATCTCGTCAACTCTCCCTCCGTCTTGTCAACTGCCTCCCAACTCGTCAATGCTCTGCCATCTCGATAACTCCCTCTCCATCTCATCAGCTCTCTCCATCTCGTCAAATGCATTTCCGTCTCGTCAGCTCCCTCCCCATCTCATCAAATCTCTCTCCATCTCATCAGCTCTACATCTCTGCAGCTCACTCTCTGTCTCGTCAACTCTCTCACCGTTTCATAAACTCTCTCTCCATCTCATCAGCTCTCTCTCCATCTCGTCAGGTGCCACGCCATCTCGTCAAATTTCTCTCTGTCTCGTCAACTCTCCATCGCATCAGCTCACTTTCCATCTCATCAACTCTCTCTCTCTCTCATTAACTCTCTGTCCATCTTGTCAGCTCTCTCTGTGTCTCATCAGCCCCCTCTCCATCTCGTCAAAACCCTCGCAGTCTCATCAGATCTCTCTCCATCTTGTCAAAACCCTTTCCGTCTCATCAGCTCCCTCTCCATCTCGTCAACTCCCTCTCCATCTCGTGAAATCTCTGTCCCTCTCGTCAACTCTCTCTCCATCGCATCAAGTCCCTCTCCGTCTCCTCAACTCTCTCTCCGTCTCGCCATCTCTTTCACCGTCTAGCCAACTGTCTCTCTGTGTTGCCAACTCTCTCTCCATTTCAGCAACTATTTTTCCCTGACTTGTCAACTCTCTCTCCATCTCGTGAGCTCTCTCTCCATCTCGTCAACTCTCTCTTCAGCACAACAACTCTTTCTCTGTCTCGTCAGCTCTCTCTCAATCTCATTATCTTCCTCTCCGTCTCTTCAACTCTCCCGCCGTCTCATCAGCTCTCGTTCCATCTCGTCAACTCTTTGTCTGTCTCATCAGCTCACTCTCTATCCCGTCACCTATCTCTGCATTTCGTCAACTCGCTCTCCGTCTCGTCAACTCTCTCTCCATCTCATCAACTATTTCTCTCCATCTCGTCTGCTCTCTCTCCATCTCGTTAGCTCTCTCTCTATCTCGTTAACTCTCTCTCAATCTCTTCACCTTTCTCTCGATCTCGTTAATGCTCTCTCTATCTCGTCAACTCTCCCTATGTCTCCACAACTCTCCCATGTCATGTAAACTCTATCTCCGTCTCGTCAACTCTCTCTCCCTCTCATCCACTCTCCCTCCATCACGTCAGCTCCCTGCGGTCTCGTCAACTCCCTTTCTGTCTCCTCAACTCTAACTCCATCTCGTCAACTCGCTCTCCATCTCGTCAACTATTTTTCTCTATCTCGTCAGCTCTCTCTCTACCTCGTCAGCTCTCTCTCCAGCTCGTCAAATCTCTCTCTGTCTCGCCACCTATCTCTCCATCTCATCAACTCTCTCTCCATCTCGTCCACTGCCTCTCCAACTCGTCCACACTCCCTCCATCTCGTCAGCTCCCTCTCCATCTCATCAGCTCTCTCCATCTCGTCTAATGCCTTTCTGTCTCGTCAGCTCACTCTCCACCTCATCAAATCTGTCTCCGTCTCGTCAGCTCTCCTTTTCTTCACCTCACTCTCCGTCTCGTCAACTCTCTCTCCATCTCTTAAACTCTCTCTCCATCTCGGCAACTGTATCTCTATCTTGTCAACTCTGTCTCCATCCTGTCAAGTCCTGCGCCATCTCGCCAAATCTCTCTCCGCCTGTCAACTCTCCATCTCATCAGCTCACTCTCTGTCTCTTCAACTGCCTCTCCGTCTCGTCACCTCTCTGTCCATCTCGTCAAATCTCTCTCCATCTCGTCAACTCGTTCTCCATCTCGCCAACTATGTTTCTGAATCTCGTCAGCTCTCTCTCTACCTCTTCAGCTCTCTCTCCATCTCATCAACTCTCTATCCATCTCGAAAAGCACTCGCTCCATCTCGTCACCTATCTCTCCATCTCCTCCACTCTTTCTCCATTTCGTCAACTCTCTCTCCGTCTCATCAACTATCCTTCCAGCTTGTCAACTCTCTCTGAGTCTCGTCAACACTCTCTCCGTCTCGTCAACAATTTCCCTCCCTCCATCAGCTCCCTCTCCATCTCGTCAACACTCTCTCCATCTCATCAACTATTTCTCTCCATCTCCTCAGCTCTCTCTCCATGTCGTCAGTTCTCTCTCCATCTCATAAACTCTCTCTCCATCTCGTCAACTCTCTCTCCATCTCTCAATGCCCTCGCCATCTCGTCCACTATTTTTCTCCATCGCGTCGGCTTTCTCTCCATCTCATCAGCTCTCTATCCATCTCGTCAACTCTCTGTCTGTCTCGTCACTATCTCTCCATCTCGTCAACTCTCCCTCCGTCTCGTCAACTGCCTCTCCAACTCGTCAATGCTCTGCCATCTCGATAACTCCCTCTCCATCTCATCAGCTCTCTCCATCTCGTCAAATGCATTTCCGTCTCGTCAGCTCCCTCCCCATCTCATCAAATCTCTCTCCATCTCGTCAGCTCTACATCTCTGCAGCTTACTCTCTGTCTCGTCAACTCTCTCACCGTTTCGTAAACTCTCTCTCCATCTCATCAGCTCTCTCTCTATCTCATCAACTCTCTCTCCATCTCGTCAGGTGCCACGCCATCTCGTCAAATTTCTCTCTGTCTCATCAACTCTCCATCACATCAGCTCACTTTCCATCTCATCAACTCTCCCTCTGTCTCATTAACTCTCTGTCCATCTCGTCAGCTCTCTCTGTGTCTCATCAGCCCCCTCTCCATCTCGTCAAAACCCTCGCAGTCTCATCAGATCTCTCTCCATCTTGTCAGAACCCTTTCCATCTCATCAGCTTCCTCTCCATCTCGTCAACTCCCTCTCCATCTCGTGAAATCTCTGTCCCTCTCGTCAACTCTCTCTCCATCGCATCAACTCCCTCTCCGTCTCCTCAACTCTCTCTCCGTCTCGCCATCTCTCTCACCGTCTAGCCAACTGTCTCTCTGTGTCGCCAACTCTCTCTCCATTTCAGCAACTATTTTTCCCCGACTTGTCAACTCTCTCTCCATCTCGTGAGCTCTCTCTCCATCTCGTCAACTCTCTCTTCAGCCCAACAACTCTTTCTTTGTCTCGTCAGCTCTCTCTCAATCTCATTATCTTCCTCTCCGTCTCATCAACTCTCCCGCCGTCTCATCAGCTCTCGTTCCATCTCGTCAACTCTTTGTCTGTCTCATCAGCTCACTCTCTATCCCGTCACCTATCTCTGCATTTCGTCAACTCGCTCTCCGTCTCGTTAACTCTCTCTCCATCTCATCAACTATATCTCTCCGTCTCGTCTGCTCTCTCTCCATCTCGTTAGCTCTCTCTCTATCTCGTTAACTCTCTCTCAATCTCTTCAACTCTCTCTCGATCTCGCTAATGCTCTCTCTATCTCGTCAACTCTCCCTTCGTCTCCTCAACTCTCCCATGTCATGTCAACTCTCTCTCCGTCTCGTCAACTCTCTCTCCCTCTCATCCACTCGCCCTCCATCACGTCAGCTCCCTGCGGTCTCGTCAACACCCTCTCTGTCTCCTCAACTCTACCTCCATCTCGTCAACTATTTTTCTCTATCTCGTCAGCTCTCTCTCTACCTCGTCAGCTCTCTCTCCATCTCGTCAACTCTCTCTCTGTCTCCTCACCTATTTCTCCATCTCATCAACTCTCTCTCCATCTCGTCCACTGCCTCTCCAACCCGTCCACACTCCCTCCATCTCGTCAGCTCCCTCTCCATCTCATCAGCTCTCTCCATCTCGTCTAATGCCTTTCTGTCTCGTCAGCTCACTCTCCATCTCATCAAATCTGTCCATCTCTCCATCTCATCACTCTGTCTCATCAGCTCTCCTTTTCTTCACCTCACTCTCCGTCTCGTCAACTCTCTCTCCATCTCTTAAACTCTCTCTCCATCTCGGCAACTGTATCTCTATCTTGTCAACTCTCTCTCCATCTTGTCAAGTCCCGCGCCATCTCGCCAAATCTCTCTCCGTCTCGTCAACTCTCCATCTCATCAGCTCACTCGCTGTCTCATCAACTGCCTCTCCATCTCGTCACCTCTCTCTCCATCTTTTCAAATCTCTCTCCATCTCGTCAACTCGTTCTCCATCTCGTCAACTATGTTTCTGAATCTCGTCAGCTCTCTCTCTACCTCTTCAGCTCTCTCTCCATCTCGTCAACTCTCTCTCTGTCTCGTCACCTATCTCTCCGTCTCATCAACTCTTTCTCCGTCTTGTCAACTGCCTCTCCAACTTGTCCACTCTCTCTCCATCTCGTCAACTCCCCCTCCAACTCATCAGCTCTCTCCATCTCGTCAAATGCCTTTCTGACGCGTCACTTCACTCTCCCTCTCGTCAAATCTGTCTCCTCCTCGTCAGCTCTCCTTTTCTTCACCTCACTCTCCGTCTCATGAACTCTCTCTCCGTCTCATAAACTCTCTCTCCATTTCGGCAACTGTATCTCTATCTCATCAACTCTCTCTCCATCTCATCAAGTCCCTCCCCATCTCGCCAAATCTCTCTCCATCTCATCAACGCTCCATCTCATAAAATCTCTCACCGTCTTGTCAGCTCTCTCTCCGTCTCGTTAGCTCGCTCTGCGTCTCGCCAGCTCCCTCTCGAACGCATCAGGTCCCTTGCTGTCTCATCAGATCCCTCTCCATCTTTTCAGCTCCCTCTCCATCTCGTCAGCTCCCTCTCCTTCTCGTCAACTCCCTCTCCATCTCGTGAAATCTCTCTCCCTCTCGGCAACTCTCTCTCCATTGCATGAATTCCCTCTCCATCTCCTCAACTCTCTCTCCATATCGTCAAGTCACGCGCCATCTCGCCAAATCCCTCTCCATCTCGTCAACTCTCCAGCTCATCAAATCCCTCTCCATCTCGTCAACTCTCTCTCTGTCCCGTCAACTCTCTCTCCATTTCGAAAACTCTCTCTCCGTCTTGTCATCTCTCCCTCCATCTCGTCAACTCTCTCTTCTTCTTGTCAACACTCTCTCCGTCTCATCAACTATTTCCCTTCCTCTCGTCAGCTCTCTCTCCATCTCGTCAGCTCTATCTCCATCTCATCAACTCTCTCTTCAGCTCGACAACTCTTTCTCTGTCTCGTCAGCTCTCTCACAATCCCGTCATCTTCCTCTCCATCTCGTCAACTCTCCCTCTGTCTGTTCAGCTCTTGCTCAATCTCATCAACTCTCTCTCCGTCTCGTCAGCTCTCTCTCCGTCTCACCAGATCCCTCTCTTGTCACGTCAGCTCCCTCTCCATCTTGTCAACTTTCCCTCCGTCTCGTCACCTATCTCTCCATCACGTCAACTCTCTCTCCGTCTCGTAAACTCTCTCTCCATCTCGTCAACTCTCTCTCCATCTCGTCAACTCTCTCTCCATCTCGTCAACTCTGTATCCGTCTCATCAAGTTCTCGCTCCATCTCGTGACCTACATCTCCATCTCGTAAACTCTCTCTCCATCTCTTCAACTCTCTCTCCATCTCCTCAACGCCCTCTCCATCTAGTCAACTCTCCCTTCGTCTCGTCAACTCTCCCTCCTTCACGTCAACTCTATCTCCAAATTGTCAACTCGCTCTACATCTCCTCCACTATTTTTCTCCATCTCGTTGGCTCTCTCTCCATCTCGTCAGCTCTCTCTCCATCTCGTCAACTCTCTGTCTGTCTCGTCACCTATCCCTCCGTCTCGTCAACTCTCCCTCCATCTCGTAAACTGCCTCTCCAACTCGTCAATGCTCTGCCTTCTCGTCAACTGCCCCTCCATCTCGTCAACTCTCTATCCATCTCGTCAAGCTCTCGCTCCATCTCGTCACCTATCTCTCCACTCGTCAACTCTCTCTCCATTTCGTCAACTCTCACTCCGTCTCATCAACTATCCCTCCAGCTCGTCAACTCTCTCTGAGTCTCGTCAACACTCTCTCCTTCTCGTCAACAATTTCCCTCCCTCCATCAGCTGCCTTTCCATCTCGTCAGCTCTCTCTCCATCTCATCAACTATTTCTCCCCGTCTCATCAGCTCTCTCTCCATGTCATCAGCTCGCTCTCCATCTCGTAAACTCTCTCTCCATCTCATCAACTCTCTCTCCATCTCCTCAATGCCCTCTCCATCTAGTCAACTCTCCCTTCATCTCATCAACTCTCCCTCCGTCACGTCAACTCTCTCTCCAAATTGTCAACTCGCTCTACATCTCCTCCACTGTTTTTCTCCATCTCGTTGGCTCTCTCTCCATCTCATCAACTCTCTGTCTGTCTCGTCACCTATCCCTCCATCTCGTCAACTCTCCCTCCATCTCGTAAACTGCCTCTCCAACTCTTCAATGCTCTGCCTTCTCGTCAACTGCCTCTCCATCTCAGCAGCTCTCTCCATCTCGTCAAATGCCTTTCCATCTCGTCAGCTCCCTCTCCATCTCATCAAATCTCTCTCCGTCTCGTCAGCTCTCCATATCTACTGCTCAATCTCTGTCATGTCAACTCTCTCACCATCTCGTAAACTCTCTCTCCATCTCATCAGCTCTCTCTCTATCTCGTCAACTCTCTCTCCATCTCGTCAAGTGCCACACCATCTCGTCAAATTTCTCTCTGTCTCGTCAACTCTCCATCGCATCAGCAACACTTTCCATCTCATCACCTCTCTCTCTGTCTCATTAACTCTCTGTCCGTCTCGTCAGCTCTCTCTGTGTCTAGTCAGCCACCTCTCCATATCATCATGACCCTCGCAGTCTCATCAGATCTCTCTCCATCTCGACAGCTCCCTCTCCGTCTCATCAGCTCCCTCTCTATCTCGGCAACTGCCTCTCCATCTCGTGAAATCTCTGTCCCTCTCGTCAACTCTCTCTCCATCGCATCAACTCCCTCTCCGTCTCCTCAACTCTCTCCCCGTCTCGCCATCTCTCTCTCCGTCTCGCCAACTCTCTCTCTGTCTCGTCAACTCTCTCTCCATCTCGTCAACTCTCTCTCTGTCTCGTCACCTATCTCTCCGTCTCATCAACTCTCTCTCCATCTCGTCCACTGCCTCTCCAACTCGTCCACTCTCCCTCCATCTCGTCAGCTCCCTCTCCATCTCATCAGCTCTCTCCATCTCGTCTAATGCCTTTCCGTTTCATCAGCTCACTCTCCATCTCATCAAATCTGTCTCCGTCTCGTCAGCTCTCCTTTTCTTCACCTCACTCACCGTCTCGTCAACTCTTTCTCCGTCTCGTAAACTCTCTCTCCATCTTGGCAACTGTATCTCTATCTTGTCAACTCTCTCCCCATTTCGTCAAGTCCCACGCCATCTCGCCAAATCTCTCTCCATCTCGTCAACTCTCCATCTCATCAGCTCACTCTCCGTCTCATCAACTCCCTCTCCGTCTCGTCATCTCTTTCTCCATCTCATCAAATCTCTCTCCATCTCGTCAACTCGTTCTCCATCTCGTCAACTATGTTTCTGAATCTCGTCAGCTCTCTCTCTACCTCGTCAGCTCTCTCTCCATCTCGTCAACACTCTCTCTGTCTCGTCACCTATCTCTCCGTCTCATCAACTCCCTCTCTGTCTCGTCAACTCTCTCTCCATCCCGTCAGCTCTCTCTTCATTTCTTCAACTCTCTATCCGTCTCGTCATCTCTCCCTCCATCTCGTCAACTCTCTCTGCGTCTCGTCAACACTATCTCCGTCTCGTCAACTATTTCCTTTCCTCTCATCAGCTCTCTCTCCATCTCATCAGACATCTCCCCATCTCAACAGATCCCTCTCTTGTCTCGTCAGCTCCCTCTCCATCTTGTCAACTCTCCCTCCGTCTCGTCACCTATCTCTCCATCTCGTCAACTCTCTCTCTGTCTCGTCAACTCTGTCTCCATCTCGTCAATGCTCTCTCCATCTTGTCAACTCTCCCGCCGTCACGTCAAATCTCTCCCCGTCTCGTCAACTCACAATCCCTCTCATCATTCTCCCACCTTCACGTCAGTTTTCTCTTCATCTCGTCAACTCCCTCTCCGTCTCCTCAACTCTTACTCCATCTCATCAAATCTCTCTCCATCTCGTCAACTCTGTCTCCATCTTGTCAACTCGCACTCCATTTCGGCAACTATTTTTCTCCATTTCGTCGGCTCTCTCTCCATCTTGTCAGCTCTCTCTCCATCTCATCAACTCTCTCTCCATCTCGTCAACTGCCTCTCCAACACATCAACGCTCTGCCATCACGTCAACTCCCTCTCCGTCTCCTTAACTCTCTCCATCTCGTCAAATGCCTTTCCGTCTCATCAGCTCACTCTCCATCTCATCAAATCTCTCTCCATCTCATCAGCTCTCTCTCGGTCTCTTCAAATCTCTCAACGTCTCATACACTCTCTCTCCATCTCGTCAACTCTCTCCCTATCTCGTCAACTCTCTCTCCACCTCGTCAAGTCCTGCGTCATCTCGTCAAATTTCTCTCCGTCTCATCAACTCTCCATCTCATCAGCTCACTATCCGTCTCATCAACTCTGTCTCTGTCTCATAAACTCTCTCTCTGTCTCGTCAGCTCTCTCTTCAGCTCGTTAGCTCGTTCTGCGTATCGTCAGCTTTCTCTCCAACATGTCAGGTCCCTCGCAGTCTCATCAGATCCCTCTCCATCTTGTCAGCTCCCTCTTCGTCTCGTCAACTCCCGCTCCGTCTCCTGAATGCTAACTCCGTCTCGTCAACTCTCTCGCCATCTCGTCAACTCTGTCTCCATCTTGTCAACTCGCACTCCATTCCGTCAACTATTTTTCTCCATTTCGTCGGCTCTCTCTCCATCTTGTCAGCTCTCTCTCCATCTCGTCAACTCTCTCTCCGTCTCGTCAACTGCCTCTCCAAAACGTCAACACTCTGCCGTCTCAACAACTCCATCTCCATCTCCTCAACTCTCTCCATCTCGGCAAATGCCTTTCCATCTCATCAGCTCACTCTCCATCTCATCAAATCCCTCTCCGTCTCAACAACTCGCCCTCCGTCTCGTCAGCTCTCTATCCATCTCGTCAACTCTCTCTCTGTCTCATCAACTATCTCTCCATCTCGTCAACTCGCTCTCCGTCTCTTCAACTCTCTCTCCATCTCAACACTCTCTCCATCTCGTCAACTCTCTCTCCGTCTCGTCAAATCTCCCTCGGCCTCGTCAAATCTCCCTCCGTCTCGTCAGCTCTCTCTCCGTCTCGCCAACTCTCTCTCCATCTCATCAACTATTTCTCGCCGTCTCGTCAGCTCCCTCCCTATCTCGTCCGCTCTCTCTCCATCTCGACAACTCTCTCTCCATCTCATCAAATCTCCCTTCCTCTCATCAACTCTCCCTCCATCACTCAGCTCCCTCTCCGTCTTGTCAAATCCCTCTCCGTCTCCTCAACTCTAACTCTGTCTCGTCAAATCTCTCTCCAAATGGTCCACTCGCTCTCCATCTTGTCAACTCACCCTACATCTAGTCAACTATTTTTCTCCATCGCGTCAGCTCTCTCTCCATCCTGTCAGCTCTCTCTCCATCTCTTCAACGCTCCCTCTGTCTCGTCACCTATCTGTCCGTCTCGTCAACGCTCTCTCCATCTCGTCAACTGCCTCTCTAACTCGTCAACTCTCTCTCCATCTCGTCACGTCCCGCGCCATCTCAGCAATTCTCTCTCCGTCTCTTCAACTCTCCATCTCATCAGCTCACTCTCCAGCTCATCAACTCTCTCTCTGTCTCATCATCTCTCTCTCCATCTCGTCAAATCTCTCTCCATCTCGTCAAATCTCTCTCCATCTCATGAACTATGTTTCTCCATCTTGCCAACTCTCTCTCCACCTCACCAACTCTCTCTCTCTGTCTTGTCAACCCCCTCTACATCTCGTCAACTCTCTGTCCATCTTGGCAACAATTTTTCTACGTCTCGTCAGCTCTCTCTCCATCTCGTGAGCTCTCTCTCCATCTCATCAACTCTCTCTTCAGCACGACAACTCTTTCTCTGTCTCGTCAGCTCTCTCTCAATCTCATCAACTTCCTCTCCATGTCGTCAAATCTGCCTCCATCTCGTCAGCTCTCTCACCATCTTGTCAACTCTCTCTCCGTCTCATCAGCTCTCACTTCATCTCGTCAACTCTCTCACCATCTCGTCAACTCTCTCTCCTTCTCGTCACCTATCTCTCCATCTCGTCAACTCGCTCTCTGTCGCGTCAACTCTCTCTCCATCTCATCAACCCTCTTTCTATCTCATCAACTCTCTTTCCGTCTTGTCAAATCGCTCTCGGATTCGTCAAATCTCCCTCCGTCTCGTCAACTCCCTCTCTGTCTCGTCAACTCTCTCTCCATCTCGTCAACTATTTCTCTCCGTCTCACCAGCTGTCTCTCCATCACATCAGCTCTCTCTCTATCTCGTCATCTCTCTCTCCATCTCTTCAACTCTCTCTCCATCTCGTCAATGCTCTTCCATTTCGTCAACTCTCCCTTCGTCTCGTCAACTATCTCTCCATTTCGTCAGCTCTGTCTCCATCTTGTCAAATCGCTCTCCATCTCGTCAACTATTTCTGTCCATCTTGTCAGCTCTCTCTGCATCTCATCAGCTCTCTCTCTATCTCATCAGCTGTCTCTCTATCTCCTCAACTCTCTCTCCATCTCTTCAACTCTCTCTCCATCTCGTCAATGCTCTCTCCATCTAGTCAACTCTCCCTTTGTCTCGTCAACTCTCTCTCCATCTCATCAACTCTGTCTCCATCTTGTCAACTCGCTCTCCATCTCGTCAACTCTCTCTCTGTCTCGTCACCTATCTCTCCTTCTCATCAACTTACACTCCGTCTCGTCAACTGTCTCTCTAACTCATCAACTCTCTCTCCATCTCGTCAACTCCATCTCCATCTCGTCAGATCTCTCCATCTCGTCAAATGCCTTTCCCTCTCGTCAGCTCACTCTCCAACTCGTCAAATCTCTCTCCATCTCGTCAACTCTCTCACCATCTCATGAAATATGTTTCTCCATCTTGCCAAATCTGTCTCCATCTCACCAACTCTCTCTCTGTCTTGTCAACGCCCTCTCCATCTCGTCAACTCTCTCTCCATCTCGGCAAAAAATTTTCTACGTCTCGTCAGCTCTCCCTCCATCTCGTGAGCTCCCTCTCCATCTCATCAACTCTCTCTTTAGCACGACAACTCTTTCTCTTTCTCGTCAGCTCTCTCTCAATCTCATCATCTTCCTCTCCATGTCGTCAAATCTGCCTCAATCTCGACAGCTCTCTCACCATCTTGTCAACTCTCTCTCCGCCTCGTCAAGTCTCTCTCCATCTCGTTAAATTGCTCTCCATCTCGTCAACTGTCTCCCCATCTCATCAGCTATTTTTCTCCATCTCGTCAGCTCTCTTCTTCTTGTCAGCTCACTCTCCGTCTCTTCAACTCTATCTCCGTTCGCAAAATCACTCTCCATCTCAGGAACTCTATCTCTATCTCGTCAACTCTCTCTACATCTCGTCAAGTCCCACGCCATCTCGTCAAATCTCTCTCCGTCTCGTCAACTCTCCGTCTCATTAGATCACTCTTCATCTCATCAACTCTCTCTCCATCTCGTCAACTCTCCCTCCATCTCGTCAAATCTCTCTCCATCTCGTCGACTCTCTCCCCAACTCGTCAGCTATTTTCCTCCATCTCGTCAGCCCTCTCTCAACCTCGTTAGCTCCCTCTCCATCTCGTCAACTCTTGCTTCGTCTCATAAATACTATCCCCATCTCGTCAGCTATTTTCCTCCATCTCGTCAGCCCTCTCTCAATCTCGTTAGCTCTCTCTTACTCTCGTCAACTCTCGCTCCGTCTCGTAAACTCTCTCTCCATCTCGGCAATTCTATCTCTATCTCGTCACCTCTATCTCCATCTGGTCAAGTCCTGGGCCATCTCGTCAAATCTCTCTCCATCTCGTCAACTCTCCATCCCATCAGCTCACTCTCCATCTCATCAGCTCACTCTCCCTATCATCAACTCTCCCTCCATCACGTCTGCTCCCTCACAATTTCGTCAACTCCATCTCTGTCGCCTCAAATCTAAATCCGTCTCGCCAACTCTCTCTCCATCTCACCAACTCTGTCTCCATCTTGTCAACTCGCTCTCCATCTCGTCAACTATTTTTCTCCATCTCGGCAGCTCTCTCCATCTCGTCAGCTCTCTCTCCATCTCGTCAACTCTCTCTCTGTCTCGTCACCTATCTCTGCATCTCGTCAACTCACTCTCCGTCTCGTCAACTGCCACTCTAACTTGCCAACTCTCTCTCCATCTCGTCAACTCCCTCTCCATCTCCTCAGATCTCTCCATCTCTTCAAATGCCTTTCCCTCTCGTGAGCTCACTCTCCATCTCATCAAATCTCTCCCCGTCTCGTCAGCCCTCCTTCGCTTCAGCTCACTCTCCATCTCTTCAACTCTCCCTCAGTCTCGTCAAATCTCTCTCCATCTCGTCAACTCTCTCCACATCTCGTCAACTCACTCTCCATCTCATCAGCTCACTCTCCAGCTCATCAACTCTCTCTCTGTCTCATCATCTCTCTCTCCATCTCGTCAAATCTCTCTCCATCTCGTCAACACTCTCACCATCTCATGAACTATGTTTCTCCATCTTGCCAACTCTCTCTCCATCTCACCAACTCTCTCTCTCTGTCTTGTCAACCCCCTCTACATCTCGTCAACTCTCTGTCCATCTCGGCAACAATTTCTCTACGTCTCGTCAGCTCTCTCTCCATCTCGTGAGCTCTCTCTCCATCTCATCAACTCTCTCTTCAGCACGACAACTCTTTCTCTGTCTCGTCAGCTCTCTCTCAATCTCATCATCTTCCTCTCCATGTCGTCAAATCTGCCTCCATCTCATCAGCTCTCTCACCATCTCGTCAACTCTCTCTCCGTCTCATCAGCTCTCACTTCATCTCGTCAACTCTCTCGCCATCTTGTCAACTCGCTCTCCTTCTCGTCACCTATCCCTCCATCTCGTCAACTCGCTCTCTGTCTCGTCAACTCTCTCTCCGTCTCATCAACTCTCTTTCTATCTCATCAACTCTCTCTCCGTCTTGTCAAATCGCTCTCGGATTCGTCAAATCTCCCTCCGTCTCGTGAACTCTCTCTCTGTCTCGTCAAATCTCTCTCCATCTCGTCAACTATTTCTCTCCGTCTCACCAGCTCTCTCTCTATCTCGTCATCTCTCTCTCCATCTCTTCAACTCTCTCTCCATCTCGTCAACGCTCTTCCATTTCGTCAACTCTCCCTTCGTCTCGTCAACTATCTCTCCATCTCGTCAGCTCTGTCTCCATCTTGTCAAATCGCTCTCCATCTCGTCAACTATTTCTGTCCATCTTGTCAGCTCTCTCTGCATCTCATCAGCTCTCTCTCTATCTCGTCAGCTGTGTCTCTATCTCCTCAACACTCTCTCCATCTCTTCAACTCTCTCTCCATCTCGTCAATGCTCTCTCCATCTCGTCAACTCTCCCTTTGTCTCGTCAACTCTCTCTCCATCTCATCAACTCTGTCTCCATCTTGTTAACTCGCTCTCCATCTGATCAACTCTTTTTCTCCATCTCGTAAGCTCTCTTTCTCCATCTCGTCAGCTCTCTCTCCATCTCGTCAGCTCCCTCTCCATCTCGTCAACTCTCTCTCTGTCTCGTCACCTATCTCTCCTTCGCATCAACTTACACTCCGTCTCGTCAACTGCCTCTCTAACTCATCAACTCTCTCTCCATCTCGTCAACTCCATCTCCATCTCGTCAGATCTCTCCATCTCGTCAAATGCCTTTCCCTCTCGTCAGCTCACTCTCCAACTCGTCAAATCTCTCTCCATCTCGTCAACTCTCTCACCATCTCATGAAATATGTTTCTCCATCTTGCCAAATCTCTCTCCATCTCACCAACTCTCTCTCTGTCTTGTCAACGCCCTCTCCATCTCGTCAACTCTCTCTCTATCTCGGCAACAAATTTTCTACGTCTCATCAGCTCTCTCTCCATCTCGTGAGCTCCCTCTCCATCTCATCAACTCTCTCTTCAGCACGACAACTCTTTCTCTTTCTGTTCAGCTCTCTCTCAATCTCATCATCTTCCTCTCCATGTCGTCAAATCTGCCTCAATCTCGACAGCTCTCTCACCATCTTGTCAACTCTCTCTCCGTCTCGTCAACTCTCTCCATCTCGTTAAATTGCTCTCCATCTCGTCAACTTTCTCCCCAACTCATCAGCTATTTTTCTCCATCTCGTCAGCTCTCTTCTTCTTGTCAGCTCACTCTCCGTCTCTTCAACTCTCTCTCCGTCTCGCAAAATCACTCTCCATTTCAGCAACTCTATCTCTATCTCGTCAACTCTCTCTCCATCTCGTCAAGTCCCACGCCATCTCGTCAAATCTCTCTCTGTCTCGTCAACTCTCCGTCTCATTAGATTACTCTTCATCTCATCAACTCTCTCTCCATCTCGTCAACTCTCCCTCCATCTCGTCAAATCTCTCTCCATCTCGTCGACTCTCTCCCCATCTCGCCAGCTATTTTCCTCCATCTCGTCAGCCCTCCCTCAACCTCGTTAGCTCTCTCTCCATCTCGTCAACTCTCACTTCGTCTCATAAACACTCTCCCCATCTCGTCAGCTATTTTCCTCCATCTCGTCAGCCCTCTCTCAATCCCGTTAGCTCTCTCTTACTCTCGTCAACTCTCGCTCCGTCTCGTAAACTCTCTCTCCATCTCGGCAATTCTATCTCTATCTCGTCACCTCTATGTCCATCTGGTCAAGTCCTGGGCCATCTCGTCAAATCTCCATCCCATCAGCTCACTCTCCATCTCATCAGCTCACTCTCCCTATCATCAACTCTCCCTCCATCACGTCTGCTCCCTCACAATTTCGTCAACTCCATCTCTGTCGCCTCAAATCTAATCCGTCTCGCCAACTCTCTCTCCATCTCACCAACTCTGTCTCCATCTTGTCAACTATTTTCCTCCATCTCGGCAGCTCTCTCCATCTCGTCAGCTTTCTCTCCATCTCGTCAACTCTCTCTCTGTCTCGTCACCTATCTCTGCATCTCGTCAACTCACTCTCCGTCTCGTCAACTGCCACTCGAACTTGCCAACTCTCTCTCCATCTCGTCAACTCCCTCTCCATCTCCTCAAATCTCTCCATCTCTTCAAATGCCTTTCCCTCTCGTCAGCTCACTCTCCATCTCATCAAATCTCTCCCCGTCTCGTCAGCTCTCCTTCGCTTCAGCTCACTCTCCATCTCTTCAACTCTCCCTCCGTCTTGTCAAATCACACTCCATCTCGTCAACTCTCTCCACATCTCGTCAACTCACTCTCCATCTCGTCAGCTCTCTCTCCATTTCGTCAACTTTCTCTCTATCTCGTCAACTCTCTTTCCTTCTCACAAACGCTCTCTCCATCTCGGCATCTCTATCTCTATCTCGTCAAATCTGTCTCCATCCCGTCAAGTCCCACGCAGTCTCATCAAATCTCACTCCATCTTGTCAACTCTCCATCTCATCAGCTCACTCTCCGTCTCATCAACTCTCTCTCCATCTCGTCAACTCTCTCTCCGTCTCGTAAACTCTTTCTCCATCTCGGCTACTCTATCTCTATCTCGTCAACTCTCTTTCCATCTCGTCAAGTCCTGGGCCATCTCGTCAAATCTCTCTCCGTCTCGTCAACTCTCCATCTCATCAGCTCACTCTCCACCTCATCAACACTCTCTCCATCTTGTCAGCTCTCTCTCCATCTCGTCAACTCTCTATTCATGTCAACAAGCTCTCGCTCCGCCTTGTCAGCTATCACTCCATATTTTCATCTCTCTCACCATTTCATCAACGATCTCTCCGTCTCATCAACTCTCCCTCCATCTCGTCAATTCTCTTTGCATCTCGTCAACAGTCTCCGTCTCGCCAACTATTTCCCTCCCTCTCGTCAGCTTTCTCTCCATCTCGTCAGCTCTCGATCCGTCTCATCAACTCTCTCTCCATTTAGTCAGCTCTCTCTCCATCTCAATAGATCACTCTCTTGTCTCGTCAGCTCCGTCTCCACCTCGCCAACTCTCCTTCCATTTCCTCACCTATGTCTCCATCTCGTCAACTCTCTCTCCATCTCAACAACTCTCTCCCCATCTTGTCAACTCTCTCTCCCTCTCATCAACACTCTCTCCCTCTCATCAACTCCCCCTTCATCACATCAACCCCCTATCTGTCTTGTCAAATCCCACTCTGTCTCGTCAACTCTAACTCCATCTTGTCAACTCGCTCTCCATCTCGTCAACTATTTTTCTGCACCTCGTCAGCTCTCTCTCCAGCTCGTCAACTCGCTCTCCGTCTCTTCAACTCTCTCTCCATCTCGTTAATTCTCTCTCCATCTCGTCAACTCTCTCTCCGTCTCGTCAAATCTCCCTTGGCCTCGTCAAATCTCCCTCCGTCTCGTCAGCTCTCTATCCGTCTCACCAACTCTCTCTCCACCTCATCAACTATTTCTCGCCGTCTCGTCAGCTCACTTTCTATCTCGTCCGCTCTCTCTCCATCTCAACAACTTTCTCTCCATCTCTTCAAATCTCACTTCCTCTCGTCAACTCTCCCTCCATCATGTCAATTGTCTCTCCGTCTCGTCAACTATCTCTCCCTCTCATCAACTCTCCCTCCATCACTCAGCTCCCTCTCCGTCTTGTCAAAGCTCTCTCCGTCTCCTGAACTCTAACTCTGTCTCGTCAACTCTCCCTCCATCTCGTCAACTCTCTCTCCATCTTGGCAACTCGCCCTCCATCTAGTCAATTATTTTTTTCCATCTCGTCAGCTCTCTCTCCATCCTGTCAGCTCTCTCTCCATCTCTTCAATGTTCACTCTGTCTCGTCACCTATCTGTCCGTCTCGTCAACTCTCTCTCCATCTCGTCAAGTCCTGCACCATCTCAGCAACTCTCTCTCCGTCTCTTCAACTCTCCATCTCATCAGCTCACTCTCCAGCTCATCAACTCTCGCTCCGTCTCATCATCTCTCTCTCCATCTCGTCAAATCTCTCTCCATCTTGTCAACTCTCTCACCATCTCATGAACTATGTTTCTCCATCTTGCCAACTCTCTCTCCATCTCACCAACTCTCTCTCTGTCTTGTCAACCCCCTCTCCATCTCGTCAACTCTCTGTCCATCTCGGCAACAATTTTCCTACGTCTCGTCAGCTCTCTCTCCATCTCGTGAGCTCCCTCTCCATCTCATCAACTCTCTCTTCAGCACGACAACTCTTTCTCTGTCTCGTCAGCTCTCTCTCCATCTCGTCAACTCTCTGTCCATCTCCTCAGCTCTCACTTCATCTCGTCAACTCTCTCGCCGTCTCGTCAGCTCGCTCTCCTTCTCGTCTCCTATCTCTCCATCTCATCAACTCACTCTCTGTCTCGTCAACTCTCTCTCCATCTCGTCAACTCTCTTTCCATCTCATCAACTCTCTCTCCATCTCGTCAAATCTCTCTCGGATTCGTCAAATCTCCCTCCGTCTCGTCAACTCACTCTCCATCTCGTCAACTATTTCTCTCCGTCTCATCAGCTGTCTCAATCCAATCAGCTGTCTCTCTATCTCGTCATCTCTCTCTCCATCTCTTCAACTCTCTCTCCATCTCGTCAATGCTCTTCCATTTTGTCAACTCTCCCTTCGTCTCGTCAACTATCTCTCCATCTCGTCAGCTCTGTCTCCATCTTGTCAAATCGCTCCCCATCTTGTCAACTATTTCTGTACATCTTGTCAGCTCTCTCTGCATCTCATCAGCTGTCTCTCCATCTCGTCAGCTGTCTATCTCCTCAACTCTCTCTCCATCTCTTCAAGTCTCTCTCCATCTCGTCAAATCTCTCTCCATATCGTCAGCTTTCCTTCTCTTCAGCTCACTCTCCGTCTCGTCAACTTGCTCACCATCTCGTAAACTCTCTCACCATCTCAGGAACTCTATCTCTATCTCGTCAAATCACTCGCTGTCTCGTGAGCTTGCTGTCCATCTTATAGCCTATCACTCCATCTCGGCAACTCACTGTCCGTCTCGTCAACTCTCTCTCCATCTGGTCAACTCTCTCTCCATCTCGTCAACTCTCTCTCCATCTCGTCAAATCTCCCTCGGATTCGTCAAATCTCCTTCCGTCTCGTCAACTCTCTCTCCATCTCGTCAATTCTGTCTAAATCTCGTCAACTATTTCTCTCCGTCTCATCAGCTCTCTCTCCATCTCGTCAACTCGCTATCCATCTCGTCAACTATTTTTCTCCATCTCGTCAGCTCTCTCTCCATCTCGTCAGCTCCCTCTCCATCTCGTCAACTCTCTCTCTGTCTCGTCACCTATCTCTCCTTCGCATCAACTTACACTCCGTCTCATCAACTGCCTCTCTAACTCATCAACTCTCTCTCCATCTCGTCAACTCCATCTCCATCTCGTCAGATCTATCCATCTCATCAAATGCCTTTCCCTCTCGTCAGCTCACTCTCCATCTTGTCAAATCTCTCTCCATCTCGTCAACTCTCTCTCTGTCTCGTCACCTATCTCTCCATCTGGACAACTTACTCTCCGTCTCGTCAACTCTCACTCTGT